>NC_135232.1:393699698-394009040 GCF_051348905.1 Ranitomeya variabilis
CTTTTTTTCTGCATGTGGTGTAATGTAGAAGTTGGGAAAAATTAAGTGTTCTGCATTCTGCAAGCGATGCTCGAGATAACTGTGTTATTTCCTGCAGGGACAAGTCCTGGCTGGAAGAAATGATGGCGGTCACTGGTGAGTCAGTGTGTTACCTGTACACTGACACTATACACTGTATACTATATACAGAGGTCCTGTGTATAATGTCACCAGTGATCACTGTATTACCTATACATTATATACAGAGCTCCTGTGTATAATATCACCAGTGATCACTGTATTACCTGTACACAGGCACTGCATACCAAGTACAGATCTCCTGTATATAATGGCACTTATGGTGATGGTATTGTGGTTTTTTTTATTACTGATCAGTATTGTAGCATTCGGTCACTTTGTGGTGGTAATATGTGATCTGGTCATGGTGTGGTGGTATTTGTTCCTTGTATGTGATATTATGTGGTCTGGTCATGGTGCGGTGGTATTTGTCCCTTGTATGTGCTATTTGGTCACTATGTGGTAATAATATGGTGTCTGGTCATGGTGTTGTGGTATTTGTTCCTTGTATGTGATGTTATTCGGTCACTGTGGCGGTAATATGTGGTCTTGACATGGTGTAGCGGTATTTGTTCCTTGTATGTGATATTATTGGTCATTTTAAAAATTGAAAAATAAATAAAAATATACCTAAATTGTATTGCATATTTTAACAAATATTTAATAGGTTACAGCAGGGTACGGCCCTGCCAAAAGTGTCTACCGTGTCATGGTGGCGGCTTAAAAAATCTTTTGGCCAAAACAAAAGCTGCTGTCTATATGTGTGATCTGGTGATGGGAACTGTTAATGTGTTATAGGTGAGAAGTGGAGTTTTTCCAAGAGAGAGCGGTGGGACTGTGGACAGTTCGAGGGGTGGAGCGTGGCGGCAGGGCTGGGGTGGAGCCTGGGCGGAGTCTCAAGGGGGCCCGAAAAAATTTGCCAGTATGGGGCCCCGAAATTTCTAGTGGCAGCCCTGCCTGTCTATGCAACCATTGTAAGGTTTGTAAATTTTTAATGGCCTTAAAATAAAGAAAGAACTATTTTACCAGATGCTGGAACAACAACTTTTCTTTTTTTCTTGAGCATATTATCTGTTGTGGATCCACCTGGTTCTGTGCAAGCTGAACTTCAAGTACTAGGTGAGCTGGCTTTCTCTTTACTACAACCCCTGGCAAAAATTATGGAATTACCAGCCTTGGAGGATGTTCATTCAGTTGTTTAATTTTGTAGGAAAATAGCAGATCACAGACATGACACAAAACTTGTGGCAACTTTCTGGCTTTAAGAAACACTAAAAGAAATCAAGAACAAAAAATGTGGTAGTCAGTAATGGTTACTTTTTTAACCAAGCATAGAGAAAAAAATTATGGAATTACTCAGTTCTGAGGAAAAAATTATTCTGAGGAATAATATAGTGATCACAAGCTTTCAATCAATAATAGATATCCCATGAGATTCAATTGTATTATCAAAGTGCTGTACAAACGTAAAATATATACAAGCAAACATAACAGTCATGTAAACTGAAAGCAAAATAAAGAAAAAAAAAGAAAGAAAGAAAAAAATTAACAAAATTAGATACAGCAAATAAATACAACAGGTGACGAAGTCAGAGGTATCACATGATAAGGCTATTAGCCTGAGGGTTCAAATTAAATCTGACAAACAGTGTCATAATGCCATCATGTGCATATACATAGCAAATAGATATAGCAATATTTTAATATTTAAACCAGTCTCAGGTTGAGGGATTACACAACAATGAGGGTAAATACTTGATAAAAGCTTGCTTTGGAACTTGAAATGGAAGGCATATGTTTGAAGGGGAAAAGTTGTAGTTACAGCTGAAAAAAAATGACAGTTTGTAAGACATGTATCAAGTTGGTGGCATAGCAGCTAACACTATAAGTCGGTGGCAAAGTAGATCACTAAGTAGGCACAGTAGCTCATACTCTCAGTTGGTGGCATGGCAGCTGACACTAGGTAAGTGACATGGCAGCTCACACTCTGGGTTGGTGGCATAGCAGTTCTCACTGTGACCGGCATGCATTAGTTACCTGTGTTGTCTTGGTTTCCTCGGCGCTCCGCGCCTATGTTTGGTGGGTGGTTGTCCTCTGCAGCTGCCTGACATGGTTAAATGCCAGCGTGTTTCGCTGGACCGGAATTGCATCATCGGGGTGCAGCCCACGTGAAGTGATGTCATCTGTGATGACGTGGCAAGTGCAGCCTGACTGGATCCATGCATATGCATGTAGCCATTGGAGCAGAGAGAGGCTAGAGAGGAGTCACCGGATATGTAAATATGCAGTGTCTGTATGCAGCTATTGCTATAGGAGCCACAGTGCTGCTGAGTGTGCCTGAAGTATTGGGAATAGTTGATTAAAGTACAGGCATGTGCAGGGCCGACGTTAGGGGCAGGCAGACCAGGCAGCCGCCTAGGGCCCTGCCCTTCAAGGGGCCCCCAACCAGTTATGTGCCGCTAATAGTGGCACACCACGCAGCCGCTTTGGGGCCCCTGAGTAAGAGGGGTCTGGTGCCGCCCCCTACCTGCATCGCACATTCAACTTATTGGCATCATAGATGCAAATACAGTTGAAAGCAGTGATGGAGGAGAGAGCGTCATGTGACGCTCCCTCTCTCATCACTCCCCCTCTGCCTGTGACTCAGCATGTGCCAGCAGTGGAGCAGATGACATGCTGAAATGCTCTGCAGAAGCCAGAGCAGCATTGGAAGGAGGAGGAGAGGTAAGTATTGTGTGTGTCTGCTGAATGATACTGTGTGTGGGGGACTGCACAATACTGTGTTGTGTGTGTGTGTGTCTGCTGGACTACTGTGTGTGGGAGGCTGCACTACACTGTGTGTGTTTGTGGGGGGCTGCATTACAATGTGTGTAGGGCTGCATTATACTCTGAGGGGGCTGCTTTATACAATGTGGGGTTGCATTATACTCTAAGGTGGCTGTTTTATATTCTGGGGGCTGCATTATACTGTGTGTGGGGCTGCATTATACTCTTAGGGGTCTGCATTATAGTCTTTGGGCACTGCATTATACTCTTAGGGGGCTGCATTATACTCTAAAGGGGCTGCATTATGGGGCAGCATGGTGGCTTAGTGGTTAGCACTGCGGTCTTGCAGCGCTGGAGTCCTGGGTTCAAATCCCACCAAGAACAACAAATAGATGATAATGTCTGTAAAGCGCTGCGGAATATGTTAGGCTACGTTCACATTTGCGGCCAGCGCCGCAGCGTCGGGCGCCGCAGCGGCGCCGCATGCGTCATGCGCCCCTATATTTAACATGGGGGCGCATGGACATGCGGCGCACTTGCGTTTTGCGCCGCATGCGTCGCTGCGGCGCCCGCGTCGGGGCGCAGAGGACGCAGCAAGTTGCATTTTTGCTGCGTCCAAATTCAATGAAAAAAACGACGCATGCGGCGCAAAACGCAGCGTTGTGCATGCGTTTTGCTGCGTTTTTGTTTGCGTTGTGCGCTGCGGCGCCGACGCTGCGGCGCACAACGCAAATGTGAACGTAGCCTAAGCGCTATGTAAAAAATGTGTGTATAGGGGGCTGTATTATACTGTGTGGGGGGCTGCATTGTACTGTGTGTGTGAGGACTGCATTATACTGTGTGGGGGACTGCATTATACTGTGTGTGGGGGACTGCATTATACTGTGTGGGGGGCTGCACTATACTGTCTTTGTTTCTGGGGGCTGCATTATACTGTGTGTAGGGCTGTATTATACTCTGAGGGGGCCACTTTATTCTCTGGTGGGGCTCTATTATACTTTGAAGTTGCTGCTTTATACTGTAGGGGGCTGCATTATGCAATTAAGGGGTCGCATTATACTGTGTGGAGGGGTTCTGCATTATACTGTGTGTCTGAAGGGGGCTGCTCTATACTGTGTATATTTGTGGGGGGCTGAATTATACTGTGTGGTGGTGGGGCCTACATTATACTGTGTATGTGGAGCTGCATTATACTCTGAAGGGGCTGCATTGTACTGTGTTTGTGGGGGGCTGCATTATACTCTGAAAGGGCTGCATTATACTGTGTGTGAGGGGGCTGCTTTAAGCTCAATGAGGGGGGCTGCATTATACTCTATGAGGAGGGCTCCAGTATACTCTATGAGGGGGGCTGCAGTGTACTCTGAGGGGGCTGCACAAAACTGTGTTGTGTGTGTGTCTGCTGGACTACTGTGTGTGGGAGGCTGCACTACACTGTGTGTGTTTGTGGGGGGCTGCATTGCAATGTGTGGGGCTGCATTACAATGTGTGTAGGGCTGCATTATACTCTGAGGGGGCTGCTTTATACTCTGTGGGGCTGCATTATACTCTGAGGTGGCTGTTTTATATTCTGAGGGCTGCATTATACTGTGTGTGGGGCTGCATTATACTCTTAGGGGTCTGCATTATAGTCTTTGAGCACTGCATTATACTCTTAGGGGGCTGCATTATACTCTAAAGGGGCTGCATTATGGGACAGCATGGTGGCTTAGTGGTTAGCACTGCAGTCTTGCAGCACTGGAGTCCTGGGTTCAAATCTCACCAAGAACAACAAATACATAATAATGTCTGTAAAGCGCTGCGGAATATGTTAGCGCTATGTAAAAGATGTGTGTATAGGGGGCTGTATTATACTGTGTGTGTGGCTGCATTATACTCTTAGGGGTCTGCATTATACTCTTAGGGTGCTGCATTATACTGGATGCTGGACACACTGGGGGCAGAGATGCTGGACACACTGGGGGCAGAGATGCTGGACACACTGGGGTAGAGATGCTGGACACACTGGGGGCAGAGATGCTGGACACAGATGGGGCAGAGATGCTGGACACAGATGTGGCAGAGATGCTGGACACAGATGGGGGCAGAGATGCCGGACACACTGGGGGCAGAGATGCTGGACACACTGGGGTAGAGATGCTGGACACACTGGGGGCAGAGATGCTGGACACAGATGGGGCAGAGATGCTGGACACAGATGTGGCAGAGATGCTGGACACAGATGGGGGCAGAGATGCCGGACACACTGGGGGCAGAGATGCTGGACACACTGGGGGCAGAGATGCTGGACACACTGGGGGCAGAGATGCTGGACACACTGGGGGCAGAGATGCTGGACACACTGGGGGCAGAGATGCTGGACACACTGGGGCAGAGATGCTGGACACAGATGGAGCAGAGATGCTGGACACAGATGGGGGCAGAGATGCACACACTGGGGGCAGAGATGCCGGACACACTGGGGGCAGAAATGCTGGAGACACTGGGGGCAGAATGGAGATACGGGCATGAGTGGAGACACAGGGCAGAATGAAAGACATGGGGGCATAATTGGAGACACTGGGGGCAGGATTGGAGATGGATCGTGCAGGATGTATACGATGGAGACATATGGGGCAGGATGGGGAGATCATATGGGGAAGAATGGATACTCATGAGGGCAGGATGCGAGAACATATGGCTGGAGCCAGGAATGAGACACACGGGGCCAGGTTGGGGGATATTATTACCATAGGGACTA
Organism: Ranitomeya variabilis; assembly: GCF_051348905.1. Taxonomy (NCBI): domain Eukaryota; kingdom Metazoa; phylum Chordata; class Amphibia; order Anura; family Dendrobatidae; genus Ranitomeya; species Ranitomeya variabilis. The sequence goes on from NC_135232.1 coordinate 393,705,259, forward strand.
ATTAAGGAATATTATTACTGCAGTGACGCATTTATTTTATTTTTTGAGTATACTGTTTTAAATGGGGGGCGGTTTTTGTTACTGTGCAGAGTGATACTATGTCGCCTTTTTTTCTGCATGTGGTGTAATATAGAAATTGGGAAAAATTAAGTAATGTGTTCTGCAAGCGATGCTCGAGATAACTGTGTTATTTCCTGCAGGGACAAGTCCTGGCTGGAAGAAATGATGGCGGTCACTGGTGAGTCCTGTGTATAATGTCACCAGTGATCACTGTATCACCTGTACACGGGCACTGCATACCAAGTACAGATCTCCTGTATATAATGGCACTTATGGTGATGGTATTGTGGGTTTTTTTTATTACTGATCAGTATTGTAGTATTCGGTCACTTTGTGGTGGTAATATGTGATCTGGTCATGGTGTGGTGGTATTTGTTCCTTGCATGTGATATTATGTGGTCTGGTCATGGTGCGGTGGTATTTGTCCCTTGCATGTGCTATTTGGTCACTATGTGGTAATAATATGGTGTCTGGTCATGGTGTTGTGGTATTTGTTCCTTGTATGTGATGTTAGTCGGTCACTGTGGCGGTAATATGTGGTCTTGACATGGTGTAGCGGTATTTGTCCCTTGTATGTGATATTATTGGTCATTTTAAAAATTAAAAAATAAATAAAAATATACCTAAATTGTATTGCATATTTTAACAAATATTTAATAGGTTACAGCAGAGTACGGCCCTGCCAAAAGTGTCTACCGTGTCATGGTGGCGGCTTAAAAAATCTTTTGGCCAAAACAAAAGCTGCTGTCTATATGTGTGATCTGGTGATGGGAACTGTTAATGTGTTATAGGTGAGAAGTGGAGTTTTTCCAAGAGAGAGCGGTGGGACTGTGGACAGTTCGAGGGGTGGAGCGTGGCGGCAGGGCTGGGGTGGAGCCTGGGCGGAGTCTCAAGGGGGCCCGAAAAAATTTGCCAGTATGGGGCCCCGAAATTTCTAGTGGCAGCCCTGTCTGTCTATGCAACCATTGTAAGGTTTGTAAATTTTTAATGGCCTTAAAATAAAGAAAGAACTATTTTACCAGATGCTGGAACAACAACTTTTCTTTTTTTCTTGAGCATATTATCTGTTGTGGATTCACCTGGTTCTGTGCAAGCTGAACTTCAAGTACTAGGTGAGCTGGCTTTCTCTTTACTACAACCCCTGGCAAAAATTATGGAATTACCAGCCTTGGAGGATGTTCATTCAGTTGTTTAATTTTGTAGGAAAATAGCAGATCACAGACATGGCACAAAACTTGTGGCAACTTTCTGGCTTTAAGAAACACTAAAAGAAATCAAGAACAAAAAATGTGGTAGTCAGTAATGGTTACTTTTTTAACCAAGCATAGAGAAAAAAATTATGGAATCACTCAGTTCTGAGGAAAAAATTATTCTGAGGAATAATATAGTGATCACAAGCTTTCAATCAATAATAGATATCCCATGAGATTCAATTGTATTATCAAAGTGCTGTACAAACGTAAAATATATACAAGCGAACATAACAGTCATGTAAACTGAAAGCAAAATAAAGAAAAAAAAAGAAAGAGAGAAAAAAATTAACAAAATTAGATACAGCAAATAAATACAACAGGTGACGAAGTCAGAGGTATCACATGATAAGGCTATTAGCCTAAGGGTTCAAATTAAATCTGACAAACAGTGTCATAATGCCATCATGTGCATATACATAGCAAATAGATATAGCAATATTTTAATATTTAAACCAGTCTCAGGTTGAGGGATTACACAACAATGAGGGTAAATACTTGATAAAAGCTTGCTTTGGAACTTGAAATGGAAGGCATATGTTTGAAGGGGAAAAGTTGTAGTTACAGCTGAAAAAAAATGACAGTTTGTAAGACATGTATCAAGTTGGTGGCATAGCAGCTAACACTATAAGTCGGTGGCAAAGTAGATCACTAAGTAGGCACAGTAGCTCATATTCTCAGTTGGTGGCATGGCAGCTGACACTAGGTAAGTGACATGGCAGCTCACACTCTGGGTTGGTGGCATAGCAGTTCTCACTGTAACCGGCATGCATTAGTTACTTGTGTTGTCTTGGTTTCCTCGGCGCTCCGCGCCTATGTTTGGTGGGTGGTTGTCCTCTGCAGCTGCCTGACATGGTTAAGTGCCAGCGTGTTTCGCTGGACCGGAATTGCATCATCGGGGTGCAGCCCACGTGAAGTGATGTCATCTGTGATGACGTGGCAAGTGCAGCCTGACTGACTCTGAGGGGGCTGCTTTATACTCTGTGGGGTTGCATTTTACTCTGAGGTGGCTGTTTTATATTCTGGGGGACTGCATTATACTGTGTTTGGGGCTGCATTATACTCTAAAGGGGCTGCATTATGGGGCAGCATGGTGGCTTATTTGTTAGCACTGCAGTCTTGCTGCGCTGGAGTCCTGGGTTCAAATCTCACCAAGGACAACAAAGGACGTGCAAAGAGTTTGTATGTTCTCTCCGTGTTTGCGTGGCTTTCCAACGGGGACTCCGGTTTCCTCCCACATTCCAAAGACATACTGATAGTGAATTTAGATTGTGAGCCCCATTGGGGACAGCAATGATAATGTCTGTAAAGCGCTGCGGAATATGTTAGCGCTATGTAAAAAATGTGTGTATAGGGGCCTGTATTATACTGTGTGGGGGGCTGCATTGTACTGTGTGTGTGAGGACTGCATTATACTGTGTGTGTGGGGGACTGCATTATACTGTGTGGGGGGCTGCACTGTACTGTCTTTGTTTCTGGGGGCTGCATTATACTGTGTGTAGGGCTGTATTATACTCTGAGGGGGCCACTTTATTCTCTGGTGGGGCTCTATTATACTTTGAAGTTGCTGCTTTATACTGTAGGGGGCTGCATTATACAATTAAGGGGTCGCATTATACTGTGTGGAGGGGTGCTGCATTATACTCTTAGGGGTCTGCATTATAGTCTTTGGGCACTGCATTATACTCTTAGGGGGCTGCATTATACTCTAAAGGGGCTGCATTATGGGGCAGCATGGTGGCTTAGTGGTTAGCACTGCGGTCTTGCAGTGCTGGAGTCCTGGGTTCAAATCCCACCAAGAACAACAAATACATGATAATGTCTGTAAAGCGCTGCGGAATATGTTAGCGCTATGTAAAAAATGTGTGTATAGGGGGCTGTATTATACTGTGTGTGTGAGGACTGCATTATACTGTGTGTGTGGAGGACTGCATTATGCTGTGTGTGGGGGACTGCATTATACTGTGTGTGGGGCTGCACTATACTGTCTTTGTTTCTGGGGGCTGCATTATACTGTGTGTAGGGCTGTATTATACTCTGAGGGGGCCACTTTATTCTCTGGTGGGGCTCTATTATACTTTGAAGTTGCTGCTTTATACTGTAGGGGGCTGCATTATACAATTAAGGGGTCGCATTATACTGTGTGGAGGGGTGCTGCATTATACTGTGTGTCTGAAGGGGGCTGCTCTATACTGTGTATATTTGTGGGGGGCTGAATTATACTGTGTGGTGGTGGGGCCTACATTATACTGTGTATGTGGAGCTGCATTATACTCTGAAGGGGCTGCATTGTACTGTGTTTGTGGGGGGCTGCATTATACTCTGAAAGGGCTGCATTATACTGTGTGTGAGGGGGCTGCTTTAAGCTCAATGAGGGGGGCTGCATTATACTCTATGAGGAGGGCTCCAGTATACTCTATGAGGGGGGCTGCAGTGTACTCTGAGGGGGCTGCACAAAACTGTGTTGTGTGTGTGTCTGCTGGACTACTGTGTGTGGGAGGCTGCACTACACTGTGTGTGTTTGTGGGGGGCTGCATTGCAATGTGTGGGGCTGCATTACAATGTGTGTAGGGCTGCATTATACTCTGAGGGGGCTGCTTTATACTCTGTGGGGCTGCATTATACTCTGAGGTGGCTGTTTTATATTCTGAGGGCTGCATTATACTGTGTGTGGGGCTGCATTATACTCTTAGGGGTCTGCATTATAGTCTTTGAGCACTGCATTATACTCTTAGGGGGCTGCATTATACTCTAAAGGGGCTGCATTATGGGACAGCATGGTGGCTTAGTGGTTAGCACTGCAGTCTTGCAGCACTGGAGTCCTGGGTTCAAATCTCACCAAGAACAACAAATACATAATAATGTCTGTAAAGCGCTGCGGAATATGTTAGCGCTATGTAAAAGATGTGTGTATAGGGGGCTGTATTATACTGTGTGTGTGGCTGCATTATACTCTTAGGGGTCTGCATTATACTCTTAGGGTGCTGCATTATACTGGATGCTGGACACACTGGGGGCAGAGATGCTGGACACACTGGGGGCAGAGATGCTGGACACACTGGGGTAGAGATGCTGGACACACTGGGGGCAGAGATGCTGGACACAGATGGGGCAGAGATGCTGGACACAGATGTGGCAGAGATGCTGGACACAGATGGGGGCAGAGATGCCGGACACACTGGGGGCAGAGATGCTGGACACACTGGGGGCAGAGATGCTGGACACACTGGGGGCAGAGATGCTGGACACACTGGGGGCAGAGATGCTGGACACACTGGGGGCAGAGATGCTGGACACACTGGGGCAGAGATGCTGGACACAGATGGAGCAGAGATGCTGGACACAGATGGGGGCAGAGATGCACACACTGGGGGCAGAGATGCCGGACACACTGGGGGCAGAAATGCTGGAGACACTTGGGGGCAGAATGGAGATACGGGCATGAGTGGAGACACAGGGCAGAATGAAAGACATGGGGGCATAATTGGAGACACTGGGGGCAGGATTGGAGATGGATCGTGCAGGATGTATACGATGGAGACATATGGGGCAGGATGGGGAGATCATATGGGGAAGAATGGATACTCATGAGGGCAGGATGCGAGAACATATGGCTGGAGCCAGGAATGAGACACACGGGGCCAGGTTGGGGGATATTATTACCATAGGGACTAATTAAGGAATATTATTACTGCAGTGACGCATTTATTTTATTTTTTGAGTATACTGTTTTAAATGGGGGGCGGTTTTTGTTACTGTGCAGAGTGATACTATGTCGCCTTTTTTTCTGCATGTGGTGTAATATAGAAATTGGGAAAAATTAAGTAATGTGTTCTGCAAGCGATGCTCGAGATAACTGTGTTATTTCCTGCAGGGACAAGTCCTGGCTGGAAGAAATGATGGCGGTCACTGGTGAGTCCTGTGTATAATGTCACCAGTGATCACTGTATTACCTGTACACGGGCACTGCATACCAAGTACAGATCTCCTGTATATAATGGCACTTATGGTGATGGTATTGTGGGTTTTTTTTATTACTGATCAGTATTGTAGTATTCGGTCACTTTGTGGTGGTAATATGTGATCTGGTCATGGTGTGGTGGTATTTGTTCCTTGCATGTGATATTATGTGGTCTGGTCATGGTGCGGTGGTATTTGTCCCTTGCATGTGCTATTTGGTCACTATGTGGTAATAATATGGTGTCTGGTCATGGTGTTGTGGTATTTGTTCCTTGTATGTGATGTTAGTCGGTCACTGTGGCGGTAATATGTGGTCTTGACATGGTGTAGCGGTATTTGTCCCTTGTATGTGATATTATTGGTCATTTTAAAAATTAAAAAATAAATAAAAATATACCTAAATTGTATTGCATATTTTAACAAATATTTAATAGGTTACAGCAGAGTACGGCCCTGCCAAAAGTGTCTACCGTGTCATGGTGGCGGCTTAAAAAATCTTTTGGCCAAAACAAAAGCTGCTGTCTATATGTGTGATCTGGTGATGGGAACTGTTAATGTGTTATAGGTGAGAAGTGGAGTTTTTCCAAGAGAGAGCGGTGGGACTGTGGACAGTTCGAGGGGTGGAGCGTGGCGGCAGGGCTGGGGTGGAGCCTGGGCGGAGTCTCAAGGGGGCCCGAAAAAATTTGCCAGTATGGGGCCCCGAAATTTCTAGTGGCAGCCCTGTCTGTCTATGCAACCATTGTAAGGTTTGTAAATTTTTAATGGCCTTAAAATAAAGAAAGAACTATTTTACCAGATGCTGGAACAACAACTTTTCTTTTTTTCTTGAGCATATTATCTGTTGTGGATTCACCTGGTTCTGTGCAAGCTGAACTTCAAGTACTAGGTGAGCTGGCTTTCTCTTTACTACAACCCCTGGCAAAAATTATGGAATTACCAGCCTTGGAGGATGTTCATTCAGTTGTTTAATTTTGTAGGAAAATAGCAGATCACAGACATGGCACAAAACTTGTGGCAACTTTCTGGCTTTAAGAAACACTAAAAGAAATCAAGAACAAAAAATGTGGTAGTCAGTAATGGTTACTTTTTTAACCAAGCATAGAGAAAAAAATTATGGAATCACTCAGTTCTGAGGAAAAAATTATTCTGAGGAATAATATAGTGATCACAAGCTTTCAATCAATAATAGATATCCCATGAGATTCAATTGTATTATCAAAGTGCTGTACAAACGTAAAATATATACAAGCGAACATAACAGTCATGTAAACTGAAAGCAAAATAAAGAAAAAAAAAGAAAGAGAGAAAAAAATTAACAAAATTAGATACAGCAAATAAATACAACAGGTGACGAAGTCAGAGGTATCACATGATAAGGCTATTAGCCTAAGGGTTCAAATTAAATCTGACAAACAGTGTCATAATGCCATCATGTGCATATACATAGCAAATAGATATAGCAATATTTTAATATTTAAACCAGTCTCAGGTTGAGGGATTACACAACAATGAGGGTAAATACTTGATAAAAGCTTGCTTTGGAACTTGAAATGGAAGGCATATGTTTGAAGGGGAAAAGTTGTAGTTACAGCTGAAAAAAAATGACAGTTTGTAAGACATGTATCAAGTTGGTGGCATAGCAGCTAACACTATAAGTCGGTGGCAAAGTAGATCACTAAGTAGGCACAGTAGCTCATATTCTCAGTTGGTGGCATGGCAGCTGACACTAGGTAAGTGACATGGCAGCTCACACTCTGGGTTGGTGGCATAGCAGTTCTCACTGTAACCGGCATGCATTAGTTACTTGTGTTGTCTTGGTTTCCTCGGCGCTCCGCGCCTATGTTTGGTGGGTGGTTGTCCTCTGCAGCTGCCTGACATGGTTAAGTGCCAGCGTGTTTCGCTGGACCGGAATTGCATCATCGGGGTGCAGCCCACGTGAAGTGATGTCATCTGTGATGACGTGGCAAGTGCAGCCTGACTGACTCTGAGGGGGCTGCTTTATACTCTGTGGGGTTGCATTTTACTCTGAGGTGGCTGTTTTATATTCTGGGGGGCTGCATTATACTGTGTTTGGGGCTGCATTATACTCTAAAGGGGCTGCATTATGGGGCAGCATGGTGGCTTATTTGTTAGCACTGCAGTCTTGCTGCGCTGGAGTCCTGGGTTCAAATCTCACCAAGGACAACAAAGGACGTGCAAAGAGTTTGTATGTTCTCTCCGTGTTTGCGTGGCTTTCCAACGGGGACTCCGGTTTCCTCCCACATTCCAAAGACATACTGATAGTGAATTTAGATTGTGAGCCCCATTGGGGACAGCAATGATAATGTCTGTAAAGCGCTGCGGAATATGTTAGCGCTATGTAAAAAATGTGTGTATAGGGGCCTGTATTATACTGTGTGGGGGGCTGCATTGTACTGTGTGTGTGAGGACTGCATTATACTGTGTGTGTGGGGGACTGCATTATACTGTGTGGGGGGCTGCACTGTACTGTCTTTGTTTCTGGGGGCTGCATTATACTGTGTGTAGGGCTGTATTATACTCTGAGGGGGCCACTTTATTCTCTGGTGGGGCTCTATTATACTTTGAAGTTGCTGCTTTATACTGTAGGGGGCTGCATTATACAATTAAGGGGTCGCATTATACTGTGTGGAGGGGTGCTGCATTATACTCTTAGGGGTCTGCATTATAGTCTTTGGGCACTGCATTATACTCTTAGGGGGCTGCATTATACTCTAAAGGGGCTGCATTATGGGGCAGCATGGTGGCTTAGTGGTTAGCACTGCGGTCTTGCAGTGCTGGAGTCCTGGGTTCAAATCCCACCAAGAACAACAAATACATGATAATGTCTGTAAAGCGCTGCGGAATATGTTAGCGCTATGTAAAAAATGTGTGTATAGGGGGCTGTATTATACTGTGTGGGGGGCTGTATTGTACTGTGTGTGTGAGGACTGCATTATACTGTGTGTGTGGAGGACTGCATTATGCTGTGTGTGGGGGACTGCATTATACTGTGTGTGGGGCTGCACTATACTGTCTTTGTTTCTGGGGGCTGCATTATACTGTGTGTAGGGCTGTATTATACTCTGAGGGGGCCACTTTATTCTCTGGTGGGGCTCTATTATACTTTGAAGTTGCTGCTTTATACTGTAGGGGGCTGCATTATACAATTAAGGGGTCGCATTATACTGTGTGGAGGGGTGCTGCATTATACTGTGTGTGTGAAGGGGGCTGCTCTATACTGTGTGTATTTGTGGGGGGCTGAATTATACTGTGTGGGGGTGGGGCCTGCATTATACTGTGTATGTGGAGCTGCATTATACTCTGAAGGGGCTGCATTGTACTGTGTTTGGGGGGGGCTGCATTATACTCTGAAAGGGCTGCATTATACTGTGTGTGTGGGGGGCTGCTTTAAGCTCAATGAGGGGGGCTGCATTATACTCTATGAGGGGGCTGCATTATACTCTATGAGGAGGGCTCCAGTATACTCTATGAGGGGGGCTGCAGTGTACTCTGAGGGGGCTGCACAATACTGTGTTGTGTGTGTCTGCTGGACTACTGTGTGTGGGATGCTGCACTACACTGTGTGTGTGTTTGTGGGGGGCTGCATTACAATGTGGGGCTGCATTACAATGTGTGTAGGGCTACATTATACTGTGTGGGGGGCTGCCCTATACTGTGTTTGTTTCTGGGGGCTGCATTATACTGTGTGTAGGGCTGTAATATACTCTGAGGGGGCCACTTTATTCTCTGGTGGGTCTGCATTATACTTTGAAGTTGCTGCTTTATACTGTATGGGGCTGCATTATACAATTAAGGGGTCGCATTATACTGTGTGGGGAGGTGCTGCATTGTACTGTGTGTGTGTGAAGGGGGCTGCTCTATACTGTGTGTATTTGTGGGGGGCTGAATTATAGTGTGTGGGGGTGGGGCCTGCATTATACTGTGTATGTGGAGCTGCATTATACTCTGAAGGGGCTGCATTGTACTGTGTTTGTGGGGGGCTGCATTATTCTCTGAAAGGGCTGCATTATACTGTGTGTGTGTGGGGCTGCTTTAAGCTCAATGAGGGGGGCTGCATTATACTCTATGAGGGGGCTGCATTTTACTCTATGAGGAGGGCTCCAGTATACTCTATGAGGGGGGCTGCATTATACTCTATCAAGGACCATGGGGAGTGCGTTTTACTATATGTACTAAATAGGACCTGCATTATACTGTTTTGAGGACTATCTGTACCAATCATTCTTCCTCAGCCAGATTAAAGGTAGGTGCACACAGTCAGTGAACAATGCGGGTTGGATGCTGCGTGCTACGTCCAAAGCACTGCAAATTACTGAACATATGCACATACCCTAAAGAGGAAACCAGGTTGGCCAGGAAACCAGCGTTGAACGACTTCAATATTGTCGATAATGCTCGTTTAGCGGCCTGAACTCAGCACTTGTAAATACAACAGAAATGTATCTGTGTGATGGTGCAATATGTCAACATTTGGGGCCCCACTTTAAACTTTTGCCCAGGGCCCAACTTTGTCTAAAACTGGCCCTGGGCAGGCACGTGGTAGGAATGTTTTGAATGAGAGAACGTAGTTGTTCAGAGCTGAACTTGAATTGTGTCTCCATGGAGAGGACACAAAGGGGAACAAGGGAGGGAGAGATAATAGAAAGGTTGAAGGAAATGTGGAATAGAAGAGGTATATGATGTTATGCACAATTATGTATTGCAGCTTGGTATATTTGAAAATGATATGGTCATCATGAAGAACATGTTAACTCAAGTGTCCAAATGTACTTACCAGAGTATTGCGGACGTTTCAACATGTCTGCAAGGAGTAACAGATGATAGTAATTAAATGAGCCAATCCCTATTAAGTCCCTTGGGGGCCAGGGTTTGAAGGGTGTGGATCCAATATGCTTCCCTGCGCTTGAGTAGCTGTATGTGGTTGCTGCCACGTCTAGGTCTGGGGACTTGTTTTATGATTTGAAATTGCAATTGTGATACAGAATGCAAAAAAGCAGAGAACTTCGATTTTTTTGATGGAACGGATTTGACACCTCATCCGAAGAAGTGGCACATATTGTGGCTTCTCGCTTTCACAGGCAGAGCGTCTGATGGTGACTCTTCGGTAAGCCATATTTATTGTATCTCCTACTGTTAAAGCACATTTATATCTGTAATGTTGTTGCTGTTATTTTGTACTAATTATTGCCTTGCCTTTCTTCACAGATTCCTTGCAACTGGAGAATCACTTTCCTCACTCCATTTTCAATTTAGACTTGGAATTTCCACCATATCGGGGATTGTCACGCACACCTGCCCTGTATTGTGGGACTGTTTGTATGAAGAATTTATCCCACATTCCACAACGGAGAGTTGGCTGGATATTGCAGAAAAATTCCCCAAAATTTGTCAGTTTCCCAATTGCTTGGGTGCAGTTGATGGGAAACATATCCACATCGTCAAACCTGCTGCATCTGGCTCAGAATATTTCAACTACAAGAAATATTTCTCCATTGTGCTCATGGCCATCACAGATGCAGAATACAAGTTTATAGCGGTCGATATTGGGGCCTATGGCCTCTCCAATGATTCACAAGTTTTTAAAGTGTATGCAATGGGCTGTCATCTCTATGGAAACACCTTCCAATTTCCACCACCAAGACCACTGCCTGAAACCTCTGGGCTGTCAATGCCATTTGTATGTGTTGGAGATGAAGCATTCCAACTCTCGGAACACCTGCTGGAGCCATACTTAATTAGTGGATTGACGCCAACTAAAAGAGTTTTTAATTACCGCCTAACACAAGCACGAAGAATGGTGGAGTGCGCTTTTGGGATTCTAGCATCCAAATGGCGAGTTCTGTTGACCCCTATAAACTTGAAGACTGACACTGTGGACGAGGTGGTGAAAGCTTGTGTGGTCCTGCACAATTTCGTAATATGCAAGGAACAGATTGCCATTGTGCCATTGATGACCACTTCGAAGACACCACCTTGAATGATTATCATAACATTACTTTTAGAAGTTCTGTGTCAGTTTCCAGAATGAGGGATACATTTGCAGAATACTTTATTTCAACGCAATGAAGAGTACACTGGCAGGATGAGATAGTTTGAAAAAATTGTCTTGTACCTGTTTTACCCAAAGTATTGTACCTGTTTTACCCAAAGTATTGTACCTGTTTTACCCAAAGTATTGCACCTGGTTGGGTTTTACCCAAAGTATTGTACCTGTTTTACCCAAAATATTGTACCTGGTTGAGTTTTACCCAAAGTATTGTACCTGTTTTACCTAAAGTATTGTACCTGGTTGGGTTTTACCCAAAGTATTGTACCTGTTTTACCCAAAGTATTGTACCTGGTTGGGTTTTAGTTATGACCCCAATGGCAGAGGGTCTCAGGAATAGTTGCTAAGTCTGCAAACACAGAAAACCAGCTCATAGGGCAGTGGTAACTGGGCTGACTATATATCTAATCCTAGCACCACAAATACCAGCAGCCGGGGAACGTTCCTACGTTGATCCTAGACGTCTCGCGCCAGCCGGAGAACTAACTAACCCTAGAAGGGAAAAGAAAGACCTCTCTTGCCTCCAGAGAAAATACCCCAAAAGTTGGATAGAAGCCCCCAACAGATAATAACGGTGAGGTAAGAGGAAAAGACAAACATAAGAATGAGCTAGGTATTTAGCAAAGAGAGGCCCACTAGCTAATAGCAGAATATAGAAAGATAACTTATATGGTCAGCAAAAATCCTATCAAAAATATCCACACTGGAAATTCAAGAACCCCCGAACCGTCTAACGGCCCGGGGGGAGAACACCAGCCCCCTAGAGCTTCCAGCAAGGACAGGAATCACATTTAATACAAGCTGGACAAAAATGAGAGCAAGCAAATAACCCAAAAAACAAAGAAGCAGGACTTAGCTTAATTTTGCACGAACCAGGACCAGCAGATAGGAGCAAACAGAATGTGTCTGATTACAACGATGCCAGGCACTGGACTAAGGTTCCAGGAGGTATATATAGCAACACCCCTGAACTAACGACCCAGCTGGGTGCAAACTGAGGGAAGAAAATCCCAGAGTCATATCACTAGTAACCACAAGAGGGAGCCAAAAAGTCTAATTCACAACAGTACCCCCCCCCTTAAGGAGGGGTCACCGAACCCTCACCAAGACCACCAGGGCGATCAGGATGAGCAGCGTGAAAGGCATGAACTAAATCGGCCGCATGCACATCAGAGGCAACCACCCAGGAATTATCCTCCTGACCATAGCCCTTCCACTTGACCAGATACTGAAGCCTCCGTCTGGAGAGACGAGAATCCAAGATCTTCTCCACCACGTACTCCAACTCGCCCTCAACCAACACCGGAGCAGGAGGCTCAGCAGAAGGAACCACAGGCACAACGTAGCGTCGTAACAAAGATCTATGGAACACGTTGTGAATGGCAAACGAAACCGGAAGATCCAAGCGAAAGGACACTGGATTAAGGATTTCCAATATCTTGTAAGGACCGATGAAGCGAGGCTTAAATTTAGGAGAGGAGACCTTCATAGGAACAAATTGAGAAGACAACCACACCAAATCCCCAACACGAAGTCGGGGACCCACACCGCGGCGGCGGTTGGCAAAACGCTGAGCCTTCTCCTGTGACAATTTTAAGTTGTCCACCACATGATTCCAGATCAGCTGCAACCTATCCACCACAGAATCCACCCCAGGGCAGTCAGAAGGCTCCACATGTCCCGAGGAAAAACGAGGATGGAAACCAGAGTTGCAGAAAAATGGCGAAACCAAAGTAGGAACTAGCCCGATTATTAAGGGCAAACTCAGCCAACGGCAAGAAGGTCACCCAATCATCCTGATCTGCCGAAACAAAACACCTCAAGTAAGCCTCCAGAGTCTGATTAGTTCGCTCAGTTTGTCCATTAGTCTGAGGATGAAAGGCAGACGAGAACGACAAATCAATGCCCATCCTAGCACAAAAGGATCGCCAGAACCTGGAAACAAACTGGGATCCTCTGTCAGACACAATATTCTCAGGAATGCCGTGTAAACGAACCACATTCTGAAGGAACACAGGAACCAGATCGGAAGAGGAAGGCAACTTAGGCAAAGGCACCAAATGGACCATTTTTGAAAAACGATCACATATCACCCAGATGACAGACATACCCTGAGACACCGGGAGATCAGAAATGAAATCCATGGAAATGTGTGTCCAAGGCCTCTTCGGGACAGGCAAGGGCAAGAGCAACCCGCTGGCACGAGAACAGCAAGGCTTAGCTCGAGCACAAGTCCCACAGGACTGCACAAATGACCGTACATCCCGTGACAAGGAAGGCCACCAAAATGACCTAGCCACCAGATCTCTGGTGCCAAAAATTCCCGGATGACCTGCCAACACCGAGGAATGAACCTCGGAAATGACTCTGCTGGTCCACTTATCAGGAACAAACAGTCTGTCAGGTGGACAAGAGTCAGGTCTACCAGCCTGAAATCTCTGCAACACACGTCGCAAATCAGGAGAAATGGCTGACAAGATAACTCCCTTTTTAAGAATACCAACAGGTTCTGTGACTCCAGGAGAGTCAGGCACAAAGCTCCTTGAAAGAGCATCAGCTTTCACATTCTTTGAACCTGGTAAATACGAGACCACAAAGTCAAAACGGGAGAAAAACAATGACCAGCGGGCCTGTCTAGGATTCAGGCGTTTAGCAGACTCGAGATACATCAAATTTTTGTGATCAGTCAAGACCACCACACGATGCTTAGCACCCTCGAGCCAATGACGCCACTCCTCAAATGCCCACTTCATGGCCAGTAACTCCCGATTGCCAACATCATAATTCCGCTCAGCAGGCGAAAACTTCCTAGAGAAGAAAGCACATGGTCTCATTACCGAGCAACCAGGGCCTCTCTGTGACAAAACGGCCCCTGCCCCAATCTCAGAAGCATCCACCTCGACCTGAAAGGGAAGTGAGACATCAGGCTGGCACAAAACAGGCGCCGAAGTAAACCGGCGCTTCAACTCCTGGAACGCCTCCACGGCTGCAGGAGCCCAGTTAGCAACATCAGAACCTTTCTTGGTCATATCCGTCAAAGGTTTAACAACGCTAGAAAAATTAGCGATAAAACGACGGTAGAAGTTAGCAAAACCCAAGAACTTCTGAAGACTCTTAACTGACGTGGGTTGAGTCCACTCATGAATAGCTCGGACCTTGACTGGGTCCATCTCCACAGCAGAAGGGGAAAAAATAAACCCCAAAAAGGGAACCTTCTGTACTCCAAAGAGACACTTTGGGCCTTTAACAAACAAGGCATTCTCACGCAAAACCTGAAACACCATCCTGACCTGCTCCACATGTGAGTCCCAATCTTCAGAGAAAACCAGAATATCATCCAGATAAACAATCATAAATTTATCCAGATACTTCCGGAAAATATCATGCATAAAGGACTGAAACACTGAGGGAGCATTAGAGAGCCCAAAAGGCATCACCAAGTACTCAAAATGACCTTCGGGCGTATTAAATGCAGTCTTCCATTCATCACCTTGCTTAATGCGCACAAGGTTGTACGCACCACGAAGATCTATCTTGGTGAACCACTTGGCACCTTTAATCCGGGCAAACAAGTCCGACAACAGAGGCAAAGGATACTGAAATTTTACAGTGATTTTATTCAGAAGCCGATAGTCAATACAAGGTCTCAAAGATCCGTCCTTCTTGGCCACAAAAAAGAACCCCGCACCAAGAGGGGAAGAGGATGGACGGATATGCCCCTTCTCCAGAGACTCCTTGATATACGAACGCATTGCGGCATGCTCAGGTACAGACAGATTAAATAATCTTCCCTTAGGAAATTTACTACCTGGGATCAAATCTATGGCGCAGTCACAGTCCCTATGAGGAGGCAGAGCACTGGATCTGGACTCGCTGAATACATCCTGATAATCAGACAAATACACAGGAACTTCCGAAGGAGTAGAGGAAGCAATAGACACCGGCGGGGAATCAGCATGAATTCCCTGACAGCCCCAACTTGACACAGACATTGCCTTCCAATCCAAGACTGGATTGTGGGTCTGTAACCATGGCAGACCCAAAACGACCAAATCATGCATTTTATGCAGAACAAGAAAACGAATCACCTCCCGATGTTCAGGAGTCATGCACATGGTCACTTGCGTCCAAAACTTCGGTTTATTTTCCGCCAATGGCGTAGCATCAATACCTCTAAGAGGAATAGGATTTACTAACGGTTCAAGAACAAAACCACAGCGCTTGGCAAATGACAGATCCATAAGACTCAGGGCAGCACCTGAATCCACAAACGCCATAACAGGGTAAGAAGACAAAGAGCAAATTAAAGTCACAGACAAAATAAATTTAGGTTGCAAATTACCAATGGCGACAGGACTAACAACCCTTGTTAGGCGTTTAGAGCATGCTGATATAACATGTGTAGAATCACCACAGTAAAAACACAACCCATTCTGACGTCTATGATTTTTCCGCTCATTTCTAGTCTGAATTCTATCACATTGCATTAAATCAGGTGTTTGTTCAGACAACACCACCAGAGAATTAGCGGTTTTGCGCTCCCGCAAACGCCGGTCAATTTGAATAGCAAGCGCCATAGAATCATTCAGACTTGTAGGAATGGGGAAACCCACCATCACATTCTTAATGGCTTCAGAAAGGCCATTTCTGAAATTTGCGGCCAGAGCACACTCATTCCACTGAGTAAGCACGGACCATTTCCGAAATTTTTGGCAATACACTTCAGCTTCATCCTGACCCTGAGAAATAGCCAGCAAGGCTTTTTCTGCCTGAATTTCAAGATTGGGTTCCTCGTAAAGCAATCCGAGCGCCAGAAAAAATGCATCAATATTTGCCAATGCCGGATCTCCTGGCGCTAGCGAGAAAGCCCAATCCTGAAGGTTGCCCCGCAAAAAAGAAATAACAATTTTAACTTGTTGAGCTGAATCTCCAGATGAACGGGGTCTCAGAGAAAGAAACAATTTACAATTATTCTTGAAATTCCTAAACCTAAATCGGTCTCCAGAAAACAATTCCGGAATAGGTATTTTAGGTTCAGACATAGGACTACTGGTAACAAAATCTTGTATGCCCTGCACACGAGCTGCCAGCTGGTCTACACTTGTAATCAAGGTCTGGACATTCATGTCTGCAGCAAGCACAAGCCACTCAAAGGTAAAGGGGAGGAAGAGAGGAAAGAAAAAAAAAAAAACTCAGAATTTCCTTTCTTATTATCCCACTTCTGCAATGCATTAAACATTCAATGTTGGCCTGGCATACTGTTATGACCCCAATGGCAGAGGGTCTCAGGAATAGTTGCTAAGTCTGCAAACACAGAAAACCAGCTCATTGGGCAGTGGTAACTGGGTGAACCATATATCTAATCCTAGCACCACAAATACCAGCAGCCAGGGAATGTTCCTACGTTGATCCTAGACGTCTCGCGCCAGCCGGAGAACTAACTAACCCTAGAAGGGAAAAGAAAGACCTTTCTTGCCTCCAGAGAAAATACCCCAAAAGTTGGATAGAAGCCCCCAACAGATAATAACGGTGAGGTAAGAGGAAAAGACAAACATAAGAATGAGCTAGGTATTTAGCAAAGAGAGGCCCACTAGCTAATAGCAGAATATAGAAAGATAACTTATATGGTCAGCAAAAATCCTATCAAAAATATCCACACTGGAAATTCAAGAACCCCCGAACCGTCTAACGGCCCGGGGGGAGAACACCAGCCCCCTAGAGCTTCCAGCAAGGACAGGAATCACATTTAATACAAGCTGGACAAAAATGAGAGCAAGCAAATAACCCAAAAAACAAAGAAGCAGGACTTAGCTTAATTTTGCACGAACCAGGACCAGCAGATAGGAGCAAACAGAATGTGTCTGATTACAACGATGCCAGGCACTGGACTAAGGTTCCAGGAGGTATATATAGCAACACCCCTGAACTAACGACCCAGCTGGGTGCAAACTGAGGGAAGAAAATCCCAGAGTCATATCACTAGTAACCACAAGAGGGAGCCAAAAAGTCTAATTCACAACAGGTCTAACCCAAAGTATTGTACCTGTTTTACCCAAAGTATTCTACCTGGTTGGGTTTTACCCAAACTATTGTACCTGTTTTACCCAAAGTATTGTACCTGGTTGGGTTTTACCTAAACTATTGTACCTGTTTACCCAAAGTATTGTACCTTGTTTACCCAAATTATTTAACCTTATAATTAAATAAATGAAAAACAAAAAATGTTAAACCAAAAAATTATTTTTTTATTTACAAATTTTATGTATAAGTTTAAGTAGTGTGGGGTGGAGATAATACTGGAGGGGCTGTCAGATTGGTCCACTTTGACAGTGGGAGTATGGAGAGAGGATTGTGGTGGTGATGGATCAGAAGGTAAAACAGAAGGTGAAGGGCTGGAGAAAGAAAGAGAATGGGTGGACATAAAATTGGGAGTAGGGATGGGAATTTGGAAGGTTTGAGGGGTGGAGTGGAGGGATTGGGAGGCAGAAGAGGTGGTGGGTGGAGAAGAGGGTAGTGTTTGGGGTATGATGGGTGTGGAAGGAGACTGGTGGTAGTGGGCAGGGAGTAGAGGTTGGGCAGGGTGTGGAGGCACAGATTATGTGGTTGGGAACTGGTATTGGGCAGGAAGATGGTACGGGGCAGGAGGCTGGTACGGGGCAGGAAGCTGGTACAAGGCAGGAAGCTAGTATTGTGTAGGAGGGGAGGAGGGACAGTGGCTGGAGGGGGGGCAGGTGCGGGAGGAACTACCGTGGCGGGTGGAGAGGCTTGGGAGCTAACATGCCCTAGGGCAAACTGGCAGGCTTGCATTACATGCATCTGCTGGTCAGGAGATGGCTTGTCTATGTGCTTGACTACTGCCTGGAAAAATTAGTGATTTGGCGATTTACTTGCATCTGAATGCATCCTATCCAGACGCGTGTGCAACTCAAGAATACTGTTGTTGAGGAGGTTAAATCCTGTAGTCATTTGCTCCAACAACAGTTTGAGCGAGTTCTAGAAGGATGCATTCAGATGCAAGAACTTGGGCACATATCTCTTTTCTTGACCCCTCTGGCGCTAAAGCCCAGAACCCACAGGCGTTCTAGAGGTGGCAGCAGTGTCAGAGGGGTGGGGTAAAGGAAAAGGTACATCCTCACCTGCAGCTTCATGTAACGAAGTCTGCCACGATGCTCCAGCGCTGGAGGATGTGACCGAGGGACCAGATGTGAGGGAAGGCTGGGAAGGTGCAGATTGGTCGGGTCTGTCAAAGTGGCCCCCAGGGGCGGACTCCTGTGGGATCTCTTCAGAAGGGTTCAACTCTGCAGGCTCCAGAGTGCTGCAGACGGTGCTGTGGAACAAAAAAAAAAATATAATTAATATATTGTTATTGCTTGGCCCTGGCTGAAACAAAAAAAAAAGGTTACACATGTAAACATTTTTACTTAGTAAATGGGGTGGGGAATATTTACCTTCTGCGAACCATAGTCGACTGGAGGAACGACAGGGCTTTAGCATATTTGTATTTGCTCCTGCGTCCTCACGATCCACTCGGGGCCTGCATCTCCTTGTTGAACTGCTTCTGGAAGCGATCCCTGAGTAACCGCCACCGCTTGATAACTCTTTCCATTGTAAAGTGAAAGCACAAATTGGTTAGTATACAACACATTACATCCAGCAACATAGTAGCTATGAAGCTGAGCTGATGAGGAGGTCAATATCTAGACCGGGCTCCGCACCATAGAAGTCCGGAGCACGCTGTGAAGCCTGTTAAAAAAGACAATAAACAAAACTGAAATCATCAACATGAAGTGGATGGCGATGGCGACCGCCCTGACGCTAACACCGACGACCCTGGGAGGCGCTTTGAGGACCTCTAGATCAAGCTCCAGAATCGGAAAACTAAAAAAAACAAAGCAAGAAAAAACATTATGTGCTTGGATGTAGGCTTATGT
This sequence comes from Ranitomeya variabilis, assembly GCF_051348905.1. Taxonomy (NCBI): domain Eukaryota; kingdom Metazoa; phylum Chordata; class Amphibia; order Anura; family Dendrobatidae; genus Ranitomeya; species Ranitomeya variabilis. The sequence continues at coordinate 393,724,527 of NC_135232.1, forward strand.
GTTGTGTGTACTGTGATGTCTGTAATGATCTGTTTTTATGTATTGTGTGTACTGTGATGTCTGTGATGAAAGCAGTCATCAAAGCAAAAGGTGGCTACTTTGAAGAACCTAGAATATAAGACACAATTTCAGTTGTTTCACACTCTTTTGTTAAGTATATAATTCCACGTGTTAATTTATAGTTTTGATGCTTCAGTGTGAATATACAATTTTCATAGTCATGAAAATACAGAAAAATCTTTAAATGAGAAGGTGTGTCCAAATTTTTGGTCTGTACTGTATATACTGTGTGTGTATATATATATATATATATATATATACTAGATGGTGGCCCGATTCTAACGCATCGGGTATTCTAGAATATGCATGTCCACGTAGTATATTGCCCAGCCACGTAGTATATTGCCCAGCCACGTAGTATATTGCCCAGTGACGTAGTATATTGCCCAGCCACGTAGTATATTGCCCAGCCACGTAGTATATTGCCCAGCCACGTAGTATACTGCCCAGCCACGTAGCATATTGCCCAGCCACATAGTATATTGCCCAGCCACGTAGTATATTGCACAGCGACAGAGTATACAGCACAGAGCCACGTAGTTTACAGACTTAAAATAAAAAATAAACATATACTCACCTTCCGAAGGCCCGTTGAAGTCCTGACCCTGTGTGCGGTGCACGCGGCAGCTTCCGGTCTCAGGGTTGGTATGAGCGCAGGACCTGTGATGACGTCGCGGTCACATGACCGTGACGTCATGGCAGGTCCTTCTTGCAGGACCTGTGATGACATCGCAGTCACATGACCGTGACATCATGGCAGGTCCTTCTCGCATACCATCCTTGGCACCGGAACCTTCCGCTTGCATGGAGCGGTCACCGGAGCATCGCGAGGAGCGGGAAAGGCGGCGGAAGGTGAGTATATAATGATTTTTTATTTTTTTTATTATTTTTAACATTAGATCTTTTTACTATTGATGCTGCAGAGGCTGCATCAATAGTAAAAATTTGGTCACACAGGGTTAATAGCAGCGTTAATGGAGTGCGTTACACCACGGCATTAACCCTGTGTGAGTGCTGACTGGAGGGGAATATGGAGCGGGCACTGACTGCGGGGAGGAAGGAGCGGCCATTTTGGAGCCGGACTGTGCCCGTTGCTGATTGGTCGTGGCTGTTTTGCTGCGACCAATCAGCGAGTTGGATTTCCGTGACAGACAGAGGCCGCGACTAGAGATGAGCAGTGTTCGAGCCGAACTGTACGCCAATTTCAAATTCGAGCGGTGTTCGAGTCGTTCGACGAACCCGAACAATTTGCTTAAAATTCGGCTGTTCGAGTTTCTGTTCGATAACTGTTCGTTCACCAAAAGCCTAGCTTGATTTGCACATTAAAACTGTTTATCATTGTTAATGGACTGTTTCAGTGTATAGTTGGTGGGGGGGGGAATAGATCTGTGCTGAAATAATGCCGATCTCTATTTTTTTTTTCTTTCCCGCATTTACAGAGGGGCGGTGCAGTCTCTCAGCCTATCAGCAGTGCACACACACACAGCAATGTGCATTGTGATGCACACAAGCAAGGGCATGTGTCATTGGCTGTGTATGTCACATGTCCTTGCCCTATAAGAACCAGCCATTTGCCCCGTCGCCACCATTTCCTCACTGCTGCAGCTTAGTGTTAGACGACACCGCTGCTGCTGTGGGCGCTATACAGACTAAGGGCTCATTTCCACATGTGAGGCACACGTCCGTATCTCGCATGTGGAAACTAAGCTGTGGCGCCGGCACTCAGGAGCGGAGAGTGCGGCCGCATAGGAACACATGGAGCCGCACAGCTCCGCTCCTGAGTGCCGGCGCCACAGCTTAGTTTCCACATGCGAGATACGGATGTGTGCCTCGCATGTGGAAATGGGCCCTAAGATTTTTTTTTTGGAGCGAATTGTTAGAGAGATAGGTTTAGGGAGCCGGGAGGAGTCGGGACTAGTTGTAATATTAGCCCTTTTCAGGGTAGGTTACAGCAGTTCATAGCACTGTTTGCCAGGCAGGTCTGAGCCAGTGCTGTGCAAGTGTTAGTCACAGCATTTGGTGTAATCTAGCTCAGCCAATCCTTTTGGGCTAATAGCATTGTCTGATAGTCATCCGAGTAGCCCGCCTGTGAAGCTAGCTACACCGCCTGTGTATCTCAATTTTTACTGCATCTAACCCAGTAAATCGTTTTGGGGTTTTGGGCTTAGTAGCAGTGTTTGCACGTCAGCAGAGTAGCCCGCCTGTGAAACTAACTACACCGCCTGTGTATCTCTATTTTCACTGCATCTAATCCAGTTAATAGTTTTGGGCCTAGGAGCAGTGTCTGCATGTCAGTAGAGTAGCCCGCCTGTGAAACTAACTATACCGCCTGTGTATCTCTATTTTCACTGCATCTAATCCAGTTAACAGTTTTGGGCCTAGGAGCAGTGTCTGCACGTCAGCAGAGTAGCCCGCCTGTGAAACTAACTACACCGCCTGTGTATCTCTATTTTCACTGGATCTAATCCAGTTAACAGTTTTGGGCCTAGGAGCAGTGTCTGCACGTCAGCAGAGTAGCCCGCCTGTGAAACTAACCACACCGCCTGTGTATCTCTATTTTCACTGCATCTAATCCAGTTAATAGTTTTGGGCCTAGGAGCAGTGTCTGCATGTCAGCAGAGTAGCGCGCCTGTGACACAAACTATACCGCCTGTGTATCTCAATTTTCACTGCATCTAATCCAGTTAATAGTTTTGGGCCTAGGAGGAGTGTCTGCACATCAGCAGAGTAGCCCGCCTGTGAAACTAACTACACCGCCTGTGTATCTCTATTTTCACTGCATCTAATCCAGTTAACAGTTTTGGGCCTAGGAGCAGTGTCTGCACGTCAGCAGAGTAGCCCGCCTGTGAAACTAACTACACCGCCTGTGTATCTCTATTTTCACTGCATCTAATCCAGTTAACAGTTTTGGGCCTAGGAGCAGTGTTTGCACATCAGCAGAGTAGCCCGCCTGTGAAACTAAGAACACCGCCTGTGTATCTCTATTTTCACTGCATCTAATCCAGTTAACAGTTTTGGGCCTAGGAGCAGTGTCTGCACGTCAGCAGAGTAGCCCGCCTGTGAAACTAACTATACCGCCTGTGTATCTCAATTTTTACTGCATCTAACCCAGTAAATCGTTTTGGGCTTAGTAGCAGTATCTGCACGTCAGCAGAGTAGCCCGCCTGTGAAGCTAGCTACACCGCCTGTGTATCTCAATTTTTACTGCATCTAACCCAGTAAATCGTTTTGGGGTTTTGGGCTTAGTAGCAGTGTTTGCACGTCAGCAGAGTAGCCCGCCTGTGAAACTAACTACACCGCCTGTGTATCTCTATTTTCACTGCATCTAATCCAGTTAACAGTTTTGGGCCTAGGAGCAGTGTCTGCATGTCAGTAGAGTAGCCCGCCTGTGAAACTAACTATACCACCTGTGTATCTCTATTTTCACTGCATCTAATCCAGTTAACAGTTTTGGGCCTAGGAGCAGTGTCTGCATGTCAGCAGAGTAGCCCGCCTGTGAAACTAACTACACCGCCTGTGTATCTCTATTTTCACTGCATCTAATCCAGTTAACAGTTTTGGGCCTAGGAGCAGTGTCTGCACGTCAGCAGAGTAGCCCGCCTGTGAAACTAACTACACCGCCTGTGTATCTCTATTTTCACTGCATCTAATCCAGTTAACAGTTTTGGGCCTAGGAGCAGTGTCTGCATGTCAGCAGAGTAGCCCGCCTGTGAAACTAACTACACCGCCTGTGTATCTCTATTTTCACTGCATCTAATCCAGTTAACAGTTTTGGGCCTAGGAGCAGTGTCTGCACGTCAGCAGAGTAGGCCACCTGTGAAACTAACTACACCGCCTGTGTATCTCTATTTTCACTGCATCTAGTCCAGTTAATAGTTTTGGGCCTAGTACCACAGTTTGGCCACTCAGTTCTGCTCGGTTTTCATCCATCGGTTGTTGTGCCAACAACTACAGATACAGAGTTGCCAATTAGTTAAGCACTAAAATGAGTGGCAAAAGGCCTGCTGCTGGTGGAATGGGGAATAGGCGTGTTGGAAAGGGAAAAAAAGGTTGTGTCCGTGGGGTAGGTGGTAAAGCAACAGTAACATCTGCAGAAGAAAGACCATCTTCCAGCCAAAGTAAGATGTCTACTTCTTTTCGTGGACAATCTGATATGATCCCTTTCTTACGACCATCGCTACAAGCATCGCCAAAAATTCCAGATGAGGCACAAAAACAGCAGGTGCTTGAACAGATATCAAGTGCTCGTTCAAGTGGGCTCTCCTCCATGTCAACTTCAACATCACAACTACTCCAGTTCTCAGAGTTGTCACCCCAATCGCACTTGCTTCCTCACAGCTCCCAAGTCTCCAGCTGTCCGTCTGAGCATGGGGTAACACACATGGTTGAGTCTGTAGAGCTGTTTACGCATACTATAGCCTGGGAATCAGAGGTCTGCTCCAGAGCTTCTGTGAATCCAGACGAGGAAATGATCTGCACTGATGCCCAGAATCTTTGTGAGTCGGATCCAGGCCCAGATGAAGAAGGTTCTGAGCATAATGTAGACCCTCATTCCCAAACTGTAACTCCTGTTGGTGGAGACAATGAGGAAGATGATGATGAGACTGAGATACCTGATTGGAACGAAAACTTGACTTTTCGGTCGGGGCTGGAAGAGGTTGGCTCTGAGGACGATGGGTGTGAGAACACACAGGATGATGATGATGAGGTTGTAGACCCCACTTACTGTCAACCCCCAGTCCACCAGTCCATGAGGTAAGCAGAGGAGGTGGAGGAGGATGCTAGTGACGAGTCTGACGACGATGTAACGATGCGCCTTCCTGGACAGAGACAGAGTACTGGAAGCACGTCAACAACTGCATCCTCAACCTCAACTGTGCCTCTGAGCAGAAGTTGTGGTGGCTCTTCAGGTTGCATAGGCTCTAAGCCTTGCATAGCCTGGGCATTTTTTGACATTGCAAAGGATGACCCAACTCATGTTGTCTGTAAGATTTATCCACAAATTCTCAGTAGAGGCCAAAAAATCACTAGCTTGAGTACTTCATGCATGAACCGTCACATGGATATGAGGCATAAGTTGCAGTGGGAAGCTCACTGTGCCACAATGCGGCCTAGTGGACTAGGTCAACCACCGTCTGCCCCATCAAGTGCATCCGTGTCCTCGACTTCATACTCTGTGACTGTGGGGCCAGCAGTCGCACATTGTTTTGGACGCAGAACTTCCACCTCTTTACCCGCAACAGCCAGTGTGATTGGCAGGTCATCAGGACATTTGCAAGTGAAAACACCTGCTGGGGTTGAGCGTTTTCTGACATCGACACCACATTTTGATCAAGGCAACATAACATCTCTGCCTGCACCTTCCTCACAGACCAGCAGTTTGCCGGGGACACCCTACTCAACTCCGTCTAAACACGGCAGCCAGCCCTCAGTCCCTCAGATGTGGACAAGTTAAAGACCATTTCCTCCTAGCCATGACAAAGCTAAGAGGTTGAATTTCTCCATCTGCAAGCTGTTGGCTACAGAAATGCTGCCTTTCCGCCTGGTGGACACAGAGGATTTTCAAGACCTTATGTCTGTCGCAGTGCCCCAGTACCAGATGCCCAGTCGCCACTACTTCTCAAAGAAAGCTGTGCCTGCGCTGCACCAGCATGTCGCACACAACATCACCGCTTCCTTGAGAAACTCTGTGTGTGACAGGGTGCATTTCACCACAGACACTTGGACGAGTAGACATGGACAGGGGCATTACATGTTGGTGACTGGGCACTGGGTAACTACGGCGACATCAGGAGAAGGGGCTGCTGTGCAAGTCTTGCCGTCCCCACGAGTTGCTCGTCGATCCTCTGCATCTAGAAGTTCCTCCACTGCTTCTGCCTCCTCAACCTCCTCTCGGTCCTCCACCTGCACCCAAAGCCTGTCTGGTAATGCCACCCGTGTTGTAACTGCGCAGAAGGAATCCTGCACACCTCCTCACTATGCTGTCACCAGGGCTCAACGGCATCAGGCAGTGTTTACATTGAAATGTCTGGGAAATGTGAGTCACACAGCTGAGGAGTTGTGGTCAGCTCTGGAGACCGAGTTCCATCAATGGTTGTCTCCACTCAACCTGCAGCCAGGGAAGGCTGTGTGCGACAATGCTGCAAACCTGGGTGCGGCCCTTCGCTGGGGCAATGTCACACATGTGCCTTGTATGGCTCACGTTTTGAACCTGGTTGTCCAGCAATTTTTATCCCACTATCTCGGACTACATGGGCTTCTGCAGAGGGCACGGTCGCTGTGTGCTCACTTCCGCCGTTCGCATCCCGCAGTTCAACGACTTGCATCTCTACAGAAGTCGTTGGGCCTGCCAGTTCACCGGCTGAAATGCGATGTGCCCACATGGTGGAATTCAACTCTGCACATGTTGCAGCGACTGTGGCAGCACCGACGAGCCCTGGTGCAATACGTTATGACGTATAGCCAACGAGATCAAGAGGTGGGGCAAATCACGCTGCAGGAGTGGTCTCAGATCAGGGACCTATGCACCCTTCTGCACAGTTTTGAAATAGCAACGAAGATGTTTAGTGCTGACGATGCCATTATCAGCATGACCATTCCGGTGATTTACATGCTGGAGCACACCTTACACAGTGTCCGGAGTCAGGTGGTGGAACAAGAGGGGGGGAGGAGAAACAGGAGGAGTCGTATGCGGAAGGGATCATATCTCCAAGGTCAAGAAGGTTGGCAGCACCAAGGCGGCTGGCATTGGAGGCTAGGGGAGAGGGATTACCGAGGTAGCAGCCAAACTGTTGAGGAAGGTGCAGGAGGCGAGGAAGAAGTGGAGGACGAATTGGCACTGGGCATGGAAGACTCATCAGATGAGGGAGACCTTGATCATCAAATTTCTGTTGTGCGAGGTTGGGGGAGAGGGCAGACGAAGGAAGCATGATTCTCACCTCGCCACCACCAAGACAACAAGGACTTGGTCCTCCTGGATGCGCAAGACACATGAGTGCCTTCTTGCTGCACTACCTGCAACATGACCCTCGGATTGTCAGAATCCGAAGTAATGCCGACTACTGGGTTGCCACACTCTTAGATCCCCGGTACAAAAGCAAATTTGGTGAAATAATTCCTGCCATAGAAAGGGATTCACGCATGCAGGAGTATCAGCAGAGACTGTTACAGAATCTAACATCTGCTTTTCCACAAAACACCAGTGGTGCACGTAGTCAATCTCTGAGTTCTAACTTGCCAACCGTGGGACTATCGAGTCATCACTCTAACCATAACAGTAACATCGTATCTGGTGGTAACAGCAATTTTTTCCAATCATTTCAAGATTTTTTTAGACCATCCTTTGCAAGGCCACAGGAGACAAGAAGGTCCTAGGGTGCCAACCTCCGCGTTAGGTAAGAAAAAGCGAGAATAGGGTACCCTAGGTGACCAGTAGGCTTTCTCTCTTTTTTGTCTTTTTCTAATCTTTGTCTATAATTTCTAGCCTCCGATGCTCCTGAGGATTTCTTCATCGGTATCCACTACGCACGAAAAAATACTTCAGTATGCATATTTGCAGTGAGTAAATTCCTCCTTAATGATAGTCCTGCATATTAATGGGTCTCCAATACATGGAGTGTACTATATCTGTACTTTCTGCATCTCTGTCATGATCAGTCCTGGCTATTGAGAATATGTAAATGTCTTACCAAGAATAATGTAAACCTGCACAGAAAATGGTGGTACAACTAGGGATATATGGACGTATATGCTCTTAGATAAGTAGCAATAAAGCCATATGCCCCATATAATAAGAGACGCATTGCATTATATATCAGTATCCTGTATAACTGATAATACATTTTAGAGGCTCTGCGTATCAGCCTACCCGGGAGCGCAGGCGCATTATAGATCTTTGTGCTCCAAAGGAGGCGGGGCATGCAGCTGGCCGAATGTTCGGTCAGCTGATGCGTTCCAATGATTTCACATCCGGTCAGGTGATCGGCAATGTGCGTCACATAGACCGGATAACCGGTACACAAGGCGCATTTTCAAAAGGCTCACTTACTACGCACATGGATGGCAGCGTCGGCTGGACAGCAGTCATGAGATAACCCCAACGCTATCCCCTGATGAGGAATACCGAAACGCGTTGGGAGAGGAGGGGAAGAGATCTACTGCCATGAGTGGAACTGAATGATATTATGCTACACGGTTCCGGGCGGGTGAGACCGTTCTTTATTTGTTCTAGTCATATCGCTGGATTCATATATACGGTATATGCTAAGCAATACATAATTCTGGTGGTCTATATGCCGATAGATGTTGCAGCAGAGAATTAATTGATTAAACCCCAATCCTGAGTACCCAAGATATGGGTCTCTGATGTTACTCTGGGGATTAAAAACCCTCTAGTGGTCCGAGAAGGTTTGGGGTGATAGATCCGTTGTTACAAGTAAACCATACCCGCTAGGTTTCTCCTTGATATGTATTTATAAATACCTAGATTGCGAGTGGTACTTCAGTGGATGTTGCGCTCCATCTTGGAGGTGTTATAATAGCAATAGATCCATAGCGCTACCCACATTTGTTTGTTTGTCTGTTTTTGGTCTGCACCTTGCACTTTTTGTATATTGTTTTAATTATATCCAGTAAAAGTTACATTTCAATCCTTTACGTGTTGATACAAGAAGTTTGACGCACAGCCAACGCCTAGAGAGGATGGTTCAAGAGTATCTCCAAGTTAACATCGATGCCATGACTGTGGAACTGGACCCTTGCTCATTTTGGGCTTCCAATCTTGAAAAATGGCCTGTGCTTGCCACTCACGCCTTGGAGATCTTGTCGTGCCCCGCAGCCAGCGTTCTCTCTGAACGTGTGTTCAGCGCTGATGGTGGTGTGCTGACAGATAAGCGCATGCGGCTGTCCAGTGACAATGTAGACAGACTAACGTTCATCAAGATGAACAAATCCTGGATCTGCAAGGACTTTTCTACCCCTGTGTCATCTTGGGGAGACTAAAAGCTTGATGATTTTTGAAAATCACCTCACCAACCGTTTTAAAAAACTCTGGCGAAATTGATGCCACTTAAGTGGTGTCTGTGGCCGAATTTTTTGAAAAAATGGAGACTCTTATATTTAATCCCCTTGCTGAGTTTTACATGACGTTGCCATCGTCAATTCCAGGTGGGTGGGGTCGTCTGCAGAGTTGTTTACTCATACTATGGCCTGGGATTCAGAGGTCTGCTCCAAAGCTTCAGTGTCTGCTAGTCAGCAGAGTAGCCCAGCCACCCACCGCCTGTTTACCTAAGTACTATTTTTAACAGCATCTGGCCCAGGAAATCCTTTTGGGCCTAGTAGAATTTAGTGCTACTCAGCAGCGTACCCCACCCATGAAGCAAGATACACCGCCTGTTTACCTAACTACTATTTTTTAACGGCATCTGGCCCAGGAAATCCTTTTGGGCCTAGTAGAATTTGGTGCTACTCAGCAGCGTACCCCACCCATGAAGAAAGCTACACCGCCTGTTTACCTAACTACTATTTTGTAACGGCATCTAGCCCAGGAAATCCTTTTGGGCCTAGTAGAATTTAGTGCTACTCAGCAGCGTACCCCACCCATGAAGCAAGCTACACCGCCTGTTTACCTAAGAACTATTTTGTAACGGCATCTAGCCCAGGAAATCCTTTTGGGCCTATTAGAATTTGGTGCTACTCAGCAGCGTACCCCACCCATGAAGCAACCTACACCGCCTGTTTACCTAAGTACTATTTTGTAACGGCATCTGGTCCAGGAAATCCTTTTGGGCCTAGTAGAATTTGGTGCTACTCAGCAGCGTACCCCACCCATGAAGCAAGCTACACCGCCTGTTTACCTAAGTACTATTTTGTAACGGCATCTAGCCCAGGAAATCCTTTTGGGCCTAGTAGAATTTGGTGCTACTCAGCAGCGTACCCCACCCATGAAGCAAGCTACACCGCCTGTTTACCTAAGTACTATTTTGAAACAGCATCTGGCCCAGGAATTCCTTTTGGGCCTACTAGCAATTTCTGCTACTCAGCAGAGTACCCCACCCATGAAGCAAGCTACACCGCCTTCTTTCTTTCTCAATCTAACCCCTCGGCTCTGGGGTGTCCACTTTCCCTCCAGCTCTCTCCTTCCCACAGGTGGACTACCGCGTGTTTTCACACTGTGGTGAATCTTTTGGGCCCAGGCATAAGAAGTCGTTGAGGTAATGGATAATATGTGCCGCCTTACAAACGTCCATGACGACACATTCGAGGAAACAACTAAACGCCTCAAATAGTGAGCAGGATATGGGGCACCCCATGGGCAAACAGCGATCTATGTAGTATGCTCCTTCACAGAAGCAGCCCAATGGGAGGACACTATTCGGAGGCACAGGTAGTAACCGGAACGCCCCCTCAATGTCTGTTTTGGCCATTAGGGTGCCCCTTACCAACTTCTTGACCCGCCTGATTGCCTCGTCAAAGGAGGTACAGTACATAGTACTGTACTTGGTTGCGTGTCGATGTTGTCGTTTACTGACCTGCCCCTTGGATATGACAAATAGTGGATTGGTCTGAATGTATTGGGTTCATTTTTTGGCACAACTCCCAACGGGGGTACCACTACGTCTTCCAAGGAAAGTGTTCTGAATGGACCCACCGCCATTCTACCTAAAGATATTTATTTTTTTATTTTTTTTGTCAAGACGTCTTGGTATTGGTAGAGTGAGCTTAGATTTTTACTCCAGCCTTTCTTGATTTTAGAAGGGCATGACATGCCTATATCTGTCTCTTCCTCGTTTTACTCCTCCACCTCTTTTCTTTTCGCATGACTATATGTAGTTGTGACTTTTCCATGTGTTTGTTGTGTCTTCTGAGCAGTTTGTCAGCTTTTGGACACCTTTTAAGGTGTTTTTTTCCATGTGTTTGTATGTGTTTGTGTTTGCCTGCCATTGGTTTCAATGGGGTTCAACGGTGTTCTTCGATCGTTCGACGAACAGTTTGTCGAACATCTCCCTGTTCGACGAATCGAACCGAACCTGAACACTGGGGAGGTGGCTCATCTCTAGCCGCGACCAATGAATATCCGTGACAGACAGACGGACAGAAAGACGGAAGTGACCCTTAGACAATTATATAGTAGACATACATATATACAGGGGTTGGACAAAATAATAGAAACACCTGGAAACATCAACAAAAGTTAGTTTAATATGGTGTAGGTCCACCTTTTGCAGGGATTACAGCCTCAATTCTCCGAGGTATGGATTCAATCAAGGTGTGAATTATTTCCAAAGGAATTTTAGCCCATTCTGGAGTTAAAACATCCTCCAGTTCTTTGAGCGACAATGGCGGCGGAAATCGACGTCTAACTTGAATCTCTAAAATCGACCATAAATGCTCAATAATTTTGAGGTCTGGGGATTGTGGGGGCCAAATGAGATGCTCAACTTCATTAGAATGTTCCTCGTGCCATGCTTTAACGATTCTAGCTGTATGAATTGGTGCATTATCATCCTGAAAGATGGCGTTCCCCTCCGGGAACAGTGCTTGAACCATTGGATGCACTTGGTTGCCCAAAATGCCTAAATAATCTCGGCTGTTAATTGTTCCATGAAGGGATATCATTGGCCCGGCGGATCTCCACGAAATAGCACCCCAGATCATCACAGAACCTCCGCCATGTTTTACGGTTGGGAGAAGGCAGTCTGGATGGAATCCTTCTTTCGGCTGTCTCCAAATGTACACTCTGCCGGAGGTCGGAAATAGGGTAAACCATGATTCGTCTGAGAATATCACGTTTCCACTGCTCGAGGGACCAATTCTGAAGGTTTCTACACCACTCTAAACGCTTGGAAATATTTGTCATTGAGAGCAGCGGTTTTCTAATTGCAGCTCTTCCGTGGAATCCAGATTTGTGCAGCTCCCAACGAACAGTTTTCGTGGAAACTGGGTTCTGTAGGTGTTCATTGAGCTCAGCAGTGATTTTTGGAGCCGTGGTCTTGCGATCCTCTCTCACAATTCGCTTTAGAGTCCGACGGTCTCTCTCAGTCAACTTTGACTTTCGGCCAGACCTGTGCTTTGCTGCGGACGTTTTTCCTTCTCTTTCAAATGCAGTCATTACTTTGGAGACAGTACCTCTTGACTTGCCAAGCATTCGGGCACTTTCTGTTACACTAGCGCCTGCCATACGAGCACCAACAATTTGGCCTCTTTGAAAATCCGAGAGGTCTGCCATTGGTATCAGGTTCTCATCAGTGTTCTTACAATTCGGCAAAACAAACAGTTCATTTACATACATGGAGCGCCCCCATAGGGCAGTGAGGTACTCGGTATCGGGTCCCTCGGTTCTCGGCGGGAATGTCACGGTGGCTGACCCGGTCCGTGGCCCTAGGGACATCCGTTGTAATTGGGGGAAAGGTCTTTAAAGGGATAATGTTCGTGACGCCACCTGTGGTATTCAGTCAGGGCGACCGACGCTGCTGTGAGGGGTCTGCTGGGGTGATGTTTTGGCAGCTAGATGGTATACCTTCCCACAGGTGAACTTTATCCCCAGGGCTTCCCAGAGTGTAGGTGGTGATGGTAGATGATGTAAGGCGCAGTAAATAACGAGGACACAAGGTTGCAGTCTCTTTACCTTTACTGAAGGCTTCAGCATCCACAGTCCAACGGTACAGACCACAGGGTAGGCAGAATCCGGCCGGTCTGAAGGCAAATCCAGAGTTCCCCTTATCTAGGAGGAATTCAATAGCCTTCCTCTAGCCCCTGGGTGTTGTAGTACCTCCCTGCTGAACTTCTCGGTAAGATCCTCACAACTATTGCAGATGTTATGTCTCTTTCTCTTTGTCCCCCTGATGGATAGGATAGGACAAACCCGTATGACTGATGGCCTGAGGCTTTTTACAGGGACTCTATCACGCCCCGGCCCCCACAAGTTGCCACCGTGCCTCCTGGGTATAAGGTCGGGCAGCTAATGTAGAATTAACTGTCCTGCCAGTCTCTGAAGTAAAGCATAGAGATTCTTACTCCCTCGGTGTTCTGGCTACCGGATTCCTGCACTTCAGAAAGGAGGCAGCCTTTTACCGGACAGAACTCCTTCTGGTTTCTTCTCCTTTTGCTATGACTTCGTTTCTCACTCACTACAACGCAAATCCCTTCAATGTCTCTTTCTTTGGATGCTGCCGCACATGGGGCAGGCGCAGCTCCGTGGACCCTCGTCCTTCTCAGACCACAGTCTGGATCTGACTGGAACTCACTCCAGCCAGCTTCTGCCTGCTTCTGATTGACTTTCTGTCCAGACCACCAGTTTTAACTAATTGTGAGGAGTGCCCTAATAGATAGGAGCGTAGCTCCCCCTGGCGGCCTGGAGTGTGAAGTGTGTTGTGTGGTTTGTGATACCTGGTAAAGAGATCTCCTTTATTGCTCTCAGACGTAACATCACTCCCCCTGGTGGAAGAATAACATTACTGCAACGACCAGGACTCTGGGGCGCTGCATACACATATCACATAACACAAATAATCAGCTACAAAACATTACCATATGTCACGGTTTGCATGTTTATCACATGTTCGAAGATTATGATTCCAAAACGTTAGGTGTTTCCATTATTTTTTCCAACCCCTGTATATATATATATATATATATATATATATATATATATATATATATATATTACGTGAACATCACCAAAAGGAAAAAAAAATTATTTACCTCACAGCGCTGATGATGCAGGGGAGGGCTCCCATAAGTAGGCATGCTGTGGCTGGCTGCTGGCCTGGTAGGCTGTGGCTGGCTGTTCACCTGGTAGGCTTTGGCTGGCTGGCCTGGGGCAAGTTTTAGCTCAGGCGGCAGGCTTAAGCTCTGGCGGCAGGTCTGTGTCTTGCTTGCTGGCTGGCTGGTAAATTGATGAGTGAAGCCCAACATGGCAGGCTTTATGTATACCTTTCCTAATTGGGGGCTGTCCAATTCTATCTGAGCATGCGCAGTTAAAAAAAAAGGAATCTGGCGCTGTCCGGTTTTTTGGCGCAGACAAAAAACATTACTTTGTCCGTTCTTTCCCGCCACCGGATCAACAATTTTCGACGGATCCGGCGAACGACAGATGAAACGTGAGGCCATCCATCGCAATCTGTCGCTAATACAAGTCTATGAGAAAAAAACGGATCCGGCGGCTTCATTTGCTGGATCCGTTTTTTTTTAAATTCTCCGGATTGAGCCTGACGGCAAACAACTGATGTGTGAAAGGGGCCTTAGGATGGTTAATCCAAGTTAAACCTTTTTTGAGTCAGACTGACCTGTATTTCAAGATCACAATCCTCAAATTCTTGCAGTTTTTAATTTGCCCAATTATTGTAATCATCTTCTGTTTTCCTCATTACATCAAAATCCTTTTAAAGCTTTTTGAGATTCTCTTGTGTTTCAGATAGCATGTGATAAGCTGTCAAAATAGCCAATCCTCTTGTTTGTAGATATTTTGGCAATTGCAATGTCAATTCAAATACACATATAAATATCTAAGCTGTAATCAGTCTCATACTTAACAAACATTCTATAAATGCGTGTGCAGTTTGCCACTGATAATGCTAAGCCAGGACTTCTGGCTTTCAGGAGTCCCGAGAGGAGTGCACAATAAGGTCACAACAACCAGTAGCGTAGCTAAGGGCGGGTGTGATATTACAAGTTCGCCCTGGGCCCCGTGCTCTGAGGGGGCTCACCCGGATCTACGCTACTGTACTGTATCAATATAAACAAGAAGAAAAAGCTATAGACCATAACAACAGGGATCACCAAAAAATAATTAATATTTTATTAGATACAAGAAGCAACACTGATTAAAAACAGTTAAAAGTCATAAAGTGACACATGTGCAAAAACACATACAGTTGCCCATAATAGGGCTACAGTCCCCCCAAAAAAACTCTAAACCCACATGATGTGTATAGCAAAAAATGAAGCCTATACAGGTCCTTCTCAAAAAATTAGCATATAGTGTTAAATTTCATTATTTACCATAATGTAATGATTACAATTAAACTTTCATATATTATAGATTCATTATCCACCAACTGAAATTTGTCAGGTCTTTTATTGTTTTAATACTGATGATTTTGGCCTACAACTCCTGATAACCCAAAAAACCTGTCTCAATAAATTAGCATATTTCAACCGTCCAATCAAATAAAAGTGTTTTTTAATAACAAACAAAAAAACCATCACATAATAATGTTCAGTTATGCACTCAATACTTGGTCGGGAATCCTTTGGCAGAAATGACTGCTTCAATGCAGCGTGGCATGGAGGCAATCAGCCTGTGACACTGCTGAGATGTTATGGAGGCCCAGGATGCTTCAATAGCGGCCTTAAGCTCATCCAGGGTGTTGGGTCTTGCGTCTCTCAACTTTCTCTTCACAATATCCCACAGATTCTCTATGGGGTTCAGGTCAGGATAGTTGGCAGGCCAATTGAGCACAGTAATACCATGGTCAGTAAACCATTTACCAGTGGTTTTGGCACTGTGAGCAGGTGCCAGGTCGTGCTGAAAAATGAAATCTTCATCTCCATAAAGCATTTCAGCCGATGGAAGCATGAAGTGCTCCAAAATCTCCTGATAGCTAGCTGCATTGACCCTGCCCTTGATGAAACACAGTGGACCAACACCAGCAGCTGACATGGCACCCCACACCATCACTGACTGTGGGTACTTGACACTGGACTTCAGGCATTTTGGCATTTCCTTCTCCCCAGTCTTCCTCCAGACTCTGGCACCTTGATTTCCGAATGACATGCAAAATTTGCTTTCATCAGAAAAAAGTACTTGGGACCACTTAGCAACAGTCCAGTGCTGCTTCTCTGTAGCCCATTTCCTGCACACGCCTGTGCACGGTGGCTCTGGATGTTTCCACACCAGACTCAGTCCACTGCTTCCTCAGGTTCCCCAAGGTCTGGAATCGGTCCTTCTCCACAATCTTCCTCAGGGTCCGGTCACCTCTTCTCGTTGTACAGCGTTTTCTGCCACATTGTTTCCTTCCAACAGACTTACCATTGAGGTGCCTTGATACAGCACTCTGGGAACAGCCTATTTGTTGAGAAATTTCTTTCTGGGTCTTACCCTCTTGCTTGAGGGTGTCAATGATGGCTTTCTTGACATCTGTCAGGTCGCTAGTCTTACCCATGATGGGGGTTTTGAGTAATGAACCAGGCAGGGAGTTTTTAAAAGCCTCAGGTATCTTTTGCATGTGTTTAGAGTTAATTAGTTGATTCAGAAGATTAGGGTAATAGGTCGTTTAGAGAACCTTTTCTTGATATGCTAATTTATTGAGACAGGTTTTTTGGGTTATCAGGAGTTGTAGGCCAAAATCATCAGTATTAAAACAATAAAAGACCTGACAAATTTCAGTTGGTGGAAAATGAATCTATAATATATGAAAGTTTAATTGTAATCATTACATTATGGTAAATAATGAAATTTAACACTATATGCTAATTTTTTGAGAAGGACCTGTATAAGACGAGGATGGATATGGTCAGCACATTGACAAAAAACACACATCGAACCAAAAGGCCTCCTATACAGACCCGGGCTCATCAAAAGACAATAATAGCCCACATATAAGACCCCACAAATAGATGAAAAATGTTCACATATAACAAATCTAGTTATAGAATATAATGTGGTGCAAAGGCAGATGGAAACAAATATCAATTGATAAAGAAGCTAGACCACAAGATTCGCAATAAATGCAAATGTTAAAGCCAGAGGCATTTAAACAAAAAATGAGGTAATCAGGCCATCTTGAATGTACATGGGGTCTGAATAAGATAGGCAGGAAATGTCCAAAGCAAAGTTCATGAACAAACAATTTACACCCAAGCAAAAATGCATAAGCCCAGATTCAGCAATACTTAGCCAGATATTCATGGGCAGGGTGTTCCTGCCAACGATTGATCAGATATGGGGGGAGCTGTAAAAAAGCCCATATACAGTACGCCGATACAGTTTCGTTGTGGCAGAGCAAGGAGACACGTTCTCCCTGCTCTACCACCCGGCCGCTATGGGCCCCCTTCCCATTATCACAGCTTCAACTGTATTGGCGGGATGCCTATACATCTGAACGCATTGATGAGAGAAGGAGCATTATGCTCCATCTCCCATCATCCCCTATCAGCATCTGACGTCACTGATGCCGACACCGACAGGGGTCGTGATGATGTCCCTACTCGGCGCCTGCTGTTCGGAGATGTGCGGGCGCTCGGAGCAGCAGAGGAACCAGGAGGAATAGAGGTATTTGTTTATTGCTTTTATGGGGCTGCATTATACTATACTGTAGAGTCTGCCTTCCATAGAGTCTGCCTACGGTGGGGGGCTGTATTATACTATAGAGTCTGCTTGTGGGGGGTGCATTATGGTGTCTGCCAAGTATAGAGTCTGCCTACGGGGGGTCTGTATTATGCTATAGAGTCTGCCTGTGGGGGTGCATTATGGAGTCTGCCTACTATAGTGTCTGCCCATTGGGGGCTGCATTATACTATATAGTCTGCCTATGGGGGCAGTATTATACTATAGAGTCTGTCTATGGGGGAGGTGCATTATACTATAGAGTCTGCCTATGGAGGGAGTGCAGTATGCTATAGAGTCTGCTTATGGAGGGGTGCATTATACTATAGAGTCTGCATGTGTGTGGGGGTTGCATGATGCTATAAAGTCTGCCTATGGGGGGAGGTGCACTATACTATAGAGTCTACCTATGGGGGGTGCATTATAAATAGTCTGCCTATGGGGGTGTATTATACTATAGAGTCTGCCTATGGGGGATGTGCATTATACTATAGAGTCTGCCTAGGGGGGGTGCATTATACTATAGAGTCTGCCTATGGGGGTACATTATACTATATAAAGTCTGCCCATTGGGGCCTGCATTATACTATATAGTCTGCCTATCAGTGGGTGTATTATACTATAGAATCTGTCTATGGGGAGGTGCATTATACTATACAGTCTGCCTATGGGGGAGTGCAGTATACTATAGAGTCTGCCTATGGAGTGGTGCATTATACTATAGAGTCTGCCTGGGGGGTGCATTATACTATAGAGTCTGCCTATGGGGGGATGCATTATACTATAGAGTCTACCCATGGGGGTGCATTATACAACATAGAGTCTGGCTATGGAAATGCATTATACTAAAGAGTCTGCCTAATGGGGTGCATTATACAATATAGAGTCTGCCTATGGGGGGTGTATTATACTATATAGAGTCTTCCTATGGGGGGTGCATTATAGTATATAGAGTCTGCCTATGGGGGTGCATTATACAATATAGAGTCTGCCTTTGGGGAGTGCATTATACAACATAGAGTCTGCCTATGGGGAGTACATTATACAATATAAAGTCTTCCTATGGGGGGTGCATTATACCCTATAGAGTCTGCCTATGGGGAGTACATTATACTAAATAGAGTATGCCCATGGGAAATGCAAACTATATGGAGACCTATGGGGAGTGCATTATACTATATTGAGGACTATCTGGTGCATTATTCTATATGCAAGCTATCTAGGGGGTCATCATACAATGTGAAGATTACAGTGAGGGGACCATCATACAGTGTTGGAGCCATTAAATAGTTTGGTGGCTACTAAGGGGTCATTATACTGTGGGTGGTACTATACAGCAAGGGGTCATTATACTGTGTATAAGGGAGCTGTACATGGGGAGACTGGGAACATTATTAAATGTAAAGTGGACATTTATTGTTATAGGGGAACTCGGGTTACTGTAGCTGTCAAAGGGGCATACAGGGCATTATTACTTTCTAGGTTTCTGGTGAGCAAAATGTGGGCACTGTTTTTCTAGGGCACTTGCACCCCACATAACTATATTCTAGAAGGTTGCTTTAGAATTTAGAGGGCACAGAGAACCACACAGCAGGTGCAGTAATAGGGTCACATATGGCAGCAGCGGCTCAGCATTGGGATATCAGCAGGATAAGCAGTTTGTGCAGATTGGGAATACATGGTGATGGCTCGAATATGAGAAGTGAAATGTGTCTTTGTTGTAATCTCTGCAGCAGAGTCCTGGCTGGAGAAGTTGTCATGTTGGTCGGGACAGATGGAAAAGATGGGAAAAGAGAACGATTCCATCAGAAAGAACATCAGCTGTAACTCACCATGTGCTGTAATCGCTTGGTATTTACTGTAGCGCCCCCACTGTCGCAGGGCCGAGGGGTACCCGGTACCGGGCCTCTGAGTCTCTGTTCTGGGGTTGTCACGGTGGCTAGACCCGGTCCGTGACCCTGCTGAGGGGCGTACAATGAAGGTGGAGGGAATGGTGATGTTTGTTGTGGTGGTGCGGTGTAAGTTGCAGTAAATAATGAGGACACCAGGTTGCAGTCTCTTTACCTCTTTACTGAAGGCTTCAGGATCCTCAATCCGGAATACGGTTAACCGGGCTGCGCAAGCCTGGCCGGTCCGATGGCACATCCAGAGCTCCCTTTGCAGGTGGAAATCTGTGCCTACCTTCTAGCGCTTGTGTGTTGTAGTCCTTCCCTGCTAAGCACCACGGGATAGTCCTCACAACTGTTGTGTCTGTTTCTCGTGTTCCCTCACAACTCGATTCTGATGTTCTTTCACGTCCTCCAGATCTTATGGTTAGGACGCACCCGTATGACGGGGAGGCTCGGAGCTCTTCCGGGACTCTAGCGTCGCCCCACTCCTGTTGTTACCCCCCTGTGTCTTCCTAGGTCAATTGGGTGAGACAGCCCGCCTATAACTGACTGTCCTGCCGTAGGTTTGAAGTTTGGCCTGGAGCTCTATACTTCCTCGGCGTTCCGGCCACCGGTTATGCGCCTCAATAGGATGTTGCCTCGTCTTACAGCACGACTCCTACTGGTATTCTCCTTGTTGCGTTGATCTCGTTTCTCTCTCAGCACAATAAACCTCGCTTCTTGTCCTTTCTTGGGGTACCGCCGCTATATCGTGCAGGCGCGGTCCCGTAACGTTCTTTCTGGTTGCTAGGCCTCTGTCAGGATCCCACCCCTGACAGGGACCCCTCTGAATCTTCCCCTACAACACCCTCTGCCACAAGGTGTTGCCTGGCTCCAACCCAGTCCGCTTTCTCCTCTAACTTCCTGCCTAACCCCCAGTTTTACCAGATTGTGAGGAGTGGCCTAATACATAGTACCCTTAGCTCCCCCTGGAGGCCAGACTGTGAAATGTATTGGTGACTGTGATACCTGGTCAGATGAACTCCTTCAGTGCCATCAGACGTACCATAGCCCCCCTTAGCGGCAGAGCATCAGTACTGCAACGACCAGGACTCTGGGGCGCTGCACTCCCCCCCAGTTAAATCCAGTACTCCTGGACTGGGAAGAAAACAACAATACATGTCAGCAAAAAGACATACAATTTTGAATTGAAAATGCAAGTACAAGTAACCGTTTTAACAGAGCTTCCCTTTATGGGAGGTGAGGACACTTGAACGTTACAAACATGGTTAAATACTTTAAATAACATACTATAAATAACTTTTCTTACCCAACCGGGTATTCTACTAAGTGCAAAATTTTTGAACAATAATTTAACATTGCCTTTAAGGACGTACTCGCTGAATCCACTAAAGACCTTCTTATAAAACATTATAAGGCTAATCAACTTTTCTGCATTCTCCTTCTTTACATCTGCAGGACTGCCTGTCCTATCCGCTCCAGGCCTACTGCCTCTCCTTTCTGTTACAGGACCGCCCCTTTCTGCCCGGGCCTACTGCCTTTCTGCTACTATACACAGTATAGAACGTATCATCCATCTCTCAGTTCAGGATCACCGAGCCATCTCTGTATGGCTCCTAAGAGGACTCACCGACTAACCCCGTACGGGTTCATTTCCTGTCCTCATTTTCTGACACATCATTAAACAGTTCTTACTATCAACTGTCTGACTACATACAACTTTACATGCAAGCATTATCACTATTTCTCTTAAGGCACCATTATACTCTAAGTGCTAGGGGTGAACGTTCCCTTTAAGAAGGAACCAAGTCTCTATGAGGTAGTGCAACTTCTCAAGCTGCAAGTCCGTACGCAACAAGGACTCCGGTACTGCTTCCAGGAACAGTTTCTTCGCAAACAGTCCTTTTCTTTTATGTAAAACCAGTAGAGAGCACCTTTAAGAAGGTGCAAACTATTTACAATAAGTTTGTAATCATGCAGTGTTCATGATCCGGTAGTCTTTATAACATGGGTGAACAGGGAGCAAAAAGGAAAATAAAAGCAAAAATAAAAGCAATAGGGATCCCGGGTAAACAAAGGGATCTGTTGTGAATTCTGTTTGTGGGCTCCCTCTGGTGGCTACTGGTGGTACTGGTTGACTTCTGTCTTTTATCTCCAGTGCACCTGTTCCCATCAGGAAATGGGAGTCTCCTATATAGTCTGGCTTCTCAGTCATTTACTTGCCGGCTATCAATGTTACCAGAGCTCCTCTGTTACTTGCTACCTGCTCCAAGTCTGCTGATTCAGATAAGTTGGATCATCTGTACTTTTGTGAAAGTTCTGTCCAGCGTTCATTTGGATCATTTGTACCTTTTGTCCAGCGTGCATTTATATGAATCTTGCTGCTGGAAGCTCTAGCGAACTGAAATGACCACTCCGGTGTCATGAGTTGATACCGGAGTTTAAAGTCATTTCAGGATGGTATTTTGTAGGGTTTTGAGTTGACCGCGAAGTCCACTTTTGTATTTTCTGCTATCTAGTTAGTGGGCCTCTCTTTGCTGAACCTGTATTCATACTACGTATGTGTTTTCTTCTTAACTAACCGTCATTATATGTTGGGGGCTACTATCACTTTGGGGTGTTCTCTGGAGGCAAGCCAGGTCTGTGTTTCCTCTACTAGGGGTAGCTAGATCTCCGGCTGGTGCGAGACGTCTAGGGATAAAACGCAGGCACGTTCCCCGGCTATTGGTAGTTGTGCGTGAGGTTCAGCATCGCGGTCAGCTTAGATTCCATCTTCCTAGAGCTAGTCCTGTTTTTGCCTATGTCCCTGCCATTGGGAACCATGACAGGGATCCCTTTAAGAATAACCCTAGTCGGGTATTAGCAGCAAAACAGCAGGAAACAAACAGTTAACTATTTACATATCCATGGCATCGAGGTTTACTCTCGCTCTGGCGGCCGTAGCTCCGCATAGACCTCGCCCGGCAGGGTGATCGGCGAGATCAGGGCCTTTAAGAAGTGCTCCATACCCGTGGCCCAATCCCAGGGTGTAAGGCGCTGGAGTCTATAGGTCCCAGGGAGAGGGGGTGCTGCGATGGGGCCTATCAGCAGGGCCTCTGCTGGCAGGGCAGGGTCGTTCTTCATACCGGTCCCTCCGGTGCCGATCTGCTCTGTCTCCGCTGGGATCTGGAGCGCTGGTTGCAGGGCCTTGCGCTGCGGCGTTGTCATCTCCGTTTGCAGCATCTCGCTTTCAGGCAGGGCCTTGCTTTCTGGCTTCGGAGCGCTGGAACTTCTTTCCTGCTCCGGACCAGACGAGGCTGCCAACAGACGTCTGATGAGGCTCCCGATGAAGGTCTTCTTCCACCCAGCCTCAGTGCTCAGCTGCGTCCGCCGGAGTTGGTCGCTGAGCTCATCCACTCCGGCCTGCAGGAAGTCAATATCAGCGGTGGAGGCCTGGTTGCGGTGCCCCTCCGGGTAGCTGGGGAAGTCCTCTGCTCCTACCCCACGCTCCGGCTCCAGGTGGCTGGCCATGGCGTCCTCCATGTCGCTGACTTCTTCTTCCTGGTCCTTTTCCCGCTCTCTCCTTCATGGGCGGTTTCGCTTTCGTTGTCTCCGCCCCCCATTGAGGATCAGTAGGCGGATCTCGGCTGCTGACGGACACGTCCTCAAGGGGCAGAAATATTTAGACTGGGCGGCCATTGTCTTTCGCGCTCTCCAGCTTGTCCACGCCCACTTCCACGCCCTTCTTCTTCTCCTGCGCTCCCCTTAGCACTGTAATGGCGGCGGTTTTGGCGGGAACTTTTGGCGGCAAGTGGCAATCCACAGTCTTTGCAATAAGTCACAGTCCAAGGCACACATGACCTGATTCTTCAGGCTTAAGTAGATCCTGTTCGTGACGCCAAGTTGTAGTGCCCCCACTGTCGCAGGGCCGAGGGGTACCTGGTACCGGGCCTCTGAGTCTCTGTTCTGGGGTTGTCACGGTGGCTAGACCCGGTCCGTGACCCTGCTGAGGGGCGTACAATGAAGGTGGAGGGAATGGTGATGTTTGTTGTGGTGGTGCGGTGTAAGTTGCAGTAAATAACGAGGACACCAGGTTGCAGTCTCTTTACCTCTTTACTGAAGGCTTCAGGATCCTCAATCCGGAATATGGTTAACCGGGCTGCGCAAGCCTGGCCGATCCGATGGCACATCCAGAGCTCCCTTTGCAGGTGGAAATCTGTGCCTACCTTCTAGCGCTTGTGTGTTGTAGTCCTTCCCTGCTAAGCACCACGGGATAGTCCTCACAACTGTTGTGTCTGTTTCTCATGTTCTCTCACAACTCGATTCTGATGTTCTTTCACGTCCCCCAGATCTTATGGTTAGGACGCACCCGTATGACGGGGAGGCTCGGAGCTCTTCCGGGACTCTAGCGTCGCCCCACTCCTGTTGTTACCCCCCTGTGTCTTCCTAGGTCAATTGGGTGAGACAGCCCGCCTATAACTGACTGTCCTGCCATAGGTTTGAAGTTTGGTCTGGAGCTCTATACTTCCTCGGCGTTCCAGCCTCCGGTTATGCGCCTCAGTAGGATGTTGCCTCGTCTTACAGCACGACTCCTACTGGTATTCTCCTTGTTGCGTTGATCTCGTTTCTCACTCAGCACAATAAACCTCGCTTCTTGTCCTTTCTTGGGGTACCGCCGCTATATCGTGCAGGCGCGGTCCCGTAACGTTCTTTCTGGTTGCTAGGCCTCTGTCAGGATCCCACCCCTGACAGGGACCCCTCTGAATCTTCCCCTACAACACCCTCTGCCACAAGGTGTTGCCTGGCTCCAACCCAGTCCGCTTTCTCCTCTAACTTCCTGCCTAACCCCCAGTTTTACCAGATTGTGAGGAGTGGCCTAATACATAGTACCCTTAGCTCCCCCTGGAGACCAGACTGTGAAATGTATTGGTGACTGTGATACCTGGTCAGATGAACTCCTTCAGTGCCATCAGACGTACCATAGCCCCCCTTAGCGGCGGAGCATCAGTACTGCAACGACCAGGACTCTGGGGCGCGGCATTTACCACTGACCATATGGTGGTAATATCAATGTTGGGTTTTGTATAGAGATTATTTTCAGCAACAGCGCGGTCATCTGTTGAGGTCCTCTTACACTATAAGGCTACTTTCACACATCAGGTTTTTTCCGTCAGGCATAATCCGGCAAATTTTGGAAAAACTGGATCCGGCAAAAGATGGCGCCGGAGCCGGTTTTTCCCCATAGACTTGTATTAGCGCTGGATGACCTTACATTTCGTCAGGTTTTCACTGGTTACGGCAAAAATGTCATTTACGACGTCTGTCAAAAACGTACACAGTAACGTTTTTTGTCTCCGGCGAAAAAGCTGGAAGTGCCGAATCTGGTGCTTCTGGCTTTTTGACAGAACCTGCTGCCATCCAGAGCCGAACTTGCCGCCATCCAGAGCCGAACTTGCCGCCATCCAGAGCTGAACCTGCCGCCATCCAGAGCTGAACCTGCTGCCATCTAGAGCTGAACCTGCTGCCAGCCAGAGCTGGAGCCTCCAGCCAGCCAGAGCTGAACCTTCCCCAGGCCAGCCACAGCCAGCTGGCAAGCTACAGCCACAGCCAGATGGCAAGCTACAGCCAGCAGCCAGCCGGCCAATTACAGCCAAAGCCAGCCAGCCAGCTACAGCCACAGCCAGCCAGCTAGCTACAGCCACAGCCAGCCGGCAAGCTACAGCCACAGCCAGCCAGCCAGCTACAGCCACAGCCAGCAGCCAGCCGGCAAGCTACAGCCACAGCCAGCCAACAGCAGCAAGCCATGTCTTCTTCTGGGAGCCCTCCCTCGCATTGTCAGCGCTGTGAGGTAAATATTAGTGATGAGCGAGTGCACTCGTTGCTTGGGTTTTCCCGAGCACGCTCAGGTGACCTCCGAGTATTTTTTAATGTTCGGAGATTAAGTTTACATCACAGCAGCTGAATGATTTACTATTAGCCAGGCTGAGTACATGTGGGGGGTTGCCTGGTTGCTAGGGAATCCCCACATATAATCAAGCTGGCTAAAAGCTGTAAATCATTCAGCTGCGGAGATAAAAACTTAATCTCCGAGCAGTCATAAATACTCAGAGACCACCCGAGCGTGCTCGGGAAAACTCGAGCAACGTGTACACTCGCTCATCACTAGTAAAAACTGTATATATATTTTTGTTTTTTTCTTTTTGGTGATATTTACCTAACAATATGCTTTAATTCTTAACAGGAGCCTGCAGTGTCAGAGGTGCTTCTTGAAGGAGACAGAAGGAGTGGAGAGATACTACACGTTAACCCGCATCTGGTATCTAAATGCATCGCAGAAGCACATCATCACAGACATCACAGTACACACAACACATAACTGATCATTACAGACATCACTGAAGACACAACACATAAGCCAACATCCAAGCACATCATTTTTTTTTGTTATTTAGTCTTCCGATTCTGGATCTCGATCCAGAGGTCCTCAAAGCGCCTCCCAGGGTCGTCGGCGTGAGCGTCATGGTGGTCACCACCGAGTAAGTATTTTTAATTTTTTTCCCCCTTTTTTTAAATTTCAGTCTAATGTCTTTGTTTTTTTTCTTTTTTAACAGGCTTCACAGCAGGCTCCTGACTCGGACGGTGAGGAGGCCGGTCTCAACTTTGACCTCATCATTGATCTAGTTCGAGAGCGGGAGCCTCTGTGGAACATGGGGGACTGCCGCCACGCTGATCTTGGTGTTACCCGACGGCTCTGGGAGGAAGTCTGCGATCAGCTTGTGGACCACTGGGAGGACCTCGATGTTCGGGCCCAGAATCAAGAACTTAAGTATTCACAGTTCAGTTATGTTGTTGGATGTAATGTGTTGTATACTAACCAATTTGTGTTTTCACTTTATAGGCGAAAGAATTGTCAAGCTTTGGCGGTCAATCAGGGATCATTTCAAGAAGGAATTCAACAAAGAGATGCAGGCCCTGAGTGGATCCGGAGGACGCAGAAGCAGATATAAATATGCCTGAGCCCTGTCGTTCCTCAGGACAGCGATGGTGAATAGAAGGTAAATATTACCCCCCATTTTAACATGTTTACATGTCTAACCTTATTTTTGGTTTCAGCCAGGGCCAAGTAATAACAATATATTAATTTCATTTTTTTTTCTTTTTTCCACAGCAGCATCTGCAGCACTCGGGAGCCTGCAGAGTTGAATCCTTCAGAAGCGATCCCTCAAGAGTCCGCCACCAAGGGACACTCCGACAGACCCGACCCCTCTGCACCTTCCCAGCCTTCCCTCACATGCGATCCCTCGGTCCCATCCACCAGGGCTGGAGCATCGTGGCCGACTGCGTTACATGAAGCTGCTGGTGAGGATATAGCTTTTCCTTTACCCCACCCTTCTGATGCTGCCACCTCTAGAACACCTGTGGGTTCTGGGCGGCAGTGCCAGAGGAGTCAGGTACAGAGCTATGCGCCCGAGTTCTTGCATTGAATGCATCCTTCCAGAATTGTCTGAAACTGTTGTCTGAGCAAATGACTGCAGGTTTTAATTTGCAGTATTCTGGAGTTGCACACATGACTGGATAGGATGCATTCAGATGCAAGTCGATCGCCTAACCACTCGTTTTTCCAGGCGGTTGTCGAGCGCATAGACATGCTATCTCCTGACCAGCAGATGCATGTAATTGAAGCCTGTCAGTTTGCTCTAGCGCAGGTTAGCTCCGAAGACCCTCCGCCCACCCCAGTAGTTGCTCCTGCACCTGCCCCCCCTCGAGCCACTGTCCCTCCGCCACCCCCTTTCCAATACCAGCAAACTGGCCAGTACCATCCTGCCCCGTACCAGCATCCTGCCCTATACCAGCATCCTGCCCCATACCAGTTCCCTACCACATCTGTGCCTCCACTCCCTGCCCAACCTGAACTCCGTGGCCTGTACCACCAGTCTCCTACACCACCCATCCTGCCCCAAACACATACCTCTTCTCCACCCTCCACTTCTTCTGTCTCCCTATCCCTCCACTCCACCCCTCAAACCTTCCAAATTCCAAACACCACTCGCGGTTTCATGTCCACTCGTTCTCTTACTTTCTCCACACCTTCACCTTCTGTTTTTCCTCCTGATCCTTCTCCACCACCATCCTCTCCACACTCCCACTGTCAAAGTGTCCCAATCTGACAGCCCCATCAGTATTATATCTACCCCACAGTTTTTAAATTTATGAAAGTTTTGTTAATTTTTATAAAATAAAGCACTTTTTTTGGTTTAAAAAAAAAATGTCATTTATTACATGATAAGGTTTACTATGGGTAAAGCAGGTACAATACTTTGGGTTTTAAAAAGGTAATAAACGTTTGGGAAGACCCAATAATGTACAGTATATTGGTTAAAAAGGTAATAAGGTAATATTGGGTAAAAAAGAAGGTAATAAACATTGGGAAAATCCCAATCAATCAGGTACAATACAGTGGGTAAAAAGGTACAATCCTTTGGGAAAAAGGTAATAAAATATGGGAAATTCCCAGCCTGGTAAAATACTTTGGGTAACACAAGGTAAAATAATTTGTATAACAATGTACAAAACACTTTTCAAACTCTCTCATCCTGCCAGTCTACTCTTCCTTGAGGTGACATGAAGTATTCCGCATATTTGTCCCCTTGAGAAAGGAGAAGTCCGAAACGCGCGTCGGGGCGGATGCATACACCTGGACTCTGGTTTCTGGCCCCAATATTCCCGGCAACCACCAATTGGTAAATATAACAGAAATTTTTGATATGTGTCTCTGACAATATGGGAGACATTGCGGTGGTTATATGGAGCTGGTGATATGTTGGGGCTAAAGACCTCTATTCAGATACAGGTTAAAAACTGATGAGAGTATAAAGAGTGGCGTACGGCCAGGTCTATATTTATGTGTATACACTTTGTTGAACTTATGGATACCTGTGGATAGAGGTAGAGCATTGCTCATACTGTTGTTTTGCAAGCATATATAATTATGTAAACCGCTAGTCCACATGTAGGCGCCCCTTTTATATGTAGCATATGGGTGAACATGTTGTTTCTATTTTCACCTTCCTCCCTAACTGGTTATATGGATTTTAAAGTTTGTAATAAAATAAAATTTATATGTACCTTTGATACAAATTGACCTTTTGATCATCGTCTTTTTTGGTTTAGTCTTATGGAATATTGATGATAGGTTGTTAATCCTATGGACACATGGGGAGGCTATATGATAGGCGACTAATTTGTACCATGTGTCCAGGTCATACTTGCTGTGTTTGACATATAATATATAAAAATAATAAAAAAAAGGATTAACCTGATCGCTAAACGGCGTAGCGAGAAAAAAATTCAAAACGCCAAAATTACGTTTTTTTGGTCGCCGCGACATTGCATTAAAATGCAATAACGGGTGATCAAAAGAATGTATCTGTACAAAAGTGGTATCATCAAAAACGTCAGCTCGGCACGCAAAAAAATAAGCCCTCACCTGACCCCAGATCACGGAAAATGGAAATGCTACGGGTATCGGAAAATGGCGCAATTTTTTTTTCTTTTTTTTAGCAAAGTTTGGAATTTTTTTTCACCACTTAGATAAAAAATAACCTAGACATGTTTGGTGTCTATGAACTCGTAATGACCTGGAGAATCATAATGGCAGGTCAGTTTTAGCATTTAGTGAACCTAGCAAAAAAGCCAAACAAAAAACACGCATGGGATTGCACTTTTTTTGCAATTTCACCGCACTTGGAATTTTTTTCCCATTTACTAGTACACGACATGGTAAAATGAATGATGTCATTCAAAAGTACAACTCGTCCCGCAAAAAATAAGCCCTCATATGGCCATATTGACGGCAAAATAAAAAAGTTATGGCTCAGGGAAGGAGGTGAGCGAAAAACGAACATGGAAAAACGAAAAATCCCAAGGTAATGAAGGGGTTAAAGATCGTGCATTACTTCATCTTTGCAGCTTGCATTTCGCAAGTGACTTATTCATTATTATTATTATTATTGTTTATTTATATAATTGATTCCATGGTGCTGTACATGAGAAGGGGTGACATACAAGTTACAGATATCACTTACAGTAGACAAACTTACAATTACAGACTAATACAGAGGGGTGAGGACCCTGCCCTTGCGGGCTTACATTCTGCAGGATTATGGGGAAGGAGACAGTAGGTTGGGGGTTGCAGGAGCTCTGGTGTTGGTGAGGCGGTAGCTTCGGTAGTGATGAGGAGGCAGCGGGGTCAGTGCAGGCTGTAGGCTTTCCTGAAGAGATGAGTTTTCAGGTTCCGTCTGAAGGATCCGAATGTGGTGGATAACCGGACGTGTTGGGGCAGAGAATTCCAGAGGATGGGGTGGTTATTCGGGAGAAGTCTTGGAGGCGATTGGGTGAGGAGCGAATAAGTGTGGAGGAGAGAAGGAGGTCTTGGGAGGACTGGAGGTTACGTGAGGGAAGATAACGGGAGATTAGTTCAGAGATATATGGAGGAGACAGGTTATGGATGGCTTTGTAGGTCAGTATTAGTAATTTGAACTGGATACACTGAGGGAATGGGAGCCAGTGAAGAGATTTGCAGAGGGGAGAAGCGGATGAGTAGCGAGGAGAGAGATGGATTAGTCGGACAGAAGAGTTAAGGATGGACTGGAGAGGTGCAAGGGTGTTAGCAGGGAGGCCGCAGAAAAGGATGTTGCAGTAGTCAAGGCGGGAGATGATGAGGGCATGCACAAGCATTTTAGTTGATTGAAGGTTGAGGAAAGGACGGATTCTGGAGATATTTTTGAGCTGGAGGCGACAGGAGGTGGAAAGAGCTTGGATATGCGGTTTGAAGGACAGGGCAGAGTCGAAGGTTACTCCGAGGCAGCGGACTTCCGGTACGGGGGAAAGCATGATGTCATTGATTGCGATAGATAGGTCAGGTAGGAAAGATCTGTGGGATGGAGGAAAGATGATGAGTTCAGATTTGTCCACATTGAGTCTGAGGAAGCGAGAGGAGAAGAAGGAGGATATGGCTGA
Organism: Ranitomeya variabilis; assembly: GCF_051348905.1. Taxonomy (NCBI): domain Eukaryota; kingdom Metazoa; phylum Chordata; class Amphibia; order Anura; family Dendrobatidae; genus Ranitomeya; species Ranitomeya variabilis. Next base: position 393,754,800 of record NC_135232.1, read on the forward strand.
TAGGCACTGTGGGATTCTGGACAGCAGAGTGTAGAGCTGTATTCATGACAGCTATTTGAAAATGTAAAATTAATTGTAGTTAAATGTTCACATCCACTAATACATGCCATGCTAATGAAGTTCAATCAAGAAAATGCTCATGTTTCATTTTAAATACATTGCTTATTGTATACTATAGTGATCTTCATTATATTTACCTAATGGCCTTTTTAAGCACAATCACTTTACATTTTTAAAGGTTTACTGCCATCTACTGGCCAATCAAAATAATTACAACTGGCTGTTTGGGGTTGAGAATGAGATTGAGGACAATAAAAAAAATAGGTGCAGGCAGTTCCTTCATGACAGTATAATTTGCTCTTCATCCAAAAAAACCTCCTAGATCCAATAGGCAAATGTATGCTTACTTTGATATCAAATAGTAGTGAATCATACAATCATATGGTTATTGTACACCTGTGCTGCTATTAACACGTGGGAGCATTTGCCTTCTATTCTTTCCAGTACGTATTCCTGAATTTTTTATATTCAATTAATTTTTATATTGATTTTTCTAAATAAAAAAATAAGTTTTTATTATCAATTTTTTATCACTTCTATTTTTTGCCGGTTGTAAATACTAGATATCTGGTGTAAGTTTTTGTTGTGAGTATATCCTAATAAGAAGTGCAGCCCAGCAATATAGGACAATCTTGACAAAGTAGACAACCAATGTTGTAAATCATCATCTGTGTATGGTCATGGAGTACCGTATGTAGCAGGTAGGTGATATCCATTGCATGCAGCCTCGGTTTGCTTATCTCTAGCACCTTATCCATAATAAGAATGTGACCACGGTTACATGTCCACACTGCATTTACTATAAGGCTGCCATCACACTAGCAGTATTTGGTCAGTATTTTACATCAGTATTTCTCAGCCAAAACCTGGAGTGGGTGATAAATACAGAAGTGGTGCATATGTTTCTATTATACTTTTCCTCTAATTGTTCCACTCCTGGTTTTGGCTTACAAATATTGATGTAAAATACTGACCAAATACTGCTAGTGTGACGGCAGCCTAAGTAATCTGTTCCTAAGATGTCAGGAAAATCATTATCTCTGTGAAAGTCTCTTGTGTATGGTACCACCAGAGAGTTCTGTGATAACGGGTTGGAAATAACTTGTTCTTTTCGGATCTCATCTATTTCTCCTTCCCTTTTACTTTCTCATCTAGAAAACGTTTCCACTGATGTTATTTGTCACAATAATTTTCTCTGATCATCATTTCACTCCTGTTTTCCATCTTGCTGGGTCCTCTAATTACATAGCCCCAGAAGTCATTTTACAGGAAGGCTATGGAAGACCTACCGACTGGTGGTCGGTCAATTGGGATGATCTTATATAAATTTCTTTTAGGATGTGTACTAGGGATGAGGGATGAGCGAACGTGCTCGGTGATACTTGGTTATCACTCTAGTATCACAGTGCTCGCTACTTGGCGAGTAATGGGCGGTGTTCGATGTAAAGCTCAAATCCCCACCCTGCATCTTTGGCGCCTGTTATGCAGCCAACAAGCATGCGGGAATTGCCTGTGAGTCACCGTAATGGCATAGCCATCTTGGTTGTGGCATTCCTGTGATTGGCTGTCCGTCTTACATCATCAGGGATTATAAAAGGATAGGTACTGACTCGGTACACGGATGCCATTGCACAGATCTGTGACACTTCGTTGAGGGAGAGAATGCTTGTCTAGGCCTGTGTGTCCACAGTATAACAAATCAGAAGCCTGTAGTGTTGATACTGGTGTTGAAGTTGAACCATCATAACCTTCTAAGAGCTAATCGTTTGTATCACATACAATCTGCATTTAGCCTAGGGAGGGAGAGAGAGTTTCAGGAGCAGGAATAGTGACAAAATCCAGTCTGTGGACCTGTGCTGTCCATTGGCAAATATACAGTGGGTACGGAAAGTATTCATACCCTTTAAATTTTTCACTCTTTGTTTTATTGCAGCCATTTGGTAAATTCTCAGCTCACAGTGCATGTCAGACCAAATGAGAATCATGAGGTCAAAGGAACTGGCCAAGGAGCTCAGAGACAGAATTGTGGCAAGGCACAGATCTGGCCAAGGTTACAATAGAATTTCTGCAGTACTCAAGGTTCCTAAGAGCACAGTGGCCTCCATAATTCTTAAATGGAAGAAGTTTGAGACCACCAGAAGTCTTCCTAGACCTGGCTGTCCAGCCAAACTGAGCAATCGTAGAAGAGCCATGGTGAGAAAGGTAAAGAAAAAACCCAAGATCACTGTGGCTAAGCTCTAGAGATGCAGTAGGGAGATGGGAGAAAGTTCCACAAAGTCAACTATCACTGCAGCCCTCCACCAGTCAGGCTTTTATGGCAGAGTGGCCCGACAGAAGCCTCTCCTCAGTGCAACACATATGAAAGCCTGCATAGCGTTTGCTAAAAAAAAAAAAGAAAAAAAAAAGGAAACTAGTTATAAAACAGTATCTAGATGGTGTCGTGTTCCTTCGGTCTTACATAAATGGTTCCCGGCACTATCCAACTTGTGCTGGCGATGTGAGGTTCATGTGGGTTCAATGTCGCATGTATGGTGGGCGTGCCTGGCCTTACCGGCCTTTTGGGAGGGTGTTCTTAAAGCGATTAAAGAAATTATGGGGGTGTCAATCCCTAAAAGCCTGGAAGCAATTCTGCTATTTATGTTTCCCATGCCTAAGAATGCTTTTAAGAAATCATTATTGAGGCACCTTCTTCAGACCACTAAGGTGGTAATTCCATGACACTGGAAGTCCTTAGTCCCGCCTTCACTAGAGGAATGGTTTGGGAGGTGGCTAGAATTCACCGGAATGAATCCCTGATAGCCCATACACAAGAGGCAGCTAACAAAGTGGCTGTGAAATGGTTTAATTGGGAATCATTCTTATCCTCATTGATGTACCAAAATATGCTAAGATAATTGCTACCTTATCCTTTTACGATATTTGATATGCCAGTATCTTAGTACATACTCCGTCTGCCTTAGTGATTTGTCCTCATGGTCCTTATAAACATTTATTCTCTTTTCTCTTCTTGTTATACAGTTTAACCTGGCAACAATAGGAGATTTTTCCTATAGGTTCATTTTGATCACTGTAGCAGACCCTATCACAGTGATCAAAATATAAAAAATAGTAAGTCAAACCCCCCTTTATCACCCCCTTAGTAAGGTAAAAATAATAAAATAAAAAAAGTATTTATTTCCATTTTTCCATTAGGGTTAGGGTTGGGACTAGGGTTAGGGTTGGGGTTAGAGCTAGGGTTAGGGTTGGGCTACGGTTAGGGTTGGGGCTAGGGTTAGGGTTGGGGCTAGAGCTAGGGTTAGGGTTGGGCTAGGGTTAGATTTGGGGTTAGAGCTAGGGTTAGGGTTGGGCTACGGTTAGGGTTGCGGTTAGAGCTAGGGTTAGGGTTGGGGCTAGGGTTGGGGCTAGAGCTAGGGTTGGGGCTAGAGCTAGGGTTAGGGCTCGGGTTAGAGCTAGGGTTAGGGTTGGACCATGGTTGGGCTAGGGTTGGGGTTAGGGTTGTGGTGTTGGGGATAGGGTGGTGTTGGAGTTAGGGTGGTGTTGGGGTTAGGGTTGTGGTTTGGGTCATGGTTGTGGTTATGGTTGAGATTATGGTTGGGGTTGGGATTAGGCTTAGGGGTGTGTTAGTGTTAGGGTTGTGATTAGGGTTATGGTTAGGGTTGGGATCAGGGTTAGGGGTGTGTTGGGATTAGGGTTGTGTTAGGGTTGGAGTTAGAATTGGGGGGTTGCACTGTTTAAGTATATCAGGGGTCTCCAAACGCAACATGTCGCCCACCATTGATTCCAGCCAATTTTGCGTTCAGAAAATCAAGCGGTGCTCCCTCCCTTCTGAGCCCTGCCATGCGCACAAACAGTGGCTTTTCCCCACATACAGGGTATTGGCATACTCAGGAGAAATTGTACAACCAATTTTGTGGTCCATTTTCTCCTGATACCTTTGTGAAAATAAAAAAGTGTGGCTTCAAAGAAATTTTTTTGTGAAAAAAAGTTAAATGTTCATTTTTTCCATCCACATTGCTTTAGTTCTTGTGAAGCACCTGAAGGGTTAATAAACTTCTTAAATGTGGTTTTGTGCACCTTGAGAGGTGCAGTTTTTAGAATGGTGTCACTTTTGGGTATTTTCTGTTATATTGAACCCCCAAATTCATTTCAACTGTGAGGTGGTCCCTAAAAAAATGGTTTTGTAAATTTTGTTAGAAAAATTAGAAATAGCTGGTCAACTTTAACCCTTATAACGTCCTAACAAAAAAATTATGTTTCCAAAATTGTGCTGATGTAAAGCTGACATGTGGGAAATGTTATTTATTAACTATTTTGTGTGACACCACTCTTTGATTTAAGGGTACAAAAATTAAAAGTTCGAAAATTGCAAATGTTAAAATTTTTTGCCACATTTCTGTGTTTTTCATATGTAAACGTAAGTTATATCAAATTAATTTTTACCACTAACATAACATATAATATAAACATGAAAAACAGTCTCAGAATCAGTGGAATAAGTGGAAGCATTCCAGAGCTATAACCTCATAAAGTGACCGTGGTCAGAATTGTAAAAATTGGCTTGGTCATTAAGTACCAAATTGGCTCGGTCACTAAGGGGTTAAGGGAAAGGGTGCACTATATAAAGAATTGGGCTAGATTAGGGTACTGACCTTTAAGAAAGAATGTCACACCGACTCTACTCCCAGGATTACGGTGTGTTGTAGCATAATGTATGGTAGCTGGTCCCCTCTAGTCCTCAATTCCAGGTATACAAACAGCTCGGTGTTACATTGATTTGGTCATGGACTCAGTGATATGGACATTTCAAACATGTGCCTCAGGAACTATTTTTCAACATGGCATGAATTTGATAACTGCAGCGTCTTTTAAATCTGTAGCATGTCAATTCTTGCAGTGTTGGTGTAGCGTTTTTTCACTCACAAAAAGAAATGAAAAAGTTAAAAAATGCTGCAAAAAATTTAAGCGTTTTCACAGTGTTTTTGAAGTTGTGGTCAATAAAACTAACTTTATTAGACATGTACTGTAAACAAAGCACATATGTAATCCACACCCAAAAAGGGCTGCAAAAGTGTGACAAATATGCAGGGAAAATACTGAAAAATGAGGCAGGAAGGGGAGTTTAACGTAGTGCTTTTACTGCCCAGAGATAAAGTTTTTGGTTGCAGAAAAAACACTATTTGTGACATAGCCTAAGAGTCACTACCATGGGTCCAGATATGAATCTATTATACCAACTGAGCTAAGCAGCAAGGGTATCACATAGAGCCTGACAGGGCCGCCATCAGGGCATTACTGCTCTTACTGCTGTATGGGGCCCGATGACCAGCGGCACACAGGGGGGCCAACAGGGCCCCGCCTCTTGTGCTACTGCTCATGGGGCCCCATCCTGCAGACCTGCACTAATGTGCTGCAGCCCTGCGGATATATCCACAACGAAACCAGGCGATTCTATGTTTATGTCAATAACAGAGTGCTACGAATCAGGAGATCAGTTAATCCGAAGCAGTGGCATTACATACCCACGGACCAGAATCCTGCAGATCATGTAACTAGGGCAGTTGACGCAAGTCGACTAGGAAGCACAACATGGCTCTCAGGAACAAAACTATTGTACATTGAGGAATGTTTTCCAAACACCTTTGAACTAGTAGGAGAGGACTCGGATGCTGAAATCCGCTCTCCGGTGTCTACACTTCATACAATGACCTGTTATCCAGGTGGATCTTGCAGGTTCGTCAGATTCTCAAGTTGGAAGTCACTTATTCGAGCCATTACCTGCCTGACTCATATAGCTCGCTCATTCAGGACCACCAGAACTTGTGACACAGAAAATTGTAAAGGTTGGCATCTTTGTAAAAATACCTATGTTACTTCCGACTTAGAATTCTCTAGAAATCATATCATCCTCACTGTTCAAAGAGAAACCTACTTTGCAGAAATCCAATGTCTTATTAACAAAGCTCCAATACCAGTGAGCAGCGTATTGAGAAAAATCGACCCATGCATCGACAACAGCGGCCTGCTGAGAGTAGGAGACCGACTCAAAGAAGCTGAAATGGAGTTTGTGGAGAAATTCCCTCTTATACTTCCCGGAAAATGTCATGTTGCCTACCTAATCGTACAACACTACCACAATCTGGTCAAGCACCAAGGAAGACTATTTACAGAAGGAGCCATCAGAACCATTGGCGTGTGGATTGTCGGTGCAAAGAAACTCATCAGTAGTGTCATCTACAAATGTATTTGGAGCGCCTCCAGACGCAGGGCCGCTGGGTTGGAGGAGCTGTTCGATTAAGTCCTGCATCTCGAGTTGCAGGAGACCCACATCGGCTGTGGAGACGGGGCCGCTATGCTCCTCCGGGTAGCTGGGGGAGTTCTCCACTTCAACCCCACACTCTGGGTCTGAGCGGTCAGCCATCGCGTCCTCCACGTGGGTCACTTCCTGGCCTTTTTCCCGCTCTCTCCTTCGTGGGTGGTTTCTTTTTCTTTGTCTCCGCCCTCCATTGAGGATTAGGAGGCGGATCTCGGCTGCTGACGGACGCGTCCTCAAGGTACAGAAATATTTAGACTGGGCGGCCATTGTCTTTCACGCTCTTCAGCTTGTCAACGCCCACTTCCACGCCCTTCTTCTCCTGCTGGCACTGTAATGGCGACGGTTTTGGCGGGAATCAGCAATGCACAGTCTTTGCAATAAAGCACAGTTCAAGCACAACTCAGACACAGTTCCAAGGCACACATGACCTGATTCTTCAGGCTTAAGTAGATCCTGTTCGTGATGCCAAGTTGGAGCGCCCCCAGACGCAGGGCCACGGGGTACTCGGTACCGGGCCTCTCTGTCTCAGTTCTGGGGTTGTCACGGTGGCTAGACCCGGAGCGTGACCCTGTTAAGGGGCGTCCAATGAAAGATGTGATGATGGTGTGTGGTGCAGGTCGCGATGAATAACGAGGACACAGGGTTGCAGTCTCTCCACCTCTTTACTGAAGGCTTCAGGATCCTCAATCCAGAGTACTGCTAACAGGGCTGGCTGAGTCCGGCCGGTCCGAAGGCACATCCAGAGTTCCCTTTGCAGGTGGAAATCAGTGCCTACCTTCTAGCGCCTGTGTGTTGTAGTACCTCCCTGCTGAGCACCACGGGCTAGTCCTCACAACTGTTGTGTCTGTTTCTGATGTTCTTCTCTCACAACTCGTATCTATTCTGATGTTCTTCTCCGTCCCCCAGATGATATGGATAGGACGCACCCGTATGACGGGTAGGCCTGGAGTTCTTCCGGGACCCTAGCGTCGCCCTTCTCCCACAATTGCCCCCTATGTCTGCTTAGGTGATTTAGGCGAGACAGCCAACCTAAAATTAACTGTCCTGCCGCTGTTTGAAGTATTGCTTGGAGCCTAATACTTCCTCGGCGTTCCGGCCACCGGCTACGTGCCTCAGTAGGATGTTGCCTCGATCTTACGGCACGACTCCTACTGGCTTTATCTCCTTTTTGCTGCGATCTCGTTTCTCACTTCTCCACAGTAAACCTCGCTTCTTTTCCTTTCTTAGGATGCCGCCGCAACGGGTGCAGGAGCGGCTCCGTAACGTTCTGTTCTGTTCGCTAGGCCACTGTCAGGATCCCACCCCTGACAGAGACCCCCCTGAATCTTCTCCCGCAACACCCTCTGCCACAGGATGTTGCCTGGATCCAACCCAGTCAGCTTCTGACTAACTTCCTATCCAGCCCCCAGTTTTACCAGATTGTGAGGAGTGGCCTAATACATAGAACCCTTTGCTCCCCCTGGTGGCCAGAATGTGAAGTGTAAAGTGTGACTGTGATACCTGGTCAGGTGAACTCCTTAAGTGCCATCAGACGTACCATCACTCCCCTTAGCGGCGGAGCATCAGTACTGCAACAACCAGGACTCTGGGGCGCTGCACTCCCCCCCGGTTAAATCCAGTACTCCCGGACTGGGAAGAAAACAACAATACATGTCAGCAAAAGACATACAAATTTTGAAATGCAATGAATAAGTAATAATAACAGTGCTTCCCTTTATGGGAGGTGAGGACTCTTGAACGTTACAAACAAAACATGGTTAAATATTTTAAATAACATACTATAAATAACTTCTATTACCCAGCTGGGTATTCTAAGTGCAAATTCTGAACAATAATTTAACTTTTCCTTTAAGGGCATATAAGCTGAACCCACTAAAGGCTTACTGTAAAACTCCTAAAATATAAATTAACTTTTCTTTATTTTTCTCTTCCAAGTGCAACATTTTCTTTTTACTCTGATTGTTCATATGCAGGACCGCCTGTCTATCTGCCCAGGCCTACTGCCTCTTTTCTTAGTGGAGGATCACTGAGCCATCTCTCTATGGCTCTCAGGAGGACTTCACTATCTAACCCCTACGGGTTTACTTTCCTGTCCTCATTCTCTAGTAACATTATTAAACCATTCTCTATAACTATCTAGCTAACTACATATTACTTCTATGCAAAACATTATTACCATCTACTTTCTTTAAGGCAACATTATACTTTAAGTGCAACTAGTGAACGTTCCCTTTAAGAGGGAACCAAGTCTCTTTGAGGTAATGCAGACTCTCTCTATCTGCAAGTCCAGTTAAGGCAAGAGCTTCCATGCTGTACTCAGGAACAGTCTCTTCACAAAGCTCTCCTTCTTGTAAAACCAGTAAGGGGCACCTTTAAGAAGGTGCAAACAATTTACAATACAGTTTGTGAACCATTCACCGTCCATGATTCGGCAGTCTTTGTAACATTGTGGAACAGAAGCAAAAATGAAAACAAAAGCAAAAAAAAATTAAAAGCAATAGGGATCCCGGGTAAACGAAGGGATCCCTTTAAGAACAACCCTGGTCGGGTATTAGCAGCAAAAAGCAGGGAAATAAACAGTTAACTATGTACAGTTGCAGAGCATTAGAATCTTACTCTGGTTCTGGCGGCCGTAGCGCTGCAGGCAGCAGTGGGCAGGGCCATCCGCCTGGGTACCTGCGGCTACCAGGTGTTGTACCAGAAGCCCCCTCGCTCCAGTCAGGGGTCTGGGTACCCACAGTTTTAGATCCTGTAACGACCTGGGTACTGGTCATTACTGCGGCCAAGCTTCCGGCTACCACGGTGGTAGCAACAGTGCAGGTGGTGGTCTTGACAACGGTGCAGGTTGGAGTAACCACTGTGGTCTTTGTAGTAATGGTAGACCGGTCACAAGAGGGCGCCTTCGCCACAAGAGACAGCTTCACCGTCACCGTCGGGGGTGTCACGGGATCTCGCCTCTTGTGGACATTCAGGGCAAACCACCCCTTTTCCCCAAAGTGTCGGGTGTAGGTGACTTCATCCCCTGGGTAGAGATCCCGATCCGAGTGGCCCTCTCTTAGGTGGGACTCGACATCCCTTCGGTTTACGAACACTTCGGCATACAGGCCCGGCTCCTTGATAAAGCCCCAGCCCCCGCGGAGTTTAAAGGCGATGACAATGCCCTGCCGGCGCGGGGCCTGGTGAGTGGTGCGGTCCTTGCGGGCTGGGTCCTTCACCGCTCGGTCCCGCTGGTGATAGGCCTCCCACCCGGCCTGGTATTCTTTCTCCTTCTTCTCCCACTGTTGGTTTAGCTGGACCTGATACTCTTCCCAGCTGAGGGCCTCCACCACCTCCCCTTCCTGTGTCTTCACCCCGGGGAACCCCATGAAATTGGATCCTGGGTTCACCCAGCGGCACACCATGCGCTCTGCGTAGACCGCGCTCGGCAAGGTGATGGGCGAGATCGGGGCCTTTAGGAGGTGCTCCATGCCCGTGGCCTGGTCCCAGGGAAGGAGGCGCTGGAGTCGATAGGTCCCAGGGGGAGGAGGCGCCGCAACTGGACCTATCAGCAGGTCCCCCGCTAGCGGGGCAGGGTCGGCGGGCTTACCGGCCAGTGCGGCGTTCTCCCTTGCGCCTGGCTCCGCCGGTGGCGACGTCGGTGGAGGTATCGGCAACAACTCAAGCAGTGGTACAGGAACCGATGTCGGGGAATCCTCCGCTGGTGTCTCCTGGGGTGCAGCCTTGGTTTCCACCCGCAGTTGGAGGAGCTGTTCGATTAAGTACTCCATCTCGAGTTGCAGGAGACCCACATCGGCTGTGGAGACGGGGCCGCTACGCTCCACCGGGTAGCTGGGGGAGTTCTCCACTTCAACCCCACACTCTGGGTCTGAGCGGTCAGCCATCGCGTCCTCCACGTGGGTCACTTCCTGGCCTTTTTCCCGCTCTCTCCTTCGTGGGTGGTTTCTTTTTCTTTGTCTCCGCCCTCCATTGAGGATTAGGAGGCGGATCTCGGCTGCTGACGGACACGTCCTCAAGGTACAGAAATATTTAGACTGGGCGGCCATTGTCTTTCGCGCTCTTCAGCTTGTCAACGCCCACTTCCACGCCCTTCTTCTCCTCCTGGCACTGTAATGGCGACGGTTTTGGCGGGAATCAGCAATGCACAGTCTTTGCAATAAATCACAGTTCAAGCACAACTCAGACACAGTTCCAAGGCACACATGACCTGATTCTTCAGGCTTAAGTAGATCCTGTTCGTGACGCCAAGTTGGAGTGCCCCCAGACGCAGGGCCACGGGGTACTCGGTACCGGGCCTCTCTGTCTCAGTTCTGGGGTTGTCACGGTGGCTAGACCCGGTCCGTGACCCTGCTAAGGGGCGTCCAATGAAAGATGTGATGATGGTGCGTGGTGCAGGTCGCGATGAATAACGAGGACACAGGGTTGCAGTCTCTCCACCTCTTTACTGAAGGCTTCAGGATCCTAAATCCAGAGTACTGCTAACAGGGCTGGCTGAGACCGGCCGGTCCGAAGGCACTTCCAGAGTTCCCTTTGCAGGTGGAAATCAGTGCCTACCTTCTAGCGCCTGTGTGTTGTAGTACCTTCCTGCTGAGCACCACGGGATATTCCTCACAACTGTTGTGTCTGTTTCTGATGTTCTTCTCTCACAACTCGTATCTATTCTGATGTTCTTCTCCGTCCCCCAGATGATATGGATAGGACGCACCCGTATGACGGGTAGGCCTGGAGTTCTTCTGGGACCCTAGCGTCGCCCCTCTCCCACAATTGCCCCCTATGTCTGCTTAGGTGATTTAGGTGAGACAGCCAACCTAAAATTAACTGTCCTGCCGCTGTTTGAAGTATTGCTTGGAGCCTAATACTTCCTCGGCGTTCCGGCCACCGGCTACGTGCCTCAGTAGGATGTTGCCTCGATCTTACGGCACGACTCCTACTGGCTTTATCTCCTTTTTGCTGCGATCTCGTTTCTCACTTCTCCACAGTAAACCTCGCTTCTTTTCCTTTCTTAGGATGCCGCCGCAACGGGTGCAGGAGCGGCTCCGTAACGTTCTGTTCTGTTCGCTAGGCCACTGTCAGGATCCCACCCCTGACAGAGACCCCCCTGAATCTTCCCCCGCAACACCCTCTGCCACAGGATGTTGCCTGGATCCAACCCAGTCAGCTTCTGACTAACTTCCTATCCAGCCCCCAGTTTTACCAGATTGTGAGGAGTGGCCTAATACATAGAACCCTTTGCTCCCCCTGGTGGCCAGAATGTGAAGTGTAAAGTGTGACTGTGATACCTGGTCAGGTGAACTCCTTAAGTGCCATCAGACGTACCATCACTCCCCTTAGCGGCGGAGCGTCAGTACTGCAACGACCAGGACTCTGGGGCGCTGCATATTACCTGTCGTAAGCTTCGTGGTTTGACTCAAACCCAAAAGATGGCTGACCTACCAGCAGATAGACTCAGCCCAGACCCTCCTTTTACCAGCGTTGGTCTTGATGTCTTTGGGCCTTGGTCAGTTGTTACATGTCTTACGAGAGGCGGCCAAGCCAATAGTAAACGTTGGGCAGTCGTGTTCACTTGCATGTCAATCAGAGCCGTCCACATAGAGGTCATCGAGTCCCTTGACACGTCAAGCTTCATCAATGCCTTAAGACGTTTTATTGCCATCCGTGGTCCTATCAAGCATATACGTTCAGACAGAGGTACTAACTTCATCGGTGCAGCAAAAGAATTAGGAACACCTTCAAATCTAGACTATAAGACTCTCGAGAGGTTCCTCAGTGACCAAGGTTGCACATGGTCATTCAACCCACCTCACTCTTCGTATATGGGAGGATCTTGGGAACAAATGATTCGTCTGGTACGGAGAATTCTTGACTCCACTCTTCTTCAAGAAGGAGCAGCAAGGTTTACCCACAAAAGTCTAATGACCTTCATGGCAGAAGCTGCAGCTATAATCAACGCAAGACCCTTGGTTCCAGTTCCTAAAGACCCTGAGGAGCCCTTGTTATTGACTCCAGCTACTCTCCTTACCCAGAAAACGGGACTGTCCAGTGCACCTCCAGGAGGACCTCTACAAGTGCCAATGGAGACAGGTACAAAGTCTTGCAAATACTTTCTGGGACAGGTGGCGGAAACAATATTTGTCTATCCTGCAGCCAAGTGGCAATCTACTAAGCCTAATCTGAGCATAGGTGACCTTGTTCTTGTGAAAGACTATCAAATTCACTGGAACCAGCGGCCACTTGGTCTAGTTACTGCAACATTCCCGAGCAAGGATGGCAAAGTTGAACTAAGGATGACCAAAGGGAATGAACCTAAGACATTTTTCAGACCGGTATCTGAACTGGTCCTATTGTTGCCTTCAGAAGAAAGGAGTAGTGACATCCGTTGATGCCAGACGGGGAGTGTTCTGTCTCCGCCATCTAATTTGTTACTTCTGATTATCTGTTTGCATAATTTGTAGTTTTTTCACTAGTATGAGTGTACAGGAACTCATATTCATATATTTATTTGTCTGTAGTGTTTTGGCTCCCTCTAGCGGTCAGTCATGTTCACAGTCCAATTTTCTGTTTTTTCTATTTTCCATGTCTGATTCTCCTCCCCCTTTTGAAATGCATTATGGTAACTCAGCCTCCATCTCCCTCCATTTTCTTCCATTTCCTTCAGTCTGCTTTCAAAGAAAGACGATTTCACTTCATCCCTCTTGAAATTGCATTGCGTTATGTCTTTATGCTTTCTGTAGGTAATTTCTGCTCTAATATTAGCCTAGCTTAGTCAGGTGTACTCCTAGTTCAGTTACTAGCCTTGTAAATGTTCATGCATAATGAACAACATGTGTAGTATGTATTTCTGCTATACCATGCACTGATTCCATGTATATGATTGCTTACAGTTTCACTGCATCAATATACTATCACGCTCAATAAAAGCACAGACTCAACCACTGTCTCCTTATTGGACTCCGGTATAGCGGTTTAGCTTCCTGTATAGCTACATGAGCCTGTCTTATTTAGTGAGGACAGAACAACTATATACAGAGCTCCTGTGTATAATGTCACCAGTGATCACTGTATTACCTGTACACTGACATTATATACAGAGCTCCTGTGTATAATGGCATTAGTGCTGTGGGTTTTTTTTCAATTAGTGATCAGTATTGTAGTATGCGGTCACTATGTGGTGGCAGTATGTGATCTGGTCATGGTGTGGCAGTATTTCTCCCTGTATGTGGTATTATCTGGTCACTATGTGATGGTAATATGTGATCTAGTCACAGTATCGAGATATTTGTTCCTTGTATGTGGTATTATTCCGTCACTATGTGGTGGTAATATGTCGTTTGGTCATAGTGTGATGGTATTTTTCCCTTGTATGTGGTATTAATGGTCATTCTAAAAAATATATGTGACTCATTCCCTTAAAGAAAAATAAATAAAAATATAAAGAAATGTTTAATAGGTTAGAGTAGAGTAGAGCCCGGCCAAAATAGTCTACCTTTTCGTGTGGTGGCTTAAAAATTATTTTGGCCAAAACAAAAACTGCTAGCTATGTACGTGATCTGGTGTCTGCTGGGAAGTGTTAATATCAGATTGGTGAGGACGTGGTACAGAAGATGAGTTTTTCCAAGAGCGGGCGGTGGGACTGTGGAAGATTTGAGATGTGGAGGCGGAGCTGGGGTGGAGTCTGGGCGGAGTTTCAAGGGGGCCCCGAAAATGTTGCCAGTATCGGGCCTCGAAATTCCTAGTGGCAGCCCTAGGGCCTGACTAACCACCTGGCAGCTCTAGCAAAGCCAGATGAGCCAGTGAGGACACTTGTTGACAGTATCCACATTCTGAAGATTTATTTATTTATTTTACTCACTTATATAGCGCCATTAATTCCACAGTGCTTTACAGATATCATCATCACTGTCCCCAATGGGGCTCATAATCTAGAATCCCTATCAGTATGTCTTTGGAATGTGGGAGGAAACCGGAGTACCCGGAGGAAACCCACACAAACACGGGGAGAACATACAAACTCCTTGCAGATGTTGTCCTTGGTGCGGTTATCATTAACCATTAACAACTGAGATGGAGCAGAGAACCATCGGCTCCCTGTTCTGCCACTTGCACAGGAAAGCCACAGGCTTCTTACTGCCTACGACCTCAAAGAGGACAGCGGAGAGGGACATTAAGGAGGAGCAAATCCCCCCTCAGCGTGGGTGAGAGGGTGTGGTAAGTATTAGCATATGTTTATTGCTTCTCAGAACACAAGTACTATAAGGATTTCCAGGGAGGACACATTTATCATTATAAGATGGACCCAGAGGGTGGGGGAATTATTATTATAAGGATATGCAGGGCACCTCTGTCATGAATTTTTGTCCCCTTTTTGAATATTGGCACCACATTTGCTACACGCCAGTCCTCTGGTGCAGACCCTGTTATTATAATAATAATAATCTTTATTTATATAGTGCCAACATATTCCGCAGCACTTTACAGTTTAAGGGTATGTGCACACGATGCGGAAAACGCTGCGGGTCCGCAGCAGTTTCCCATGAGTTTACATTACAATGTAAACCTATGGGAAACAAAAAACGCTGTGCACATGCTGCGGAAAAAAACGCGCGGAAACGCAGCGGTTTACATTCCGCAGCATGTCACTTCTTTCTGCGGATTCCGCAGCGGTTCTACAGCTGCTCCTATAGAAAACCGCAGTTGTAAAACCGCAGAAAAACCGCGGTAAATCCGCAAAAAATCTGCAGCAAAAACGCAGCGTTCCTGCCCTGCAGATTTATCAAATCCGCTATCCGACCATTATACGTGTGCACATAGCCTAACAGTTTTAAACACAACAGTCATAAGTAACAACTTTAACAATACAATAATTAAAGCAAAATAACACGATCTGCTCGTGAGAGCTTACAATCCACAATGAGGTGGGGGAGATACAAAGTACAGGTGTGTATTTACAATGATGTATTTACAATGATGGTCCAGCCATCTTCAGGGGGTGGGGGATAGATGGAGATAGTGAATGGGCTACACACACACACAAACCTAAAATGACTTTGATTAGTGAACAAATGTGTTTTGAGGGGGCACCTAAACCTATGCAAATTGTGGATGGTCCTAATATCTTGGGGTAGAGCATTCCAGAGGATTGGCGCAGCACGGGAGAAGTCTTGGAGTCGGGAGTGGGAAGTACGGATTAGTGCAGAGGTTAGTCGAAAGTCATTTGCAGAGCACAGCGGTCGGTTAGGCCGATAGACCGAAATGAAGGAGATGTAAGGGGGTGCCCCACTGTGGAGAGCTTTGTGGGTTATTATGCAGTCTTTAAACATTAAAAATAATGGTGTATCAATGACAGTACTTAATTTCTGCAGTACTCAGGGGTGTATCTCATCTGGGCCGGGGATTTAACTCCTTTAGTGATTTTTAGAAGCCGCCGTACTTCCTGCTGGGTTAAGCAGGTGACATTTAATGGGGAATTTTTGTTATCACTGATGATGTTGTCCGTCATGGGATTTTCTTGTGTAAATACTGTTGAAAAAAGTCATTTAGCATATTGGCTTTTTCCCCATCCTCATCCACCATTTCACCCAGACTATTTTTAAGGGGGCCAACACTATCATTTTTTAGTTTCTTACTATTTATGTAGTTAAAGAATATTTTGGGATTATTTTTACTCTCTCTGGCAATGAGTCTCTCTGTCTCAATCTTTGCTGCCTTGATTTGCTTTTTACAGAATTTATTTAAATTTCTGTATTTATTTAATGCCTCATCACTACCTACTTGCTTTAATTCTCTAAATGCTTTCTTTTTGTCACTTATTGCGCCCCTTACAGCTCTATTTAGCCATATTGGTTTCCTCCTATTTCTAGTATGATTATTCCCATACGGTATATACTGTGCACAGGTCCTATCCAGGATGCTAATAAATGTCTCCCATTTTCTTTGTGTATTTTTATGTCTTAGGATATTGTCTCAGTTTATTACACTAAGATCATCTATCAACCGTTGGAAATTTGCCTTCCTGACGTTTAGTGTCCTTGTAAGGCTAGTTTCACATTTGCGTCTAAATCCGCAGCGTTTAAAACGCATCCGCAAGTGGTGGAAAAAAGGCATGTAAACGCGTACAAACGCGGCGTTTTGTTGACGCATGCGTTTAAAAAAACCGCCGCGTTTACATGCGTTTTTTCCTGCGTTTGCGTTTTTGGTGCGCATGATGAGAAATTTCACAAGAGAAAAATCAAGATAACCAGACACCGCCAATGGGACTACAGAGGGCGTGTGTTATGGAATCTCTATATATAGACCCTAGGGCTACTGAAATTTTTACAGTTTGCTACTGTATCCTGTGTCATGATGGATCTTCACATGGAGAGCTTTTATTTCAACCTGGATTTCAGCTTCAAGCTGTTTCTTGCCTGTGCTTTCGCTTGGGAGCAAGACAGAAATCGCCAAAGATGGAGAAGGAGACAACGTAGGCGTTTTTGGAGGCACCCCATTATCGAACTACGGGAGAGCCGTGGAGCCTATCACACGCTCTATGCCGAGCTTAATGCCAACCCGGAGAATTCCAGGAATACACATGAATGTCGCAAGACTCATTCCTGGATTTGTTGTCTCGTGTCCAAGGAGCCATACGGCGACAGGACACCCAGCTCCGTAAAGCTATTCCATCCGAGGAACGTCTGCTGGTTACATTAAGGTACGTTCAAAATCTAAACCAATGACAGTCCAAATTTAGTGTTTTCTGACATGTATTTTTTGGGTATTTTCCTTTATTTCTTGAGCGTAATCACACCATAAAAAGAATAGATTGTAATGGTTTTTGTGTTTGTTTTTCTTACAGATTTCTGGCCACCGGAGAGAGTTTATCATCCCTCCACTTCCAATACCGGCTTGGAATATCCACCCTGTCCGGAATAGGTGCGGACACCTGCCGGGCTTTGTGGAATGTACTCCGGGAAGAGTTTATACCCCTACCCACCTTGGACATGTGGCTAGAAATTGCAGAGAAATTCTGGTGTGTGTGATTTCCCCAACTGTTTAGGAGCGGTGGATGGAAAGCACATCCTCATTATCAAACCTGCCAGAACAGGATCGGAGTATTTCAACTACAAAAAATATTTTTTCTGTTGTGCTCATGGCAATAGCCGATGCGAACTGTCGCTTCATCGCCGTGGACATTGGAGCTTTTGGCCGTGGTAACGATTCCCAGACTTTCAAGAACTCGGATATGGGCCGCCGTGTGTATGGCAAAAATTTCAATTTTCCCCCACCACAACCTCTTCCCAACACTCAAGGACCACCGATGCCATTTGTTATGGTTGGGGATGAGGCCTTTCAGATGTGTGAAAACCTACTGAAGCCCTATTCCAGTCGGGATTTGAACCACACTAGAAGGATCTTTAACTACAGACTGACCGGGGCACGAAGAACTGTAGAGTGTACCTTTGGCATTCTGGTCGCTAAATGGCGCATTCTTGCATCAGCCATAAATCTAAAAGTGGAAACAGTTGACGAGGTGGTCAAAGCCTGTGTGGTTCTGCATAATTATATAATGGTTAAGGAGCAACCCCACATTGAACTCGATGAACCAGTTGCACACCCACTGCCCGATTTCCAGCATCACCCATTGCGGTCAACAGCAGCAGTTGGTCAAATGTGGGACCAATTTGCGGCCTTTTTTGATTCAGATATTGGACGTGTGTCATGGCAGGACAATGTAGTGTAAATGTCCTGTTGTAATTTGATCTGTACCAGTTATTTTCTACAATGATAATAATATTTCTCATTAATAAACTTTATAATATTTCTCATTAATAAACTTTAGTTTTGGTTGAGTTGACCGTGTCTCCTATCTTTTTCCTCTCCAAACCCAGGGTGTCCTAAACTTCCAATATTTGATCTGTATGTAATATCAGTTTTTATAATCCAAAACCAGGAGTGGGTGATAAAAGCAGAAGTGCTAGTTATTATGTTAATATCATAATTTAACTCTAATGGTTCCACTCCTTGTTTTGGCGTACAAATACTGATATACAAAACTGGCCACATACTGCTAGTAGTGGCAGCCATGTTGCTTTATTGGTAAGCTTGTTGACGTCATTGCGTCATGATTCTCTTCTCCTGTATCCATTGGACACAAAATGAAGAGACAATCACTGTCACACAATCTATATTCATCAAGTCAGGTGTCAGAAATAATAAATTCATGATAAACATATAAAAGCTCATGAATTCACTATTTCTGACACCTGTGCAGAAACCATAGAGCATAGACCACCATTGTCCCTCAAGTTGTGTGTAATATAAGAAGAGAAAATGGTGGTTATACAAGGTATTTCTCTAATCAACAGGTCAGGTGTCAGAAATAAAGAGTTTTTGACACCTGACCTGTTCAGTAGAGGTCTGCACTGTATTTCCACCATTTTCTCTTCAGAGTGGCACACTAAGCACAGACCAAAAGAGATTATGGAGATACATGTAATATTTTTTGGGCCACCTCATATCTGTATACTAAAGACACATAAAGCTGCAGTCTTTTTATTTTTAACTAGTGGAGATATGATGTGGCCCAAAAAAAATAGTGTGTGGCGAAGTTTCATGGCGCACGGTGTGTGTTGCCGGTGGCAGAAGACACAATAAACCAAACATAATTGTGGCAAATCAAACTTTTTTTATTTTGTTAACAAGTGAAAAAAAATTATTTTTTACTGCGCCGGCTTGGGGTAGAGTGATGTAAACGGGGGTGTGTGAAGTACTGAGGCCTGGCTAACCGTGGACGACGCAGAGGTGGCAGGAGAAAGGGCAATGAAACTAGACGGGTCTGGAAGGTCGGGGATGGGGCTTGACACATGAGAGGCTTCAGACGCACTGGAAGGGTGAGACAAACCTGACATTACAGACACATTGGGAGGTGAAGGGGGAGGAATGCTAAGAGTCCTCGGTTTTCTAGTTTTTGGTCTTTTTTTTTGGCTTGCCTGGTTGTGGGAGGTCTTGGTGGGCTCATATGGCGTGGCGTGGTGGCGGGTGACCTGTCAGGGTCCTGCTGCACTGTGCCAGAGTCCATACCGCTCGTAGAGGGTGCAGCCATGCCAGAGACCCTAGCGCTCGTAGAGGGTGCAGCCATGCCAGAGTCCATAGCGCTCGTAGAGGGGAAGGACATGCCAGGGTCCTGCTGCATCGTGGAGGAGGTGGTACGGAATGCCATACCAGGGTCCTGCTGCATCGAGGAGGAGGCGGTACGGAATGCCATGCCAGGGTCCTGCTGCATCGTGGAGGAAGTGGTACGGAATGCCATGCCAGGGTCCTGCTGCATCGTGGAGGAGGCGGTACGGAAGGCCATGCCAGGGTCCTGCTGCATCGTGGAGGAGGCAGCACGGAAGGCCATACCAGGGTCCTGCTGCATCGTGGAGGAGGCGGTACGGAAGGCCATGCCAGGGTCCTGCTGCATCGTGGAGGAGGCGGTACGGAATGCCATGCCAGGGTCCTGCTGCATCGTGGAGGAGGCGGTACGGAAGGCCATGCCAGGGTCCTGCTGCATCGTGGAGGAAGTGGAGGAGGTCCAAGCAGGAGCAGAGGATGTCATGGTGGTGGCGGTGGGATGTCCAACTGCACTCGGCATGGTTGTGGTACTGTAGTGGTGTCCGGCTGTGGAAGGAATTGAGGTGGCCGTGCAGTGGGATGCAGCAGAGGTGGACATCAAGCGTGACAGTGAAGGCACAGGTGGATATGCCCCCACTGTCTGCTGAAAATACCGACTCTGCTGCATAGCCTGCACATAAGCAGCATTGCAGGCCTGCATGACACTCAGCTGGAGATCAGGAGTAAGGTGTTCCGACATGCCCTGCTCAATTTGATTAAAAAAATGATGTGCTGGCCTCTGGAGGTCGGCTTTAACTTGATCAAGGCTTTTGCTGACCTCCTGGATACGTGCATTCAAGAGGTTATGCGAAGCATCCATTCGGTCACCCAAAGCCTTGATCGCATCATGTAAAACCGAGCTCAAGTGCAAAAACTCGGGCATGAGTGACCTGTCCGAAGCCCTCTGCCGCTGCCGGGATGAGCCCAAAAAAAGGGGGGCAGTGGAAGAGGACTGCGAAAGGGGAAGACCTGATAGACCAGCTCCCTGGTCTCCAGTTAGTGTGGAAGGCCCACTTGCTGCTGAGCTGGTGGATGGCTGGGACGGGTCCGTGGCTGTCGGATGAAGGACCGCTCCAGAACCTGGGCCGACAGTCGTGCTGTATGTGCTGTGAAAAAGGAAAAAGATAATTAATATCAACAAAATTACCAGACGCAATATTCTGTGGAATTAAAAAATACAGATTATGGCAATACAATACAACCTAATGCACGTGATAAATACTTACGTTCTCTGGGCAAGGACCGGTCTTAAAAATGCCAGAACTCGATGGTATTTGTATCTTCTGATCCTTGCTCCTGAACCACTGGGAACACGGCTCTCTTGACGCAGGTCCTTGTTGAAGCGGTCCTTCATCGAACGCCAATGTGTTTTGACTTTGGCTACTGTTAAAAAAAAAATTGTGGTCAGAAAAAGTACTTTTGGCCATGCTCACACAACTGTGTGTGATGAGAGAAACTCCTGAGAGTTTCTTTCATCACACACAGTCGAGTGAGCACGGCCAAGGTCTCTGCTACTTCACACTGCAGTGCAATACTTACCAAATGCAGCTCGGACCCGTGTCGGGGCGTTGTCCCAGCCATCCCACATCGCTTGGGCCACCTCATTCCATAACCGCCGGATCGTGACGTTGTTCGAGTGCAGTGGATCCCGGGTGTCCCACAACGGGACTCGCTCCTGGACCAGGGTGATAAGGAGGTCATTCTCAATTAGGTCATCCTCCCGTTGTGAAACCTAAAAATTAAAGATAGTCATTAAAGTTTGCTCAATTTACATAAGGAAAAAAAAGAAAAAAGATGCTGAGAAATGGCATGAATAGGAAAGTCAACATACAAAAGGATTCCAGAAGAAAAAAGTAAAGAAATACGAGTGTAAAGAAAGGAAGATTCAAGAATAATACACTGAGGACAGTCAGCCTTGTAAACGTACCCGCTGCCGTCTTTCCACCGGACCTTGACTCCGCTGCTCCTGCCCTGTCTCATCCGCAGTAGAAGAGCTCTAAAAAACAGAAAAAAAACAAATTGTCACATGTGTCGATGTGACAGTGAATACTTACCAATCTGACGAGGCAAGTACTCACCTCAATTACATGCTCCACTTCCGACTGTCCTGGCCGAAACTCCTCACCAGATGAAGAATCCGAAGAAGACATTCTGATGCATGTAGAAAGAAAGAAATGGCAGAAATTAGGACATGTAGAGACAGAAAATAGAAAATGAAGGCATTGGCTAGGATATACTCACAATGTTCAGGGTCTTTTCCTCGAAGATGTTGCCTGTCTGTGTCTCGTCTGCTTCAGCGTCTGGTGAGAAGTGACCTGCAACTGTCCACACCCTCCCTTTTATCACCTTGATGGTGGGGGGTGGCTTATCAGTGTCTAGACATGTTTTTCTCAATTGAAACGCATGCGTTCAAAAACGCAACCAAACGCATGTGCAAAAAAACGCATGCGTTTACATAGACAGCAATACGTTTTTTTGCCGCAATCCTTGCGCAATCGACCGCATGCGTTTCCTGATGGCAAATAGACGCCTCTAGAAATTACTACATGTTGCATTTCCGCGCCAAGCCGCAAACGACGAGACGACGCATGCGTCGTCAAACGCGGCAAAACGCGAACAAAAAAAAACGCATGCGTTTTTAATGTTAAATATAGGAAAACACGACGCATGCGTTTATATGCGGTACAAACGCTGCGGCAACAAACGCAAATGTGAAACCAGCCTAACCCCTCTACTACACATCTTATTAAAGGATACAAACTTATTATTTTGTGATCACTATTCCCCAAGTGACCCCCAACCCTTATATTTGATATGCGGGCTGGCCTGTGGGTTAATATTAGGTCTAGCAGTGCCCCCCTTCTTGTTGGGTCCTGAACCAGTTGTGAAAGGTAATTATCTCTCATAGTTGTCAAAAACCGATTACCTTTGCTGGAACTGCAGGTTTCTGTTCCCCAATCTATTTCAGGGTAGTTGAAGTCCAGAATAATAATGACTTCTCCTTGAGTCGCAGCTTCATCTATTTGCTTTATGAGGATATTCTCTGCTGCTTCCATTATTTTTGGAGACTTATAACAAACCCCTATCAGTAATTTATTATTTGTTTCCCCTCCCCTTATCTCCACCCACAGGGACTCTGCATTTTCATTAGATTCACATATATTATCACGCAGGATGGGTTTTAAGGATGATTTTACATATAGACACACACCTCCCCCTTGTTTATCTATACGGTCATTTCTGAACGGACTATAGCCCTGTAAGATAACAGCCCAGTCACTGCTTTCGTCCAGCCATGTCTCAGATATCCCCACCATGTCATAATCATGTTCCAACAAAATTAACTCTAATTCCTCCATTTTGTTGGTGAGGATCCTGGCATTAGTATACATACACTAATCCGCAGTATACATACACTAATCCGGTCATCCGCAGCCACCCACAAAGATGGCCACACACTGGACCTCATCTTCACCTGCCTCTGTTCCCTTACTAATCTCATTAACTCACCCCTCCCCCTGTCTGACCACAACCTACTGACATTTTCTTCCCTCTCCTCTCCTAGTGCACAAAACCCACTCTGCAAACTCACCCACCCTTGCAGAAATCTCAGACAGCTCAGTTTACACTCATTCTCTGAGTCCCTTCTCCCTCTTACACATATAGCTTCCTTCCATGACACAGATGCTGCTGCTACTTTTTACAACACCACAATAACAGCTACACTTGATTTGGCCGCCCCCTCATGCATAGCAAGACTTGTACAATCAACAGGCAGCCCTGGCTGACCAGCCTGACCAAAGAACTGAGACAGGCACCCAGGGTCGCTGAGCGGAGATGGAAGAGATCTTGTTCTGCTGAGCACTTTATCGCACACAAGCAGTCCCTCACCAGCTTCAAGTCCACTCTCACTGCCGCAAAACAAACCTACTTCTCATCTCTCATATCCTCCCTGACTCACAACCCTAAACAGCTCTTCAACACATTAAATTCTCTACTCTGTCCCCCAGCACCTCCTCCCTCTCCTCTCATTTCTGCTGAAGACTTTGCCTCTTTCTTCAAGCAGAAGATTGATAACATCAGACAAAGCTTTGGCCCGCAGCGCCCAGTGCCCCTCTTCTTGACTTCTCAGCCCTGTTGTTCTAAAGCCAGCTTCTCCACCATGACAGACAATCAGCTCTCCACCCTTCTGTCAAGATCACATCTCACCACTTGCACGCTTGACCCACTCCCGTCCCACCTCATCCCTAACCTCGCAAAAGTCTTCATCCCAACCCTAACACAACTGTTCAACCTCTCACTCACAAACGGTGTCTTCCCCTCATCCTTCAAACATGCATCAATCACACCTATCCTCAAAAAACCCTCCCTCGACCCGTCCTCTGTGTCCAGCTATCACCGGATATCGCTTCTCCCTTACGCCTCAAAACTACTGGAACAGCATGTCCACCTTGAACTGTCCTCCCACCTCTCCTCCTGCTCCCTCTTTGACCGGTTACAATCAGGCTTCCTATCACATCACTCGACTGAAATTACTAAAGTGACCAACAACCTACTAACCGCCAAGAGAAAGCGACACTACTCTGTCCTCCTCCTCCTGGACCTGTCTTCTGCCTTCGACACTGTGGACCACTCCCTCCTGATACAGATTCTCTCATCTCTTGGCAGCAGGGGTGAACCTAGCCTCTCTGCTGCCTGAGGCGAATGGCAAAATGGCGCCCCCCCCCCCCCCCGGTAGTAAAATCAGTACAAATAAATCTGGTTTACTCTTTACTAGCCTAACCTGACGCACATGGAAAATACATACACTTTTAAATAGGAATATATTTGAAACATCGATCTTTACACTTCTTCAGGGACTAAATGCCGCCTGAGGTGAAGTGATCAACTTGCTTCATTTTAAGTGTGCCCTTGGCCGGGGAACAGTGCTTACTGTAGCGCTTCTTCCCCGGCAGGCATCCGTGTCTTACAGATGCGGCACACAGTTGCCACACGTATTACACAGAAGGACACGAATATCTCCAGTACCGTTTTTCCCGGTACCGGAAATATCAGGATGTGTGAAATCAGCCTAAAGCCACATTCACACGTTCAGTATTTGGTCAGAATTTTACCTCAGTATTTGTAAGCCAAATCGGGAGTGTGAGGGAAAGAAAGAAAGAAAGAAAGAAAGAAAGAAAGAAAGAAAGAAAGAAAGAAAGAAAGAAAGAAAGAAAAAAAGAAAGAAAGAGAAAGAAAAAGAAAGGGAAAGAAAGAACAGAGAGAAAGAAAGAAAGGAAAGAAAGAACAGAGAGAGAAAGAGAAAAAGAGGGGAAAGAAAGAGGGGAATGAAAGAAAGAACAGAGAGAGAAAGAAAGAGGGGAAAGAAAGAAAGGAGAGAGAGAAAGAAAGAGGGTAAAGAAAGAACAGAGAGAGAAAGAAAGAGGGTAAAGAAAGAACAGAGAGAGAGAAAGAAAGAGGGGAAAGAACAGAGAGAGAGAAAGAAAGATGGGAAGAAAGAAAGAACAGAGAGAGAAAGAAAGAAAGAAAGAAAGAAAGAAAGAAAGAAAGAAAGAAAGAAAGAAAGAAAGAAAGAAAGAAAGAAAGAAAGAAAGAAAGAAAGAAAGAAAAAGAAAGAAAGAACAGCGAAAAAAGAAAGGAGAGAGAAAAAAAGATTAGAGAGGGAAATAAAGAACACAGAGCAAGAAAGAACAGAGAGAAAGAAAGAACAGAGAGAAAAAAAAAGATTAGAGAGAAAGAAAAAAAGATTAGAGAGGGAAAGAAAGAACAGAGAGAGAGAGAAAGAAAGATTCTATAAACATACTATAGCGGCCCGGCTCCCATTGTAATGCCCACCTGAGCATCCCGCTGCAGGACATATCATGATCCGCTCACATGGCCGGCATCCCCGATTACCAAGGCGATCCCGCTGTCCGCGCTGTCGGAGGAGGACACGGTGATGGATCTGAAGCATTCCCTGAAGTGCCTCCATGGTTCCGTCACAATCTCCTCCCGAAATTACATCATTTCCGGTCAGCTTCCAGCATGTCACTTCCGGTGGAACGTCACGTGCGAGTTTTAAAGTGCTCCTCGGGGCTCCGCCGTGTACTCCTGTGTCCACAGGAAAAGTAAGCTCCTGGCCGGGACAGCCTCTCAAAATCAGGACTGTCCCACTGGATCTGGGACGGTTGGGAGATATGAAATTTGCTCCCCACCATACACTGACCTCGTACACGCATGGCTCCACACACCTCATACACACACGGTTCCGCTTTGTATGCCTCTTACACACACGGCTCCGCTCCGTACACCTCGCGCACACACACGGCTCCAGTCAGTACACACATGGCTCCACTCTGTAAGCCTTGTACACATGCGGCTCTGCTCTGTACACCTTGTACACACGCGGCCGCGCTACGTACACCTCCTACACACATGGCTCCACTCCGTAAACCTTGTACACATGCGGCTCTGATCCACACACCTCGTACTCATGCTGCTCTGCTCCGTACACACACGGCTCCACTCCGTACAACAAGTACACACATGGCTCCGCTCCATACACCAAGTATACACACAGCTCCGCTCCGTACACCTCGTACACACACGGCTCCACTTTGTACACCAAGTACACACACGGCTCTGCTCCGTACACCTCGTACACAAACGTCTCCGCTCTGTACACCTCGTACACACACGGCTCTGCTCCGTACACCTTGTACACATACGGCTCCACTTTGTACACCAAGTATACACACGGCTCCGCTCCGTACACCTCGTACACACACACGAGTCCACTCCGTACACCAAGTACACACACGGCTCCGCTCCACACACCTCGTACACACACGGCTCTGCTCCGTACACCTCGTACACACACGGCTCCACTCTGTACACCAAGTACACACACGGCTCCGCTCCGTACACCTCGTACACACACGGCTCCGCTCCATTCACCAAGTACACACACAGCTCCGCTCCACACACCTTGTACACACACGGCTCCGCTCCATACACCAAGTACACACACGGCTCCGCTCCGTACACCTCGTATACACACGGCTCCACTCTGTACACCAAGTAGACACACGGCTCCACACACCTCGTACACACACGGCTCCGCTCCGTACACCTCGTATACACACGGCTCCACTCTGTACACCAAGTACACACACGGCTCCGCTCCATACACCAAGTACACACACGGCTCCGCTCCATACACCAAGTACACACACGTCTCTGCTCCGCACAAATCGTACACACATGGCTCCGCTCCGTACACCTCGTACACACACGGCTCTGCACCGTACACACCCGGCTCTGCTCCGCACACCTTGTACACACACGACTCCGCTCCGTATACCTTGTACACACACGGCTCTGCTACATCCACCCTGCAAACCCCTCCTGACCCCACACATCAACTTCCCCTCATCCAGCACCATGACAATCACCACAGCAGAGTCCTGCATACATGATTACCCTGATCATGTGACCGTTGACTCCTCCCCCTCCTGTTACCTCATCACAGGTCCTGTGTGCACAGAGCAGCCATCCATGAGCAACCCGAGGAGATGCATGGAGAAGAGCGACTTCAGCGTCAGGACCTGTGATGATGTCACGTGAGTTCGGGAGGTCTGGATGAGGAGATCCAGGACAGAGCCCTGAATAGACTCAATAGCGTAGTGTGGTAACTGAACATGTGTCTCCAACGCAAATCCAGTTACTACACCGACAGAATCTGCCACCCCCTCTCTTCAGGGACCGCACTGCCGCCTGAGCCAAAGAGCTCAACTCGCCTCATGGTAGCAGCGCCACTGCTTGGCATCACAGACTTGGCGCTATCCTGGATCTCATCATATCTAACAGACTGGACATTCAGGGTCTCCCTCTCCCACACCACCTCTTCATCTTGCCCCCTGTCTGTCGGTGTTCCCCAAGGCTCAGTTCCAGGACCCCTACTCTTCTCCATCTACACCTTCGGCCTGGGACAGCTCATAGAATACCACGGTTTACAATATCATCTCTATGCTGATGACACGCAGATCAACATATCTGGACCTGACCTCACTTCCTTACTGACCAAAATCCCACAATGTCTGCTATTTCATCTTTCTTTTCTGCTCGCTTTCTAAAACTGAACATGGACAAAACAGAATTCATCATCTTTCCCCCACCTCACTCTACCCCTCCACCCGACCTAACCATCAATGTCAATGGCTGCTCACTTTCACCGGTCCCGCACGCTCAGTGCTTCGGGGTGATCCTTGACTCTACCCTCTCTTTCAAGCCACATATCCAAGCCCTTGCCTCCTCCTGTTGATTCCAACACAAAAACATTTCCCTGATCTGTGCATTCCTTGACCATGGAACCACAAAAACACTAGTACATGCCCTTATCATCTCCCACCTCGACTACTGCAACCTCCTACTCTCTGGCCTCCCCTCTAGCAACACTCCAATCCATCCTAAACTCTGCTGCCTGATTAATCACCTGTCTCCCCGTTATTCCCCAGCCTCTGCTCTCTGCCAGGCCCTTCATTGGCTTCCTATTGTCCAGAGGCTACAGTTCAAAACACTAACAATGACATATGCAAATTGCCTCTTCAGAGAAAAAGAGGACTTAACTCTATAGTGCCACCTGTTGGTAGTAGCGATCCTACAAGTCACAATCAACCCTTTAACGAGTCGTGCAATATGACTTAGGATAAAAGCCAAATCAGTATCTCAATTCGCAGACACGGTGTTTCGGGCTGTTGGCCCTCGTCAGTGCGGAGCATGAGAACTAATTTGGCTAGATGAGAGGCTCTGGACTGGGGTCTAAGGGGTAACGTTTCTCCTTATGGAGAGTGACATACCAGCTATGGCTTGTCAAGGTAAGGAGGCTTATTCGGCTTACAATGCTCCTCTGGGAATTTAATATGCAAATTGCCACTTCAGAGAAAAAGAGGACTTAACTCTATAGCGCCACCTGTAACAATGACATACAAAGCCAATCACAACCTGTCTCCTCCATACATCTGTGACACGGTCTCCTGGTACCTACCTACACGCAACCTTCGATCATCTCATGATCTTCTCTACTCCTCTCTCATCTCTTCCTCCCACAACCACATCCAAGACTTATCCCGTGCTTCCCCTATACTCTGGAACTCTCTACCCCAACACATCAGGCTCTCACCTACCACGGAAACCTTCAAAAGAAACCTTAAGACCCACCTCTTCCGACAAGCCTACAACCTGCAGTGATCCTCAGGTCTACTGAACCGCCGCATGACCAGCTCTACTCTCTCCTAGTGTATCCTCACCCATCCCCTGTAGACTGTGATCCCTCGCGGGCAGGGTCCTCTCTCTTCCTGTACTTGTGTATGCCTTGTTTTACTCATGTTTATTGTACTTGTCTAAATTTGCCCCGTTCACATGTAAAGCGCCACAGAATAAATGGCGCTATAAATATGTATAATAATACACTTTATGTATCTTTCTGTACCTCTATTCTTGAAGTTTGCAATTTTCACTCAGCAGCATCCACTTCTGCTAGTTTCTGAAAAACACTCATGGAGTAAAATTCGTCACTACATCTGTACAAAAATTCCCAAAGAGTTATAATTTCCAAAATGGGGTCACTTGAGGGGGGATTCTGCTTTTCTTGCACTTAGGGGCTTTTTATATGGAATGCACAAACTATCCTAGGAAAATCTGCGTTCCAGGGGGCAAATAGCGCTCTGTCCCTCCGGAGTCTCTAGTTATGGCTAAGTAGCACTGTACAGCCACATATGGGGTTTTGCCACGTTCAGTAGAAATTGTGACACAAATTTTGGTGCCATTTTTACCCATTTCCCAGGATTACAAAATGTAAAACTTGGAGATAACACACAATCTTGGTGGTAAAAAATGTAAATTATTTTATCTTCACTGCCCAATGGTATAAAAGTTTGTAACACACCTGTGGTGTCAATATAATCACTGCACCCCTATATGAATTCATTGAGAGGTTTAGTTTGTAAACTGGAGTCGCTTATGGAGGGTTCTGCTGTTCTGGCTGCTCAGGGGCTCTACCAACATGGCACCCTCAAACAAGTGTAGCAAAATCTGCACTATTTTATGGCGTTTCTCCCCTTTCCACTGTGCCTCAAAAGTACTTTTCGATGACATATGGAGTATTGGTAAACTCAGGAGAAGTTGCACAACAAATTTTGTAGTCCATTATCTCCTGTTAACCTTGTGAAAATACAAAATTTGGAGCTAAAAAAGATATTTGCAGGAAAAATGTGATTTTTTTTTTTATTTTCACGACTTAACTTTATAAACTTCTGTGAAGCACCTGGGGTTTCAAGGTGTTCAATACACATCTAGAAAAGTTCCCAAAGGGGCCTTACAAAATGGTGTCACTTGTGGGGGGTTTCCACTGTTTAGGCACATCAGGGGCTCTGCAAATGCGACATAGCTTTCGCTAATTATTCCAGCAAATTCTGCATTCAAAAAGTCAAATGGCTCTCCTTCCCTTCCGAGCTCTGCCATGCGCCCAAACAATTGTTTTCCTCCACATATTGGGTATCGGCGTACTCAGGAGAATTTGCACAACAAATTTACAGAGCAATTTCTCCTGTTACCCTTATGAAAATGTAAAATTTAGAGCTAAAAAAGGGAAAAATTTGATATTTTTATTTTCACGGCTATACATTATAAACTTCTAAGAAGCACTGCTTCTGATCGGCGGTGAAATCCTCCCCGCCGGCAGGGAGCCGCGGTTCCCACGCTGTCAAAAGACAGTGTGACTGCTCAGCTGTGATCAGAGCTATAAAGTTTACCTCTGGTCACTGGTGTCAGCTGATAGGACTACATCTCTCGGGGCGTGGCCTAGCAATGGTGTAGGGTGTGCTGAGCCTAAGCTCCTGAGGGACTTCCTCTAAATCTATATACATCGTGGCTTTAAGAATATACTTTTACAAGATGACCACCAGATTAGCTCCCAGTGCCTCATTTGGGTCATCTGCAGCAGAAAATCGTTCTCCTAAATCTTATACAGGACCGGAAAATCTGAGGTGAGGCCTGCGACTCCTCGTGGCGGCGACATTTCCCACCCTCTAGCCCCTGCACTTGACCAGCCATCACAGTGGAGTGAAGCGGGAGCCATTCATAATCTTTATCAGCGGCTCCACAGCAGTGTGCCGTGTGCCATAGAGTTTAGAGCAACCCAACACAGAACCAAGGAGACAGAGGTTGAGGATCCGGAGCGGCTACTCAGTGGGCGGTCACACTGCCTGCAGGCTTCAGCGCTGCAGAAGGAGAGAGAGGCAGCCCTGACAGACTGCACACCTCCCGAGCTCCTCACGCCAGCCAAACTCGAACAGTGGCACGCAGAAGAGCGACAGCGGAGGTGAGGAGACGCTGCCACTACTACCGCCAACCGACAGACACCACCAGGGAGTGAACGACGCTGCCGGACGGAAAGAGAGGCGGCTGTGACAGACACCACCGCTAGAACCGCCAATCAACAGTCACCTCCAGTGACGCTACAGGAGGGAGCCACACTCAAGGGACGCAGTCAATGGGCAACCGCCCCTGCTGTGATCTCTGCCGCCACCGCAGCTCATACCCGGTCCCAAGAAGTGACCGAAGACACTGAAAATACATCTCCCCTGCCGGGAATCCCCAGCGCTGTCTCGCCTGGTCTCGGAAGCAAGTGGCAAAGACACCAGCCCTGCAGCAACTACGTGGCATAAGACAAGTCGGCATATCTCCTGCTACTCCCTGGCGAGGTCCGGAACGTCCCGGCAACCAAGGCAGGCTTCACATACTCCGGACCTACAACCATCTAAAGCGACTGACACATGGTCACTGGATACAATTTACCCTGGCATACAGTCTGCAGGGATCTCTGAGGCTCTGGCAGGATCAATACCAGGTACTGTTAAGTCTATATTGCCATACAGGAGACTTTCGCCCGCTCTTTAGAGCAGAAGTGCACTAATCATTTTTAAGAGCACAACCTGGGGTTATTATACATACTGATCCCAGCTAGTGCTTTGGGCATGTACAAGCCCTTTCCGGACCCCTTTGTCACACTGTGAAGTTATTTTAAAAAGGCTTTACAAAGTTATTGGAGCTTTTCACAGCAGTGTCTGTTATTTGGTTCTTGCTACCATACCTGGAAACGTTTATTCTTGCCTATAAGCCATATATACAGTATCTTCATAATACAGCACTAGTATTTTAAGTGTTATATCAGCATGCTTTTTATATCCAACGTTGGTTCTACTTAACTGTAGCAAGTCTGGGATCATTTTTGTGGCTACACATTTTCTTATCTTGATCTAACACCGCAATACTTCTTTACTCCAGCTCAGTGTACCATAAAAGGTTGATTTTCTACTGTCCAGATCCTTTCGGGGGTCTGGGACCACCAATTGGAATAATTGTCTTCCAGTTGTGTGGATAATCTATCATTTAAACCTGAACTCTCTTAACCAGATTCTTTTTTTAAGGTCTGGGACCACAATCTGTGGATAAATCTGTTGTCTTTTGTTCATCTTTATTAATACCTCTTTATACTAGACTTGTAGCCTTTCAATATGAGTACAAAAACCAACAAGACAACAAAGACCAGCATGGCCTATACCCAGAAAACATCTGGGAATCGTAACAACCTAAAAAGAGATTCAATTTACACTATAAGTCCTGAAAAATCACGTTCACCTCATCGAGGTGACGCAGACCAATCTCCAATTCATACAGCCAAACATAACAAAAAAAACAACTAGAGACAAAGACGTTAACCCCTCCAAATATTCATCCAAATTTATTGGAAAAATGGAAACAACCCTTTAAATACTGATAAATTTGGGGAACATCACGATTCATCAGTGATTGAATCGGACGATTCATCTTCCTCCTACTGCTCTCCTATTCCTGTGCCTGAAGCATCACTCCCCAGAAAGGTTACAGATCAAGAATACTTTAACAAATCTGACATGGAGGGATACTTGTCTAACTTAGCAGATAAAATTCATAATAGCTTGCTAGTCATGATAGAAAAACAGACAAAAATATTTCAAAATACCTTTGACATGATTGGCCAAAAGTTGGAAAACCATGACAAGAGAATTGGACTTATAGAAGAGAAATCCATATCCAATGCTAGAGAAAGCAAAGAGATTAGATCTGAACTCCAAGCTTTAAAAAGAAAAATGGCGGACACTGCAGATAGAGGCAGACGTCACAACATAAAAATAAGAGGTATTCCTGAAATGATTGTCCCAGATAAGCTTGCCGAATACACCAAAGAAGTGTTCCGCAAAATTATCCCAACATTAACAGACCTAGAACTGACAATAGACAGGATTCACAGACTCCCAAAGCCACCAAATATTGCTAAAAACCTTCCAAGAGACACCGTACTACGGATACATTTTTTCCATATTAAAGAAAGACTCCAAACCAGGGTTAAAGAAATGGGAGGATTCCCAGACCCATACTCCCAGCTTAGATTCTACGCAGATCTCTCAAGATTCACCATAGAGGGAAGAAAGGAACTTAAAGATATTACTATTCCATTGAGAGACAAAGATATTCCCTATAAATGGGGATTCCCCCTAAAACTCCTTGTTTTTTTACAAAGGAAAAACACATGTCTTACTAACCCCTGAAGAAGGTATTGCCTTTTTAAAATCCATCAAAATTCCTCTTCGCAAACCCACCTTGGAATCAATGGATCTCAGTAATCCTGCCTGACTCATATATTTTTCTAGTACGATCTCACCTTTTTTGTCCAGGGTTATTTTTTTTTTGACTCACTATGGCTGGTTTCACATTTGCGGTTGTGTCCACAGCGTTTGTACTGCATATATCCGCATGCGTTGTGTATTCCTATATTTAACATTAGGGACGCATGCGTTTTTGCTTGTTCGCGTTTTGCCGCGTTTGATGACGCATGCGTCGTTTCGTCGTTTGCGGCTTGGCGCGGAAATGCAACATGTAGTAATTTTTAGAAGCGTAAATTTGCCGCCTGGAAACGCATGTGGTCGATTGCGCAAGGATTGCGGAAAAAAACCGCATTGCTGTCTATATGAACGCATGCGTCCACAAGCACATGCGTTTACTTGCGTTCCTGAACGCATGCGTTTCAAAAGAGAAAAACATGTCTAGACACTGATAAGCCACCCCCCACATACAAGGTGATAAAGGGAGGGAGTGTACAAAGGGAAAGAAACAAAGAAGCGCAATAAGAGTGCACACAAAGCCTTGTATATTGAATGTGAAAAAGCTTTTATTGAGACTGAGTCAAAGTGCTCATGGACATAAAAACATTTAAAAACAGTATGAAAGACATACCCAAACAGTCATAATCAATATCCTCTAGATAAGGGGATATGAGTAAACAGCAGGCTACCACGGGGAAAAGATAACCCCTAGAAACACCTCAGTGAGTGACACATGGAATTTACATTGCAGTATTAGAAAAATGCACGTGTATCTGCTTTAGGCTCCGGTGTCAAGCGGACTCCATCTCCCTCAGTGAGTATATAAGCTTTATATTCTATTATGTGGCATGAGCAGTACAAGCTGTAGGCATTCCGGTGGGAGCACCCTCACCATCAGCACATAGGGTCATGGGCTTCAGGATTTATGCTATTAAGTAAGCTCAGTACTAATTCTGTATAACAACCGTTACTAGACATATCATTTATAATAATGTGTTTCTTGGCCCATGTGGCAATAGCTATGACCTACATGTATGTAACCAATCTAGATTTTATTAGATAACATGTTATACATGATACTATCTGTATTATTGTCACTTGCCTGAATAACTAGATCCTTTAAACATAGCTTTATTGGAGGGGAGGCTTGACACCGGAGCCTAAAGCAGATACACGTGCATTTTTCTAATACTGCAATGTAAATTATATATATTATATAAATATCTAGAGGATATTGATTATGACTGTTTGGGTATGTCTTTCATACTGTTTTTAAATGTTTTTATGTCCATGAGCACTTTGACTCAGTCTCAATAAAAGCTTTTTCACATTCAATATACAAGGCTTTGTGTGCACTCTTATTGCGCTTCTTTGTTTCTTTCCCTTTGTACAATATGTAGTTTAAGCGCACTGGTAGCACCAGGCTTATAACATTTATAATATTATAGTGGTGCCCGCTCAACTTTCTAATTCTATCAAAGGGAGGGAGTGGACATTTGCAGGTCACTACTCAGTAGACACTGAAGCAGACGAGACACAGGCTACATCTTGGAGGAAAACAAGACACTGAACAATATGAGTATATCCTAGCTAATGCTTTTATTTTCTATTTTCTGTCTCTACATGTCCTAATTTCTTGCATTTCTTTCTTTCTACATGCATCAGAATGTCTTCTTCTTCTTCTTCTGATGAGGAATTTCGTCCTGGGCCGTCGGAAGTCGAGCATGTCAGAGAGGTGAGTACTTGCCTCGTCAGATTGGTAAGTATTCACTGTCACATCTACACATGTGACAATTAGAATTTTTCATTTTTTTAGAGCTCTTCTTCAACTGCGGCACAGACTGGGCAGGAGCAGTGGACTCAAGGTCGGGTGGAAAGACAGCAGCGGGTACGTATACAAGGCTGACTGTTTACTGTATCCTCAGTGTAATATTCTTGAATCTTCTTTTCTTTCCATTCCTATTTCTTAACTTTTTTCTTCTGGAATCCTTTTGTATGTTGACTTTCCTATTCATGCCATTTCTCAGCATCTTTTTTCTTTTTTTTCCTTATGTTAATTCTCTAAACTTTAATTACTTTATTTAATTTTTAGGTTCCACAACGGGAGGATGTCCTCATTGAAAATGACCTCCTCATCTCCCTGGTCCAGGAGCGAGTCCCGTTGTGGGACACCCGGGATCCACTGCGCTCAAACAACGTCACGATCCGGCGCCTATGGAATGAGGTGGCCAAAGAGATGTGGAATGGCTGGGACAACGCCCCGACTCGGGTCCGAAATGCATTTGGTAAATATTGCACTGCAGTGTGAAGCAGCAGAGACCTTGGCCGTGCTCACTCGACTGTATGTGATGAAAGAAACTCTCAGGAGTTTCTGTCGTCACACACAGTTGTGTGAGCATGGCCAAAAGTCCTTTTTCTGACCATAAATTTTTATTTTTTTTTAACAGTGGTCAAAGTCAAAACACTTTGGCGTTCGATGAAGGACCGCTTCAACAAGGACCTGCGTCAAGAGAGCCGTGTTCCCAGTGGTTCAGGAGAAAGGATCAGAAAATACAAATACCATCGCGTTCTGGCATTTTTAAGACCGGTCCTTGCCCAGAGAATGTAAGTATTTATCACGTGCATTAGGTTGTATTGTATTGCCATAATCTGTATTTTTCTATTCCACAGGATTTTGCGTCTGGTTAATTTTTGGTATTAATTTTCTTTTTCCTTTTTTCACAGCACATGGAGCACAACTGTTGGCCCAGGTTCTGGAGCGGTCCTTCATCCGACAGCCACGGACCCGTCCCAGCCATCCAGCAGCTCAGCAGCAAGTGGGCCTTCCACACTAACTGGAGACCAGGCAGCTGGTCCATCAGGTCTTCCCCTTTCGCAGTCCTCTTCCACTGCCCCTTTTTTTTGGGGCTCCTCCCGGCAGCGGCAGAGGGCATCGGACAGGTCACTCATGCCCGAGTTTTTGCACTTGAGCTCGGTTTTACACGAAGCAATCAAGGCTTTTGGGTGGCCGAATGGATATTTCACATAACCTCTTGAATGCACGTATACAGGAGGTCACCAAAAGCCTTGACAAAGTGAAAGCCGACCTCCAGAGGCCAGCACATCATTTTTTTAACCAAATTGAGCAGGGCATGTCGGAACACCTTACTCCTGATCTCTAGCTGAGTGTCATGCAGGCCTGCAATGCTGCTTACGTGCAGGCTATGCAGCAGAGTCGGTATTTCCAGCAGACAGTGTCGGCATATACACCTGTGCCTTCACTGTCACGATTAACCTCAATGCCGATCTCTGCTGCATACCACTGCACGGCCACCTCAATTCCTAGCAC
The DNA here is from genome assembly GCF_051348905.1 of Ranitomeya variabilis. Classification (NCBI taxonomy): domain Eukaryota; kingdom Metazoa; phylum Chordata; class Amphibia; order Anura; family Dendrobatidae; genus Ranitomeya; species Ranitomeya variabilis. The sequence goes on from NC_135232.1 coordinate 393,791,308, forward strand.
TGCCAGACACCACTACAGCACCACCACCATGCCGAGTGCAGTTGGACATCCCACCGCCACCACCATGACAACCGCTGCTCCTGCTTGGACCTCCTCCACTGACACCACGATGCAGCAGGACCCTGGCATGGCCTTCCGTACCGCCACCACCACGATGCAGCAGTACCCTGGCATGGCCTTCCGTACCGCCACCACCACGAAGCAGCAGGACCCTGGCATGGCCTTCCGTACCGCCACCACCACGATGCATCTGTGCCATATATAATGCTCTGCACCGTTGCCCCATAGATGTGCCATGTAAATCTGTGCCATATATAGTGCTCTGCACCGTTGCCCCATAGATACTCCACATAAATCTGTGCCATATATAGTGCTCTGCACCGTTGCCCCATAGATACTCCACATAAATCTGTGCCATATATAACGCTGCTGCTGCAATAAAAAAAACAACACATACCTCTCTTGCTTGCAGCTCCTCAGCGTCCCGTCCCGGCGTCTCTCTGCACTGACTGATCAGGCAGAGGGCGGCGCGCACACTATATGCGTCATCGCGCCCTCTGACCTGAACAGTCAGAACAAGAGGACGCGAAGACAGAGCGGCGCCCGGCGTGTGGATCGTGGACAGGTGAATATAAAATACTCACCTAGTCCCGGCGATCCTGACGCTCCCCCTGCCTGTCACACTGTCTTCAGGTGCCGCAGCTCTTCCTCTGTCAGCGGTCACCGGCACCACTGATTAGAGAAATGAATATGCGGCTCCACCCCTATGGGAGTGGAGTCCATAATCATTTCTCTAATGAGCGGTCCCACATGACCGCTGAACAGGGGAAGAGCTGCGGCACCCGAAGACAGTGTGACAGGCAGGGGGAGCGTCAGGATCGCCGGGACTAGGTGAGTATGCCTCAGCGCCCTCTCCCCCTAACCCGCCGACCCCACCACCGACCGTGACTCGAGTATAAGCCGAGAGGGGCACTTTCAGCCCAAAAATTTGGGCTGAAAATCTCGGCTTATACTCGAGTATATACGGTACTTTTCTTAAGGATAAAATAGTACATTTGTTGTTATTCTCTTGTATTGTTTTCAGGACCATAATAACTGTCTGATCTCGGTATGAAGCTTAAATTGCTGACATATAACGTCAGAGGGCTTAAGTCCTAGAAAACGCTTTGCAATTCGCAATGACGTCAAAAAATCTCTCTGATGTCGTATGTCTTCAAGAGACCAAATTTAGGGCCAACGATCACCCTACATTCACGGAAAGAAATTACCCTAACATGTTTGAATCCTCTGGCCCCCCCAAAAAAGCAGGTGTCATAACTATGATAAAAAATTCTGTTTCTTTCGAATTACTGGAGGAGGTGAGGGATGAGAGGGGTCATTTTCACATTCTAATATGTTAACTCAATAATGCTACTTATACCATAGTTAACACCTATGTCCCAAACAAGGGGCAAATCAAATGTCTTAATAAACTCATGAAAAAAATAAACAAGGTCAAGAAAGGTTCTCTTTTAATTGCTGGCGACTTTAACATGGTCCCAGACGCTTCTATGGACTCTTCCACCATGTCTAGGAACAAATCGATAACTCTTAATAGCTGGATTTTTAAAAGAGAACTCTTTGACGTCTTCCGTTGTCTGAACTCTACTTCTAGAGAGTTCAGTCATTTTTCAGATATTCACCAATCTGCCTCTAGGATAGATTTGATCTTGACTGATGAGTGGAGCTGAGATCTGTGATTTTCTCTACTTATGATGCCATTCTTAAAGCTTCTAAATGCAAACAGTACTCCGACTTAAATCGTCCAACAAAATATATGACGAATAGAATCAGAACCATAGAATAAGAAATCGTATAGATAAAATCATAGATCACAATGGCGTCTCTATCTCTCATCCACAAGATATAGCCAATACATTTGCTAAATACTACCAAAACCTATACAATATAAATAAAGACCCATCCCAATATAAACCTACTAAAGCTGACATAAACTCCTTTCTTATTTCCATAAAACTCCCAAAAATAAGCGATGACGATTTGAATTATCTCTCTTCACCTTTTAATACTGCAGAAACCCTCGAGACTATCAAACACCTGAAATCCCAGAAATCCCCAGGCCCAGACGGGTTTGGTAATGATTATTACAAAACATTTGGAGATCTATTGGCCCCTCACATTACTGAGATATTTAATGTCGCTTCCAACTTGGGTCGTTTTCCTAAAGAGATGACCGAAGCCACCATAGTCCTAATTCCTAAAACAAATACTGACCCTAACAAAGTCCCTAACTACAGACCCATCTCCCTTATCAATTCGGACCTGAAAATATACGCCAAAATTTTAGCCAACAGATTGAACCAATTTCTTCCCCATTTCAAATGACTAGGCTGGTTTCACACTTGCGTTTTTGTCTGCAGCGTTTTTTGCACAAAAAACGCATGCGTTTTTTCCCCTATACTTAACATTGAAAACGCATGCGTTTTTTTGTACGCGTTTGGTCGCGTTTTCAAACGCATGCGTTTTTTTCTGCATGCGTTCTTTTTCAAAAATGCAACCTGTAGTATTTTTTTGCGCGTTTTTTTTGCCGCGAAAAAACGCATGCGTTTTTTTGCGGCAAAAAAATGCATTGCTGTCTATGTAAACGCATGCGTTTTTAAGCACATGCGTTTGTTTGCGTTAAAAACGCATGCGTTTTTATAGAAAAAACCCAGAAAACAGACTGAAAAGCCACCCACCACCATCAAGGTGATAAAGGGATCCAAACCCTAACCCTAAGGGTATGTGCACACGTTGCGGATTTCTTGCAGAAATTTCCTGAAGAAAACCGGAAATTTTCTGCAAGAAATCCGCATTTTTTTTTTTGCTTTTTTTTTCCGTTTTTTTTGCGTTTTTTTAGCATTCTGCAAGCGTAATTAGCTTGCAGAATGCTAAAGTTTTCCAAGCGATCTGTAGCATCGCTTGGAAAACTGACTGACAAGTTGGTCACACTTGTCAAACATAGCGTTTGACAAGTGTGACCAACTTGTTACTATAGATGCTGCTTTTGCAGCATCTATAGTAAAAGATAGAACGTTTAAAAATAATAAAAAAAATAAAAAAAATGCTTATACTCACCCGCAGACATCAGATCTCCTCACCGGCGTCCGTTCCGTATAGCTGATGTGTGCGCGCAGGGCCTTCCATGACGTCACGGTCACGTGAGCGGTCTCGGCCAATCACAGGACAGTGACGTCATTCGGCAAGGTCCTTCACTGCACACCAGCTACAGGAACCGAAGCCAGCGTGCAGCACAGAGGCGGGAACACTTCGGGGGCCATCAGAGGGTGAGTATAGGACTATTTTTTATTTTAATTCTTATTTTTTTACCAATTATATGGTGCCCAGTGCGTGGAGGAGAGTCTCCTCTCCTCCACCCTGGGTACCAACCGCACATAATCTGCTTACTTCCCGCATCGTGGGCACAGCCCCGTGCGGGAAGTAAGCAGATCAGTGGACCCCTAGGTGTGCGGAATCCCCTGCAATTCCGCATTTTAATGAACATGTTGCTTTTTTTTCCGCGATGCGATTTTTTCGCGGAAAAAAAGGCTACATTTGCACAAAAAAATGCGGAATACACTGAAAATAATGGGAGGCATATGTTAGCGTTTTTTTCGCGTTTTTATCACGTTTTTATAGCGAAAAAACGCGAAAAAAACGCGAAAAATACTGAACGTGTGCACATGGCCTAACTCTACCCCTAACCTCACCCCTAACCGTTTAATGAACCTTTTTGTGACAGTCATAGTGCCACGTATTTAAGTGCCACGTATCACTTATTTTAGTGCCACGTATTTCAATGCCACGTATTTCAGTGCCACGTATCACGTATTTCAGTACCACGTATTCAGTGCCACGTATTTCAGTGCCACGTACCACGTATTCAGTGCCACGTACCACGTATTTCAGTGCCACGTATTTCAGTGCCACGTATCACGTATTTCAGTACCACGTATTCAGTGCCACGTATTTCAGTGCCACGCATCACGTATTTCAGTACCACGTATTCAGTGCCACGTATTTCAGTGCCACGTACCACGTATTCAGTGCCACGTACCACGTATTTCAGTGCCACGTATTTCAGTGCCACGTATCACGTATTTCAGTACCACGTATTCAGTGCCACGTATTTCAGTACCACGTATTCAGTGCCACGTACCACGTATTTCAGTGCCACGTATTTCAGTGCCACGTATCACGTATTTCAGTGCCACGTATTTCAGTGCCACGTATTTCAGTGCCACGTATTTCAGTGCCACGTATTTCAGTGCCACGTATTTCAGTTACGTTTAGGGGTAGGGTTAGGGTGACCAGGACATTCTTCTAATAAAAAGCTACCCCTAACCCTAACTAATTCTACTATTAGTGGATTTTCTAGTTGATTTTTTCATGGGGAAAAAAAAAAACGCATGCGTCTAAAAAACGCTGCGTTTTGCCGCGATTACATGCGTTTTTTCACCACATGCGTTTTTTCAAAAACGCATGCAGATCAAAACGCAAGTGTGAAACCAGCCTAAATTGGCTTTATACAAAATAGAAAATCAACAGACGGAACAAGAAAACTTATTAACCTGATTAAATTGATCAAATCTAAAAATCTTGAATCAGCAATAATCTCACTCGATGCAGAAAAGGCTTTTGATCGCCTGAATTGGACCTACTTGGAAGCGACATTACTTAAATTTGGTCTACATTCTCAATTTCTAACTAATGTGATGGCACTCTACTCCACTCCCAATGCGAGAGTATATGTTAATAATCATTTATCAAACCCTTTCATAATTTCCAATGGGACCAGACAGGGTTGCCCACTTTCCCCCTTGCTGTTTGTCCTGGCCATTGAGCCTCTGGCACAGTCAATTAGGCTGGTTTCACATGTGCGTTTTTTGCCGCTGCGTTTTAGCGCAAAAAAACGCATGCTTTTTTCCCCTATTTTTAACATTAAAATTGCATGCGTTGTTTTTTGTATGCGTTTTGCCGCGTTTGACGATGCATGCGTCGTTTCTATGCTTGCATTTTGTTGCAGAAATGCAACATGTAGTAATTTCTAGAGGTGTTTTTTTGCCGCAAAAAAACACATGCGTTTTTTGGCGGCAAAAAAAGTATTGCTGTCTATGTAAACGCATGCGTTTTTAAGCACATGCTTTTGGTTGCGTTTTAAACGCATGCGTTTCAATAGAAAAAAACAAGAATACACAGTGATAAGCCACCCCCCACCATCAAGGTGATAAAGGGATCCAAACCCTAACACTAACCCTAGTGATCCTAACCCTAACCCTAGGGATCCTAACCCCAACCCTAGCTATTTCTATTTATAGTGGGTTTTCTAGATGATTTTGATGATTGGCAGCGGTCACACACTTCTCAACATGCGTTTCAAAAACGCAAACGCAGGAAAAAACGCATGTAAACACGTCAAAACGCCGCATTTTTTTTACCGCATGAAAAAACGCATGCGTCTAAAAAACGCAGCGTTTGCACGCGTTTACATGCGTTTTTTTCACCATCTGCGTTTGCGTTTTAAATGCTGCGTTTTTAAACGCAAATGTGAAACTAGCCTTAGAGTAGACCCTGATATTTCTGGTATTAAAACCGATCTACGAGAACATAAAATCGGCCTTTTTGCGGATGATATAATTCTATCAATTTCTAACCCCTACAATTCTATTCGTAAAATTTTACCCCTACTTCAAACTTTTTCGAGGGTTTCCTACTTTAAGATTAATGACTCTAAATCTAACATTTTACAATTTAATTTAGATGTCAACCAAATCGCTAATATTAGAAAACTAACGGCTTGACATTGGTCTGAAGACACTCTGACATACCTAGGTCTAAAATTCGGTAGAGATATAAACTCTCTGATTCAAATTAATTTTGAGTCTCTTGTCAAATCGATCACTACAGACTTTAACATCTATGGGGGCAGAGGAATCTCTTGGTGGGGGAAGATAATGACATTTAAATCGTACATATTACCAAAGATCTTATATATCTTGAGATCCCTTCCCCTAAAGATTTCTCCCTCACTATTGACAAGTCTACAATCGGGCATCCATCTGTTTATTTGGGGAAGTAAAAAAGCCAGAGTGGCAACACATACTCTTTACAAGAGCAAAACTCTAGGAGGTGCAGGTCTCCCAAATATTTCGGCCTATTACTATGCATTTTTAATAAAAAATAGTTTATACTGGTGGCCACATTCAGAAATCCCGGCTTGGTATGATCTCGAATTATACTTTAATAACAATAAATCGCTAAATGGATTAATCTTAGACTCCCTTCTTCTTAATTAAAAAACAACAACAAACAACTCCCCATCCCATTCTTCAACCAATTTTAGAAGGCATGGAAGAAATTAGCATATCCAAAAAGAGGCACTAACAAATTTGACTCTTTAAAGAATCTTTCCTTATCCCTCATATGTTCTCTATTTGGACATAATATTGACCCCTTTTGGGCAACAAAAGGCATTAATAAACTAAGAGACCTCCTCATTGACTCAAAATGCCAACCATTTAGTCACTTTAAAAACAAATATGATTTTCCGTCCTCTCTTTTTTGTCAATATTTAACGTTAAAAGATAGTATTAACAAATTCCTGAAAATTGCCCCGTGCATTTGCAGCGCCCCAGAGTACTGGTCGTTGCAGTACTATGGCTCCGCCACTACGGGGAGCTATGGTGCGTCTGATGGCACTGAAGGAGTTCATCTGATCAGGTATCACAGACACCAATACATTTCACAGTCGGGCCTCCGGGGGGAGCTAAGGGTTCTATTCATTAGGCCACTCCCCACCATAGTGGGTAAACTGGGGGTCAGGCAGGAAGTTAGATCAGAAAGCTGACTGGGTTGGAACCAAGCAACACCTTGTGGCAGAGGGTGTTGCAGGGGAAGATACAGTAGGGTCTCTGTCAGGGGTGGGATCCTGACAGAGGCTTGGCAACTTGAACGAACGTAACGGGACCGTGCCTGCTCAGGATAGCGGCGGTGCCCAAGGAAGGACGAGAAGCGAGATAGATTGTGCTGAGTGAGAAACGAGATCAAGCAAAAGGAGAAATACCAGTAGGGGTCGTGCTGTAAGACCGGAGCAACACCCTACTTAGGCGCACTACCGGTGGCCGGAACGCCGAGGGAGTATAATAACATTCAGCTTCAAGCAATACTCCAAACAGCGGCAGGACAGTCAGTCTAAGGCGGGCTGTCTAACCTAAATCACCTATGCAGTCTTGGGGGGCAACTTGTGGAGAGGGGCGACTCTAGGGTCCCGGAAGAGCTCCGAGCCTACCCGTCAAACGGGTGCCGTCCCAACCAGAACATCAGGGAGGGACGGAGGATTAGCAGAACATCATCTAGTCGAGTTGTGAGGGAACTTAAGAAACAGACACAACGGTTGTGGGGGACTTTCCGTAAGCACAGCAGGGAAGGACCACAACACATAGCGCTAGTAGGAAGGCACCGATTTCCACCTGTGAGGAGAACTCTGGAGGTGCCATTGGACCGGCCGGACTTGCGCAGCCTGGTGAACCGTGTTCCGGACTGAGGACTCAGAGATCTTCAGTAAAGAGGTAAAGAGACTGCAACCTGGTGTCCTCGTTATTTACTGCACCGCACCACTACAGCCTCACCCCCATCTACATCATCCACACCTAGTAATTCCCTGTGCACCCCACGGCAGGGTCACGGACCGGGGCCTAGCCGCCGTGACAACCCCAGAGTAGAGACTCAGAGGCCCGGTACCGGGTACCCCTCGGCCCTGCGGCGGTGTGGGCGCTCCAATTTGGCGTCACGAACAGGATCTACTTAAGCCTGAAGAATCAGGTCATGTGTGCCTTGGAACTGTGATTTGTTGTGCTTGGATTGTACTTTATTACAAAGACTGTGCTGCGCCATTTACCGCCAAAATCCGCCGCCATTACAGCGCTGAAGAGAGCGCGGGAAGAGAAGAGGGGCGTGAAGTGGGCGTAGGCAAGCTGGAGAGTGCGAACAGCAATGGCCGCCCAGTCTAAATATTTCTGTGTCTTGAGGACGTGTCCGTCAACAGCTGAGGTCCGCCTCTTGATCCTGTTTGGAGGGTGGAGACCATGGAGACGGGGCCGCCCACGAAAGAGACCGCGGGAAGCAGACATTGGAGAGGAGATAAAGATGGCAACACCAGAAGCACCGCATGGGGATGGTCGAGCTCGGAGAGAGGCTGGACAGCCCGGTGTGGCTCAGGATACGCCGCCACTGTGGGAGCTGGCCCTTACGGAGCCAGCGATGGGCCGACCCCCCCGGCCACCGTCGGAAGAGTGTATGGCCACAGCCGAGGCCCGGCGGATCGCTGCCCGCCTGGAGGCCGATGCCCGTGTGACTGCTCGGCTGGGCCAGCCCACGGAGGTCTGCTTGTCTCCAATGTCCCCTGATCCTCTCCACCCGGTCGCGGCTGAAAGTGCGCCACAGACACCAGGCCTGAAGCTCACGCCTGAGGCCGAACACCTGCGGCGCATGATGGCTGCATGGCGAGCCCGACCACAACCGGTACCCCAGGTTGACTTACTCACTGTTGCGGAGCCCCCCTTGTCCCACTGGGGTGTAGTGGTCTCCTTCAACCCCCGATATGGACGCGGGGTTATCCAGGAGATCGGGGAGCCGCTACAAGTCCACGTGGACCGAGAGGAGGTGGAATCTTGCAGTGGAAGGTTTGATCGTGACCTGGAGTCGGGTGATGCTGTCACTTACACCAGGTGGAAGAGAGCAACCGGCGAAGCAGGCTGGATGGCGCGGGGCGTCCAGCGGTGCGTCGCGCTTCAGGCCGCTGCTGCAACTCCCGAAGATAAACCTCCCGCCGATAAGACAACAACCTGATCCTGGGGAGCAGCGAGGGACCCGGACCCACCATGCACCGTGGGGGCGTGCCGGATCCTCGGTAAAAAGAACATCCCGGCGAGGGATCCTGTCGTTGTTGGGGCGGGACCCGATCCTTGAACCCGCAGGACGACCCGTTGGTCTGGTGAGGCCCGGGAGGAAACCACCTTCCTCCCCGAAGAACGAGTAAGCATAATGCTTTAAAGATGTACATAGTTTTTAACTGTTGGTTTGTTCTTTCCTGATTTTTGCTGCTGAACCCGTCCAGGGTTAACTCTTAAGGGGATCCTTCTGTGGACCTGGGATCCCTATTGTTTTGCTTTTGTTTGATTTCTCTAAAGTTTTTGCACAAGTTTCTAGAACTGCTGAAATCATGAACAGTGCATGATCCGAACTTCTTGTACATAGTTTGCACCTTATTAAAGGCGCTCCCTACTGGTTTTACTTAGAGAAGGACTCTTTGTGAAGATACCACACTGGAACCTTTGCTGAGTATGGACTGGTAGCTTGAGAAGGCGTGCTACCTCATAGAGACTTGGTCCCCTCTTAAAGGGGATGTTCATTTGTTGCGCTTAAACCGTGATATTGCTTTAAGATTGGAAGCAATAATGTCTTGACCAAAGAAAGTGATGATAATGTTTACATGAGCAAGTTATATGTATTTGACTAGTTAATTGTGAAGAAATACTGATGATGTTCTCTGAGAAGAAAAAGGTGAAAGATAGAAGAAGGATGCAGTGGGCCCGTAGGGATAGACGTGGTGTCCAGCATGCATGATAGAAAGAAAGATAATGAGAAGGCTTAATGTTCTTTAGAAAATGTTTTGATAATGATGATAGATAGTTAGGATAGAAGGTAAACCCTGAGTCCTTATAGGAGTCATGAAGAGATGGCTCAGTGCTCTTAACCCGAAAATAATGTTATGTTCTATACTGTGTATAGTAGTCGAAAAGGCAGTAGGCCCTGGCTGAACGGGGCGGTCCTGTAACTGAAAGGAGAGGCAGTAGGTCTGGTGCCGATAGGACAGGCGGTCCTGCAGATTTAAAGAAGGAGAATGAGAAAGTTAAATTACCTTATAATGTGATTATAGGAAGGTCTTTAGTGGATTTAGAGTGTATGTCCTTAAAGGCAATGTTAAATTGTTGCCCAATAATTTTGCACTTAGTAGAATACCCGGTTGGGTAACAGGAGTTATTTATAGCCTGTAATTTATAATGTTAATCATGTTTGTAACGTTCAAGTGTCCTCACCTCCCATAAAGGGAAGCCTGTTCAAGTATACTTATTGTTATTACACTCAACAAAATTGTATGTCTTTTTGCTGACTTGTATTGTTGTTTTCTTCCCAGTCCCGGAGTACTGTGTTTAACCAGGGGGGAGTGCAGCGCCCCAGAGTCCTGGTCGTTGCAGTAGTATGGCTCCGCCACTACGGGGAGCTATGGTGCGTCTGATGGCACTGAAGGAGTTCATCTGATCAGGTATCACAGACACCAATACATTTCACAGTCGGGCCTCCGGGGGGAGCTAAGGGTTCTATTCATTAGGCCACTCCCCACCATAGTGGGTAAACTGGGGGTCAGGCAGGAAGTTAGATCAGAAAGCTGACTGGGTTGGAACCAAGCAACACCTTGTGGCAGAGGGTGTTGCAGGGGAAGATACAGTAGGGTCTCTGTCAGGGGTGGGATCCTGACAGAGGCTTGGCAACTTGAACGAACGTAACGGGACCGTGCCTGCTCAGGATAGCGGCGGTGCCCAAGGAAGGACGAGAAGCGAGATAGATTGTGCTGAGTGAGAAACGAGATCAAGCAAAAGGAGAAATACCAGTAGGGGTCGTGCTGTAAGACCGGAGCAACACCCTACTTAGGCGCACTACCGGTGGCCGGAACGCCGAGGGAGTATAATAACATTCAGCTTCAAGCAATACTCCAAACAGCGGCAGGACAGTCAGTCTAAGGCGGGCTGTCTAACCTAAATCACCTATGCAGTCTTGGGGGGCAACTTGTGGAGAGGGGCGACTCTAGGGTCCCGGAAGAGCTCCGAGCCTACCCGTCAAACGGGTGCCGTCCCAACCAGAACATCAGGGAGGGACGGAGGATTAGCAGAACATCATCTAGTCGAGTTGTGAGGGAACTTATGAAACAGACACAACGGTTGTGGGGGACTTTCCGTAAGCACAGCAGGGAAGGACCACAACACATAGCGCTAGTAGGAAGGCACCGATTTCCACCTGTGAGGAGAACTCTGGAGGTGCCATTGGACCGGCCGGACTTGCGCAGCCTGGTGAACCGTGTTCCGGACTGAGGACTCAGAGATCTTCAGTAAAGAGGTAAAGAGACTGCAACCTGGTGTCCTCGTTATTTACTGCACCGCACCACTACAGCCTCACCCCCATCTACATCATCCACACCTAGTAATTCCCTGTGCGCCCCACGGCAGGGTCACGGACCGGGGCCTAGCCGCCGTGACAACCCCAGAGTAGAGACTCAGAGGCCCGGTACCGGGTACCCCTCGGCCCTGCGGCGGTGTGGGCGCTCCACATTTCTGAGGCGGCCGCCAATCTGATCAATAATATTGACCATGGTATTTTTTGGAGTGTGAAATACATATACAATTGGATTAACAAGTGCTCGGAGTTTATCAAAACCCAAAACATAATTAAGTGGGAATCAGAATTCCATTTAAATCCCAACACTACAGACTGGGAGATGGCACTCTCTACATCCCTCGCCTCCTCCATTGCTATATCACTCCAAGAGACCCACTATAAAATTTTGACTCCCTGGTATTATACCCCCGCCAGACTGGCAAAAATTAATCTATCTCATTCCCCAGATTGCTGGAGTGGTTGTGGTCTACGTCGTAGTTTAATCCATATTTTGTGGCAATGCCCGTACATCAGACCCCTTTGGACAAATATATCTAATTTAATTAATAAAATTCACTCTACAGATATCACTCTATCACAACTGGCTCTGCTGTCTCTGGATACCCAATCAATCTCACCATCCCTGGTCGCGATTATTATTCACATCCTCCTTATTACCAAAAATTCTATTGTTTATCATTGGAAGATATCAGACCCCCCTTTGTTCCAGGATATTGTGGATAAGATTCACACTCATAACTCTTATGAGCATAAATTGGCCCTGATTGAACAAATTTGAAAAATATTCCAGAAAATGGTCCAGATGAATAGAACTATTCCCCCGAGCATAATATTGTACTGTTTCTATGTATTTACATAGTTGTTATTTTGCTATATATTTAAGGACATACAGGTCCTTCTTGTTCCCCTCTTTCCCTTTTGTCACTATTCCCTTTTCCTCCCCTCCTTCCCTACTACAAACTTTAAAACGTTCAATAAAAAGTTTGGAAAAGGACTACATCTCTCATTGTGGCGCCCCAGGGTCCTGGTTGTCACAGTGGTATTGCCTTCCTCTCGGGGAGAGTGATGCTACGTTTGGAGGCAAAGAAGGATAACTGCATCCAGGTATCACAAACATGCAACACATTTCATGCTCCAGGCCACCAGGGGGAGCTCTTGCTCCTATTTATTAGGTCACTCCCCACATTGGTAAAACTGGTAGCCTGTAGGGAAAGTTAGTCAGTTGCTGGCTGAGCTTCACTCAGTTGGTCCCTGGCAGGGGTGGGATCCTGTCAGAGAGCAAAGGAGAAGGACACGGAGCTGTGCATGCCCTCAGAGCTGCAGCTCCCAGAAAGAGATATCGAAGGCAGAACTGTATTGCAGCGAGCATGCAAGGAAGTTGTAGCAAAGGAGTGGATATCAGAAGGGGACCAGCCCTACACTGGCTGCCTCCTTCTGAGGCACAGATTCCCCGTAGCTGGAACACCGAGGGAGTAACGACCTTTATGCCTTGCTCCAGAGACCAGCAGGACAGCTAATTTCACGTTACCTGTCCGCCCCTACACCCAGGAGGCACGGTGGCATCCCTTAGAGGCTGGGGCATGATAGAGTCCCTATAAACCGCCTCAAGCCACCAGTCATACAGGTTTGTCCTATCATATCAGGGGGACAGAGAGAGAGACATAACATCTACAACAGTTGTGAGGACCTTATGAGAAGCTTAGCAGTAAGGGACTGCAACACTGCAGCGCAAAGGAAGGCTACTGATTTCCACCTGGACAAAGGGGACTCTGGACTTGCCTTCAAACCGGCTGGACTCTGCCTGCCCTGTGGTCTGGTGCTCTGGGCTGTGGATGCTGAAGTCTTCAGTAAAGGTAAAGAGACTGCAACCTTGTGTCCTCGTTCTTCACTGCGCCTCTCACCATCCACCACCTACACACCGGGAAGACCTGGGGACATACTTCACCTGTGGGAAGGTATACCATCTAGCTGCCATAAAGTCACCCCAGCAGACCCCTTAAAGCAGCGTCGGTCACCCTGACCGAATACCACAGGTGGCGTCACGAATATAAACTCTATACCTTTAAAGACCTTTCCCTTTTACACGGACTTCCCAGGGCCACGGACCAGGTCAGCCACCGTGACATCCCCCTGTGAACCGAAGGACCCGGTACCGAGTACCCCGCTGCGCTGAGGGGGAGATCCACCATCATCCGACACATGCCGCTAATAACACCGAGAGCAGGAGTGGCTGATGGGTGTATTCATTAGTTGGCTCCTGCACTGTACATAAATAATTAAACAAAAAATGGCATGGTTCCCCTGTATTTTTGATAACCAGCCAGGCAAAACTCACAGCTGGGGGCTGTAACCCTCAGCTGTCAGCTTCATCAAGGCTGGTTATCGAGAATAGAGGGGTCCCCACGCCATATTTTTTGATTATTCAAATAAATAATTTAAAAAATTGTGTGTCCCCCTGTTTTTGACAACCAGCCTTGCTAAAGCAGACAGCTAGGGGATGGTATTCTTAGGCTGGTAAGGGGTCATGGATATTAGCCCCCAGCCTAAAAATAGCAGAGATTTCTCACAGTGCTAGCGAGGTCACAAAGGTCACCACAGTTCAGCCTGGCTGGGAGCACAGCCTCAGTGACCTGAGGTAACCTCGATGATGTCACCACTGGTCTCTGAGGCTGCGCTTGCACCAGTTCAGTCACCAGTAGGTCTCAGCCTGGACGGTCGCATCTTGGCACCGTCCAGGTTGAAAACTGTTTATCCCCAGACATGAATTACAGCGTGGGACAGAACAACAGACAGGTATGGTATATTGTTGTTTTATTATTTTAGTTTTATTACAGGAGAAAGAGGGCTTCAGTGGAATTAGGCGTTAGATGAGTATAACTGTGTTATTTTTAAATGAAAAAGTAAAAGTGTGTTTTGTATTATTTCTAATAAAGGATTTTATACTTGCTGTGTCTTTATTTCCCAAATAACTATAGGATTATTAATGGATAGGTTTCTTATAGATGCCTCTCCATCACTAAGCAGTGAGCTTGATGTCACCTGACAATACAAAGGTGACATCAACCCCACAAATATTAACGGGCGGAACCCCACTTCATTTTTTTAAATTCTTTATTTCTTGATAACCAGCCTTGCTGAAGCTGACAGCCAAGGGTTGCAGCCCCCAGCTGTGAGTTTTGCCTGGCTGGTTATCAAAAATACAAGGGAACCCACGTCTTTTTTTGTTTTTAATTATTTATTTACGGTGCAGGAGCTGGCTAATGAATACACCCATCAGCCGCTCCGGCAGGAGGTGTCGAATGATGGGAACTGTAGTCCCTTCTGCTGACACCAGTGACCGGAGGTAAACTTTATACCTCCGATCACAGCTGAGTGGTCATACTGTTTTTTGACAGCATGGGAACTGCGGCTCTCTGACCGGCGGGGATGATTTCACCGCTGATCAGAAGCGGTGTTTGCCGCGCTGTCATGCACATGACAGAGTGACAAACAACCGGTGTTCGGGCAGCGGAACCCGGACAGTAACACTGACTTTCTGGTGAAGTCCATGTTCAGTGTCCGTGCCTAAACAGTAGTAGGTGTTCGGTACGGACACCGAACTTTACTGTTTGGGTTCACCCATCTCTAATAAACTTATTAAATGTTTTTGAGTACCTTGAGGGCAGGGCTGGTTTTAGGCAAAGTGGGGCCCTAGGCAAAAGTTTAAAATGGGGCCCCAAATGCTAACATATTGCACATCACACACAAGCATTTCTGTTGTATTTACATGCACTGAGTTCAGGCCGTAAGTCGTTTGGCGCTTGTTTCCCAGCCTCTTTACACCAACTAAGAAAGAATGATGAGAACAGAACAATCACTATTAGAGCAGTCTGTCCCCATACAGTATCATGTTATCAGCAGCACATCTACAGTTTACACAGGCGATATGCTGCTGAGAACAATGATTTCTGTTCTCACATAAACAATCCAATCACTCAATGAATATGCAGCATTTTGCTTGTTTAGTATAATACACCCCATAGACCTCCATATAGTATAATGTGCACCACAATCCTCCATATTGTAAAATGCACACCCCATAGTCCTCCATATAATATAATGTGCCCCATAGTCCTCCATATAGTATAATACACTCCCCATAGTCCTCAATATAGTATAATACAGTCCCTATAGTCCTCCATATAGTATAATACACTCCTCATAGTCCTCCATATAGTATAACAGTAGTTGTCACGGGGTCCTTCTCCAGTATCACACAATCAACAGAGCAAGAGAATAGTGAGCAACTCCATGACCTTTATTTAGTAAAAAAATACGAACGGTCCATATACAATCCACCACACAAAGGATAAAATAGTCCAGAATTCGAATGCAATTCAGTAAGAAGATAAAAGCCCTGGGAGATGAGAGTCCAACAATCCAGCAGAGGATAACAGTCCATATATGCTTCTTTCTCTGAGGTGCTGTCTTCACATCATGGTTCCACACAGTACTCATCTGTGTCTCACCTCCCTGATATTTTAAGTTTCCCTCCTTATTCACAGGTCAAGAGGGGGAAGGTCTCAGGGGCTCATTGTTTCAACAAGCTATGTCAACATGTCATTCGCATATTAGCAAACAATACAGTTCTGTGGGGGCTGATATCAGATGGCAGCAACAGCCATTCACCAATTAGCAAATAACTCCTTCTACAAGAGAACACCATGAAAATAACTAAAATAGAAATATACACAAAAATGATACCCACATAGCATATCACACCATCACAACCTCTCCCCCCTCATAATAAGTAAGCACGCTATGAGGTCTACACAGACCTCTGGCCTGCTCACTTTAGTCCACTTTGCTCCACTGTTTATAGTTCCTTGTACAGTGGCAGGGGTTGCAATATTAATGAGC
Source organism: Ranitomeya variabilis (assembly GCF_051348905.1). Taxonomy (NCBI): domain Eukaryota; kingdom Metazoa; phylum Chordata; class Amphibia; order Anura; family Dendrobatidae; genus Ranitomeya; species Ranitomeya variabilis. The sequence goes on from NC_135232.1 coordinate 393,807,478, forward strand.
ACTTGTCCATAAATTCCCGGGTCCTGGCTTTATGGTCATACCAGGCTTTTTGACTGGACTGGGCCGTTCACTGATGTTCATTAGCCAAGGTAGCTAGCTGGGCGAGACAGTCTCTGAACTCTAGAATGTAGGGAATGATGGGCGCTCCGGTATCTGCGATATCTCCCTCCAATTGTTCTTTCAGAAGAGTGAAAGGCCCTCGGACCTTCTGCTCCCACAAAATGACTTTGTAACTCCCCAATGTCATTTCCAAGGAGGATATCTGCAGGAAGTCCTCCCATAACTCCAATCCAACACAGTTTTTCTCCAAAACCATAATCCAAATGTACCAAAGCTCACTGTATATATTTGCGGACACGCTCGCTAGGACAAGTGGAATTCCCGGGCCCTGGTGAATTGCCTCTGGTCAAACCACACGGGAGTCAGCGATAGCAGGAATGCCCCCATGTCTCTAAATCCCGACACTTTGTATCCATCAATTAAGACATTCTGCAGGTGGCAATGCCGTTGCTCTGTATTTCTGATGGACAAAGGCCGGAGTCCGTACACTCCAGGAGGCGTATCTATGGTGCCGTGGTCAGTGGTCCACTCTGGTGAGGGTGGTGGTAGCTCTTCCTCAGGCGGGATGGAGGGCACAAGATGCACTGGACGACATGGAGCTGCGTGGGGCTCCCTCCGAATCCTTGAGGGTCAGCCATACTGCAAATGTCCATGTTGCCCACACCCGTAACATCTCGCTGTGATACCCCCAGGTCGTGGTCGGAAATGTTGGGGCCCAGGATTGTGAGGCATGATTGTCATCGGCTTGTGACTAGGTGGAAGGGCAGATATAATTGGAGGGGGATGGGGTACGGGAGCAGGCTGTGGTTCATTGTCCAGAAGCCTCCTCCATTGCGGGGCGGCAGCTCTATCCACAGTACATGGCATGCACTCCCGGACCCATTCCCATACTTCTGCGGGGCACTTGGCAAGAAATTGTTCTATAAGGAATGCCTGTATAACATCTTCCACAGTAAAGGCGGTTTCTGCTTCCAGCCATCTCCAACATGCCTGGGACATCTTATGTGCATACATCCTAAATGATCCCCCCGTGTAGCATGGGAGGTCTCGGAATTTGGCCCTATATGAGTCTGGGGTGATAGCATGGTAATCCAGGATAGTCTGCTTTACAACGTAATAATACTGATTCCGCTCTGAGTCAATGATTCAGCAAGCCTCTGCCATGCTACCGTTCAGGAGTCCCACTAACAAACGCATCCAGCCAGAGTGGGGCACCTGCATCACAGCACACTGCTGCTCAAAGTCCTTGAAGAACCCCTCCACATCTCCGGAAGCCTCATCAAATGGCTTAAACTCTGTCTGGGTGATCCGTACATGCTCCCGAATAATTGGGTTTACACTCCACATTGCGTTATTCCCTCTTTCAAGCTCTATTGCTTCTTGTCTCCACTGTGCCCGGCGGGCAGCCTCCTCCTTGTACTTTTGAGAGATGCCTGGGCCCAGAACCGCCATCTCTTCTTCGTACCACATCACCCACTGACTTTTTGGGGTGGGGGTCCTTGTCTCCTGGGCTTGTCCTTCAGACATATGGGAGTAGGTGGTCTGGCTAGCACCCACCAGTAGATCAATTAAGGCCTCTTTAGTCAGTCCCTGGTAGTTCAGGCCCAGGTCTCTGGCTCTCTCCTGTAAACTGGATATAGTCCAATTTCTGTACTCACTCTGTGGGTGGTTCTCCATTTGGTTACACTCTGTTGATCCCACTGCTTGCCACCAGTTGTCACGGGGTCCTTCTCTGGTATCACACAATCAACAGAGCAAGAGAATAGTGAGCAAATCCAAGACCTTTATTTAGTCAAAAAATACGAAAGGTCCATATACGATCCACCGCACAAAGGATAAAGTAGTCCAGAATTCGAATGCAGTTCAGTAAGAAGATAAAAGCCCTGGAAGATGAGAGTCCAACAATCCAGCAGAGGATAACAGTCCATATACGCTTCTTTCTCTCTCTGAGGTGCTGTCTTCACCTTATGGTTCCACACAGGACTCATCTGTGTCTCACCTCCCTGATATTTTAAGTTTCCCTCCTCATTCACAGGTCACGAGGGGAAGGTCTCAGGGGTTAATTGTTTCAACAAGCTACGTCAACATGTCACTAGCATATTAGCAAACAATACAGTGCTGCGGGGGCTGATATCAGATGGCAGCAACAGCCATTCATCAATTAGCAAATAACTCCTTCTACAAGAGAACACCGTGAAAAAAACTAAAATAGAAATATACACAAAAAATTATACCCACATAGCATATCACACCATCACAACACTCCTCAGTCCTCTATATAGTATAATACACTCCTCATAGTGCTTCATACAGTATAGTGCACCACCATAGTCATCCATGTAGTACAATTCACTTCCCATAGTATAATGCACCCCAAAGTTCTTCATATAGTATAATGTATTCCCCATAGTCCTCGATACAGTATAATGCAGCCCACATATAGTATAATGCTGCAACCCCACAGTATAATGCAGACACCCTACAGAATATAATGTGGCCCCCTGAGTTTAATGCAGCCCTGCCATACAATAGAATGTAACACCCATAGAATATAATGCAGCCACCTCATATAGTATAATGCAGCCCCTCCATAGAATATATGGTAGCCCCCTCATAGAGTATAATTCAGTCCCCATAAAATATAATGTAGCCCCTCCATAGAATACAATGAAGCCCTCGTCATATAGTTTAATGCAGCCCCCCATAGAATATAATGTAGCTCCATCATAAAGTATGATGCAAACACCCCACATAGAATATAATAAATGTAATACATGGAATAAATTTAATACATAGAATATAATGCAGTCCCCCATATAATATAATGTATCCCCCCAGAGAATATATTACAGCTCACCTCCCCATAGCATATAATGTAGCCCCCATAGAATATAATACAACCCCCCATAGAATATAATACAGCCCCCATAAAATATAATACAGCACACCATAGATAATACAGCCCCCATAGAATATAATACAGCACCCTATAGAATGTAATACAGCCCCCATAGAATATGATACAGCCCCCCATAGAATGTAATACAGCACCCCGTAGAATGTAATACAACACCCCCATACAATATAATACAGCCCTCATAGAATGTAATACAGCATCCCATAGAATGTAATACAGCACCCGCATAGAATATAATACAGCCCCATAGAATATAATACAGCCCCATAGAATATAATACAGCCCCATAGAATATAATATAGCCCCATTGAATGTAATACAGCACCCCATAGAATATAGTACAGCACCCCATAGAATATAGTACAGCACACCATAGAATATAATACAGCCCCCATAGAATGTAATACAACACTCCCATAGAATATAATACAGCACCCATAGAATATAATACAGCCCCCCATAGAATGTAATACAGTCCCCATAGAATTTAATACAGCCCCCCATAGAATATAATGTAGCCCCAGAGAATATAATACAGCCCACCTTCCCATAGCATATAATGTAGCCCTCCATAGAATATAATACAGCCCCCCATAGAATATAATACAGCACCCCATAGAATGTAATAGAGGCCCCATTGAATGTAATACAGCCCTCATAGAATATAATACAGCACCCCATAGAATATAATACAGCACCCAATAGAATGTAATACAGCCCCCATAGAATATAATACAGCCCACCCATAGAATGTAATACAGCACTCCATAGAATGTAATACAGCACCCCATAGAATATAATACAGCCCCCATAGAATATAATACAGCACCCCATAGAATGTAATACAGCCCCAAATAGAATATAATATAGCCCCCCATAGAATATAATACAGCACCCCATAAAATGTAATACAGCACCCCCATAGAATATAATACAGCCCCCGTAGAATGTAATACAGCATCCCATAGAATATAATACAGCACCCCATAGAATATAATAAAGCCCCATTGAATATAATACAGCACCCCATAAAATGTAATACAGCCCCCCCATAGAATATAACATAGCACCCCATAGAATATAATGTAGCCCCCAGAGAATATAATACAGCCCACCTCCCCACAGCATATAATGTAGCCCCCATAGAATATAATACAGCCCCAATAGAATATAATACAGCCCCCATATAATGTAATACAGCATCCCATAGAAGATAATACAGCCCCCATAGAATATAATACAGCACCCCATAGAATATAATACAGCATCCAATAGAATATAATACAGCGCCAATAAAATATAATACAGCACCCTATAGAATATAATACAGCCCCCCATAGAATGTAATACAGCCCCCATAGAATGTAATACAGCACCCCCATAGAATGTAATACAGCCCCCATAGAATGTAATACAGCATCCCATAGAATGTAATACAGCACCCCATAGAATATAATACAGCACACCATAGAATATAATACAGCCCCCACAGAATGTAATACAGCCCCCATAGAATATAATACAGCCCCCATAGAATATAATACAGCCCCCATAGAATGTAATACAGCCCCCCCATAGAATATAATACAGCCCTCCATAGAATATAAATCAACCTCCCAAGGAATATAATACAGCCCCTCCATAGAATATAATGTAGGCCCCATAGAATGTATCACAGCCCCCATAGAATGTAATACAGCACCCCCATAGAATATAATTGTGAGATATTTTGGAACACCTGGAGTGGACCCGCAGATCCACGACAACGAACCTCCCAAGGGTGAGCTGACCAGGTAGACCACCCCCTATACAGGGAGCATTAGGGGTAGACCCAAGGGAGACTATTGCCGCAGAAGCTGGAACCCTGAGACAGGTAGTAGGAGGTACAAAATAGAGAAGCTGGGAGTAGGACGGACAGAGCGGGGTAAGATGAAGTACAGTTTGGTAAGAGCTGAGTACAGGTGAGACCAAAGGAGAACTGGGAAGAGGAAGACACAAAGGAAGCAGGACAGGACAGAGACACCAGACTAACAGAGTACGGAGCGGACACTGGGAAGGCTGGACTGGACAAGGAGACAAGGAAGCCTGGGAAAGGCAGAGAAGCAGAACTGGCTGGACAGAGCGGAGACCCAGAACAGGCAGTGCAAAGACAAAGGTGGACCTGAGTCACAGAAGCACAAATGACAGACAGGCAAGGAGCAGAGGAAGGAATCGCCTTAAATACATGGAGTGCCGAAGGACTTCCGGGTCACGGTCCTCCAGGATCACAGAGAGGAGATACAGAGTGCCTGGAAATCAAAAAGAGGAAGTGCTGGAGTGGGCGGTGCGCACGCACACCCGACGGGAACCAGGGAGCAGAGAAGAATGAAGGAGAGGACGCGCGCCTACAGGAGGAGCGCGCCGCAGCTGGTAAGTATGAGTGGAGGGAGCGGCGTTGGTCCCGGCAGCAGGCACGGCCACAGAAGGAATGGCCGTGACAGTACCCCTCCCCTTACTCCCCTCCTTTCTAAGACCAGACAGAAACCTGGATAAAATCTGAGGAGCTTGTATGTTCTCACGGGGCTCCCACGACCTCTCTGCGGGACCAAAACCCTTCCAATCAACCAAAATGAGAGTTTTACTTCGAGACTTTTTCATGGCAAGAATGTCCTTAACCTAAAAAGACATCTGGGTCGGAGACAGGTAAAGGAGTTTGAGCAGGAGAAACATGGAACTAATTGAAGATGACTGGTTTCAAAAGGGAAATGTGAAAAGAGTTAGGTATGCGAAGAGAAGGGGGCAGTTTCAGTTTGTAAGCAACATCATTGATACGAGACGAAACCTCGAAAGGACCTATGTACCGTGGACCCAATTTATACAAGGGGATCTTTAAACGAATAAACCTGGAGGACAGCCACACCTTATCACCTGGCTGGTATAAGGGAGGATCCAGACGTCTCTTATCGGCATGTCTCTTAATCCTGGCCTGTGCCCGTTTCAAGGCAATTTTGGTCTCCTGCCAGATCCTGGAGAACTCCTCGGACAGAAGATCAGCTGCTGGCACACCCGAGACAGGAAGTACCGGTAGAGGGATACCAGGATGTTGCCCATAGACGATGAAGAAGGGAGATTTGGAAGAAGACTCATTGATGTGATTATTGTACACGAACTCAGCCCACGGAAGCAAATCAGACCAGTCATTTTGATGATAGTTGGAAAAATGACAGACATAAGTCATCAGTATTTGGTTTGTGCGCTCTGCTTGTCCATTGGTCTGAGGATGATAAGCTGTAGAGAAATCCAAGGTAACATTCATCAGAAGCTATGTGCAACGGAAAACCGTGAATCAGGAAGATATGAGCAATGAAGATTCTCGCCAATTCAGGAGCGGAAGGTAATCCTGGCAAAGGGACGAAATGAACCATCTTGGAAGAATCGATCCACAACTATAAAAATGACTGTATGACCAGAAGACCGAGGAAGGTCGGTAATAAAATCTATAGTGATATGCTGCCAGGGAGCCGAAGGAACTGGAAGCAGATGTAGGAGACCGGAGGGCAGATGTCTGCGGATCTTGTTTCTTGCACAGGAATGACATGAGGCAACAAAACTTCGAACATCCGGAAGAAGAGACGGCCACCAATAGTGGCGCGTGATGAGAGCGAGTGTCTTCTTGTATCCTACATGGCCTGCTAGTTTTGAGGCATGGCCTCAACGTAGGACTCGAGACCTTTCGTTCACCTGGACAAAGGTTTTACCTGGTGGTAAAGAAGACATGCTGACCAGAGCCACAAAAATAATTTTGCTGGGATCCACGATGTGTGCCGGCTCCTCCTCAACATCGGATGCGATAAAAGACCTGGACAAAGCATCGGCTTTGAAGCTCTTGTTTCCAGGACGAAAATGTAATTCGAAGCCAAAACGGTCAAAGAACAACAACCATCTGGCTTGTCGAGGATATAATCTTTGCGCCGAGCGGATATATTCCAAATTCTTATGAACTGTAAAGATCTTGAAAGGGTAAACAGCTCCCTCCCACAGATAACGCCACTCCTCCAGCACCAATTTTATGGCCAATAGTTCCTCGTCACCGATGGCGTAGTTCCTCTCCGAGGCGCAGAAGATTTTGGAAAAGAAACCACAAGTAGCTAGATGTCCGGAAGAGGATCTTTGGGAAAGTACCGCACCAGCACCAATGGCAGAAGCGTCTACCTCAAGAATGTAGGGCTTGTTGACCTCAGGCCGATGGAGTACAGGAGCCGAAGAAAAGGCTTGTTTCAGAGAGCGAAAAGCATCTACAGCTTCAGAAGACCAGATGTGGGGGTTGGACTCCTTGCGAGTCAAAGCAGAAATTGAGGCGACCAGAGTGGAGAAATGTGGGATAAACTGCCGGTAGTAATTTGCAAACCCGAGGAAGCATTGGATAGCTTTTACTCCCTGAGGACGTGGCCAGTTATGCACAGCAGACGCTTTTTCCGGGTCCATTTGCAAGCCAGAGTCAGAAATGATATAGCCAAGAAATGGTAGAGAAGACTGCTCAACAACGTACTTCTCGAGTTTGGCATAAAGACGGTTCTCTCTAAGACGAGACAGCACTTGGCGGACATCCCTTCTGTGGGAAGCAAGATCTGAGGAGAACACCAAAATGTCGTCTAAATATACCACCACACAGGAGTAGAGTAGATCACGGAAAACATCATTCACAAACTCCTGGAACACTGCTGGAGCGTTACACAAGCCTTAAGGCATGACTAAATACTCATAGTGGCCATCTCGAGTGTTAAAAGCGGTTTTCCATTCGTCTCCTGAACGAATACGGATTAGATTGTAAGCTCCGCGAAGATCCAATTTTGTGAAAATCTGGGCTCCCCTCAGGCGATCAAACAACTCAGGAATGAGAGGTAGCGGGTACTTGTTCTTGATCATGAGATTGTTGAGACCACGGTAGTCAATACAAGGACGAAGGGACCCGTCCTTCTTCTTAACGAAGAAGAAACCCGCACCTGCAGGGGAGAAGGATTTGCGAATAAAACCTTTGGATAAATTCTCCCAGATGTATTCAGTCATGGCTTGAGTCTCGGTAGGAGACAATGGGTAGATTCGACCTTGGGGAGGAGTAGAGCCCAGAACAAGATCAATTGGGCAATCGTAGGGTCGATGTGGAGGTAAAGTCTCTGCCTCTTTCTTATTGAAGACATCCAGGAATGACAAATACGAAGAAGGTAAATTTGAAGACACCAAAATTGGACGAGAAGGTTTTTTTGGCAAAACAGGAAGCAGACAGTTACTCTGGCAGAAGAGTCCCCAACGCAGGATTTTGCCAGACCGCCAGTCAATACAAGGCTCGTGAGTCCTCAACCAAGGAAGTCCAAGAAGAAACGTGTGGGATAAAGAAGGCAGCACATAGAAGACGATCTTCTCACGATGCAGGATTCCAATTTGGAGTTCCAATTCTTCGGTTACCAACGTAACGGACTCCCGCAGAGGTTGGCCATCGACTGACGCAATCTGTCGAGGAGTCTCCAGGGATCTGACCGGAATCCGCAATCTCCTAACTGCCTCGAGTTGAATAAAGTTCCCGGCTGCCCCGGAATCTATATAAGCAGAGTCAGAGAAACGTTTATTACCCAGATGTAAAAGAACAGAAAGAGTGAGGGGTTGAGAGGGTTCTGGGATACCTAGGGAGACCTCTCTTACTAGTCCTAGGTGGAGGCATTTCCCGGCCTCAAAGGACAGGAACGCAAGAGATGAGACGCACTACCACAACAGAAACAGAGACCTTAAGTTAGTCTCTCTTTCCGACGTTGCTCCACAGGCTTAAAGGGGTTGTCCACTACTTTCAGTTAACCCCCCAATGTATCCCCCTGAGGCCCCTAATGAATTTTATAAATACCTTCTGTTGCCGTTTTCGCCTGTGAGCGGCGCTATGGCGGCGGCTGAGTCCGGGTCACGTGACCCCCAGGCTGCAGCCGCCGCTAATTTCCGCCAACGTCACATCAATTTCCAGACTCTGGAAATTGACGTGACGTCAGCAACAGGCGTGTCCCAGCCGCACAGTCAGCAGTCACTCAAGAGTGACTGGGCTGTGGGCTGCCTGCGGGGCTGTGCTGGGGGTTGGCGGGCGGGGCTGTGCTGGGGGTTGGCGGGCGGGGCTGTGCTGGGGCGGGCGGGGCTGTGCTGGGGGCAGGGCTGGGATCTGCTGGCTGGCCGCGCTCATGTGCCGAGATGTGCGGCCGGTGCATTGGCGGCGGCTGGTGCCGTGGCGACGTTCGTTGCGGCGGCCGATGCAGCTGCCGGTGCCGTGGCGGCGGCCAGTGCGTCGGCGGAGGCTGGTGCCATGGCGGCGTTCGTTGCGGCGGCTGCTGGTGCCGGTGCGGCGGCCGGTGCCGTGGCGGCGGCCGGTGCCATGGTGGTGGCCTGTGCGAAGGCGGGGGTCTGCGCGGTGAAACCGAAGGTGCTGGAGTGTGGCTGTGCGGTGGTGGTGGCGTCGTCGTCTCTGTGTGCAGGCATCGTCCGATGGGACTACAAGTCCCATCGGGCTCTGCCTGCTACAGTGACAGTCAGTGACACATTAGCCAATGATGGGACAGTAGTAGTCCCATCATCCGGCTAATGTGTTGAATGTAAAAAAAACCCACACATACAGTACATACATACATAGAACACACATACAGGACATGCGATGACATGCACCATGCGGCGCCATGCGGCATGCGACATGAGACAACATGCGGCGACATGTGACGAAATGCGCCATGCAACGAAATGCGCCATGCGACATGTGACATCATGCGACATCATGCGACATGCAGCATGCGCCATGTGACAACATGTGACAACATGCGACAACATGCGCCATGCGACGACATGCGCCATGTGACGACATGCAGCAAGCGACATGTGACAACATGCGCCGACATGCGCCATGCGGTGACATGCAGCATACAGCATGAGACATGAGACAACATGCGGCGGCATGCGACGACATGTGCCATGCGACGACATGCGCCATGTGACGAAATACGACATGCGATGAAATGCGACATGTGACATCATGCGACATGCACCATGAGACATGTGACATGCACCATGTGACATGCTACATGTGACAACATGCGACGACATGCAGCATGCGACATGTGACAACATGCGCCATGCGACGACATGTGCCATGCGACATGTGACAACATGCGACGACATGCAGCATGTGACATTATATAACATGCACCATGCGACATGTGACGGCATGCGACGACATGCACCATGCGATGACATGCAGCATGCGACATGTGACATCATGCGGCATGCCACATACAGTACATACATACAGTACATACATACAACATACATATAGACATACAGTACATGTAACATAGAGTACATACTCACCATCACTTGTCACTTTGTTCCCCGAAGCCAGTGTCATCTGTAAAAAATATTAAAATAATAAACAAACACTATACTCCCTGATCCGCAGAAATCCAATTAAAACGAGTGTCCCTCGACGATCTCCCGTGGAGAGCAGGAGCATCAGCTGATGCGACCGCTCTCCAGGGGCTCCAGGAACACAATGACTGGAGGAAGGTATCCTTCCACAATGTATTCCCCACAATGTATTCCTACGCCCCTGTGAAAAAATAGTCCCTAGTCTCACTTTATGGCATTGCTGTGTGAGAAAGTTCCCACGCAGCTTTTTGCCATAAAGTGAGACCACTGAACTATAGTAACCTCAGTGATGCACTGCAGGAGCCATTGTGTCCTGTCAGTGTGTCACTGAGGGTCCTATAGAGCAGTGACATCACCCGATGATAGGGGAGATCGTCGTGGGACACTCGTTATTAATTGGACTTCGGCGGACAGGTAGTATACGGTTTATTATTTTACGTTTTTTGCAGGCGCTGAAGTATGGTAAGTATGGTTAAATGAAGAATAATAAAATACTTTTTCTCTAATGTGTGTGTGTTTTATTAACCCTTTATTACTATTGGATTAATAACGGATAGGTGTCTTATTGACGCCTCTCCGTTATTAACCCGACTTAATGTCACCTTACAATAGCAAGGTGACATTAACCCCTTATTATCCCATATCCCACCGCTACACGGGAGTGGGAAGAGAGGGGCTAAGTGCCGGAATTGGCGCATCTTACAGATGCGCCATTTCTGGGGTGGCTGCGGACTGGTATTTGTAGCCGGGGGGGACCAATATCCATGGCCCCTCTCTAGGCTATGAATACAAGCCCACATCTGTCTGCGTAACCTTTCTGGCTATAAAATATAGGGGGACCCCACGTCATTTTTTGGGGGGATCCCCCTATTTTAATAGCCAGTAAAGGCTACGCAGACAGTTGCGGGCTGATATTCATAGCAGGCTACGAATATTGGCCCCCGGCCGTCGGCTTTCCCCCTCTGGTGCAGAAAATTTCGCGGGAGCCCAAGCAATTTTTTTTTTTTTTTTTTACTGAAACCTATTGTTCATTAACCCCTTTCTGCCAGCTGACGGAATAGTACGTCAGCTGGCAGTATCCCCCGCTTTGAGGGCTTCGCGGTGAGCCCACTTCAAAGCCGCAACATGTCAGCTGTTTTCAATACAAAAAAAAAATGTACATGATCGGTAAACGGCATAGCGATAAAAAAAATCAAAGGACAAAATTACGGTTTTTTGGTCGCCGCGACACTGTATTAAAATGCAATAATGGGCGATCAAAAGAACGTATCTGCACAAATGTGGTATCATTAAAAACGTCAGCTCGCCGCGCAAAAAATTAGCTCTCACCCGACCCGATATCTCAGAACATATAGACGCTACGGGTATCTGAAAATGGCGCAATTATTTTATTTCTTTTTAGCAAACTTTGGAATTTTTTTTCACCACTTAGATAAAAAATAACCTAGACGTGTTTGGTGTCTATGAACTCGTAATGACCTGGATAATTATAATGGCAGGTCAGTTTTAGGCTGTGTGCACACGTTGCAGATTTGGGTGCAGAATTTTGTGCACAAAATCTGCATCTCCTTGCAGAAAACGCTGCTGCGTTTTGGATGCATTTTTTTCACGTTTTTTGCATGGTTTTAATGCGGGTTTTTTGTGTGGTTTTGATGCAGTTCTTGGTGCGGTTTTTGTTGCGGTTTTTGCGTGTTTTTTGTGCGTTTTTGTATGCGTTTTTGAAAGCTAAATAAAGATGTATTATTGAACAAAAAAAAAAAAGATTTGTGATGTCATTATTGTCCAACCCACACTCAATTACACACAGATAGATAGACATATAGATGATAGATGAAATGGATAGACAGATCTACATATAGATAGATCTATAGATGCATACATCTACCTATTCCTAAATCTATCTATAGATATATCTGGATAGATATATCTATTGATAGATGTATGGATAGTGTAGGGTGCGTGTCTACTGTCCGGATTACATTCGAATTAGCTGCAGATTGGATGCTGCGTACTTGTAGTCCCATCGGATGATGCCTGCACACACACCCCAAAAGACCCCCCGCACAGCCCTGCACACATCCGAACAGCCCGCAGACCCCGCACACACCCGAACAGTCCCGCACAGCGCCGCACACATCCGTACAGCCTGCAGACCCCATCCGCACACACATACATGCACACCGTCACCGCCCACACACTTCCCTCCTCCCGAACTGCAGCGTTTCTCAGACCCACATCCGCATCTAAACTGCAGATCTTTTTTACATCTGCGGTTTTGCTGTGGATGTGTCCGACTCAATGAAAGTCTATGGGTGCATAAACGCTGCAGTTCGGCACAAAAGAAGTGACATGCTCCGGAAAAAAAAAAAAGCTGCGTTTCGGTGCGGCTTTATCCACAGCATGTGCACAACAAGTCTGCGGCTCCCATATACTTACATTGGTTGTGCACTATACTGCGGATTTGATGCAATTCTGCGTGGCAAAAAATGCTGCGGATCTGCAATCAAATCCGCAACGTGTGCACACAGCCTTAGCATTTATTGAACCTAGCAAAAAAGCCAAGCAAAAAACAAGTGTGGGATTGCACTTTTTTTGCAATTTCATCGCACTTTGACTTTTTTTCACATTTTCTGTTACACGACATGGTAAAACCAATGATGTCGTTCAAAAGTAGAACTTGTCCCGCCGAAGATAAGCCCTCACATGGCCATATTGACGGAAAAATTATGGCTCTGGAAAGAAGGGGAGCGATAAATGAAAAAAGCTCCAGGGGTGAAGGGGGGTCTTTTGGGGTGTGTGTGCAGGCATCATCCGATGGGACTACAAGTACGCAGCATCCAATCTGCAGCTAATTCGAAACATGGATATGGACATATATATGGAAATAGACAGATATATCTGTATGCATCTATCTATCCATCCCATATCTATCTATCTATCTATCTAGTTATCTATCCCATATCTATCTATCTATCTATCTATCTATCTATCTATCTATCTATCTATCCCATATCTATCCATCTATCTATCTATCTTATCTGTCTATTGGGGTGCAATGTTAGTCCGCCTCCACGTGGTGCACCCTGGGTAACGCTAAAGGACTAACAATCTTGACGACCAAACAATCAAATTACATCTAGATCTCTTGGTCAATATATTTTACATCATTTCGACTCTGATTTCTGTTCCTTTGTCCCCTTTCAATCACTTTTTATTGTTTGTTATTCATTCTTATATGATGTTAAAATATATGTTCATACGATGAAATAAATCTGTCTATTTGTTATCTATCTATCTGTCTGTCTGTCTATCTATCCCATATCTATCTATCCATCTCATATCTATCTATCTATCTATCTATCTATCTATCTATCTATCTATCTATCTATCTATCTATCTATCTATGTGTAATGGAGTGTGGGTTGGACAAATGTAAAAGAGGAGGTTGGACAGAAATGACATCACAAATCTTTTTGAAGATAGAGGAGGGAGAGGAGGGAGGGAGGGGTTGGGGTGTGTTTTGGAGTGGGTGTGGTAGGTTCCGGCTTAGAAGCCTGTGCAAAGCATCATGGAACTTGTAGTATTACAGCACAGTAAGTCAGGAGAAAGGAAGTTGTCGATTAACCCCATGAGAGCTGGATCAAGCACTGAAGATGTGCTGCTACAGTATGATAAAAGGTAATATTGCTAAAATATAGACAGTGGATGCTTTCAGTGGCACATAATAGCAAGATTTATGAAAAAAAAAAAGATGTTTATTGTAGTGGACAACTTCTTTAAGACGATCCACCTGCATGGGTTCGGGGCAGAAGAAGACACAGACCGAGGACGGGAAGAGCTAAGAGAAACAGGAGGAAGTTGAGGAAATCTCTCGGATTCCTGAGAACGTTCCTGAAAACGTAAGTCAATGCGGGTTGCCAACGAGATGAGATCCTCCAAAGAAGTTGGAGTATCACGACCCGCCAACTTGTCCTTAATTCAAGGAGAAAGCCCCCGCCAGAAGGTCCCACCAAAGCCTCATTATTCCATCCTAATTCGGATGAAAGGGTGCGAAACCGGATAGCATATTGGCCCACCGAAAGCGTGCCTTGTTGAAGGTTGAACAGAGACTCGGTGGTAGAGGCTAAACGACCCGGTTCATCAAACACTTTGCGAAAAGTATCAAAGAAGGTGGAGAGTTGAGAAACAAGGGGATCATCCCGCTCTCAGAGAGGATTAACCCACGCCAAAGCCTCACCCTCTAAGTGAGAGATTACAAAAGCCACATTAAAATGGTCAGTGGGATACTGCATGGGAAGTAACTCAAAATGAAGCTGGCATTGATTTAAAAACCCTCTACACAATTTTGGATCCCCACTATAGCGAGGAGGTTTAGCCAGATGGGGAGGTGGGTGAGGAGCCGAGGCCAGAGAAGAGACAGGAGCAGAAGACTGGAGGGAAGCCATAAAATTTAGAATATGAGCTTGAGTGTCACGCTGTTGGGCCAGCTCCTGTTGGAGACTTACTAACTGCAAAGCGCTCCCAGGATCGGAGGCCTGCAGGGACAAGAGACGAGATTCCAAGGTTTTCAAAAAGGACATAATCCTAGACTGATTCTCACTAAGGAACAATAATTCCTTCTGGGTAGGAGTGGGGGTACCAGCGGGGTCCATCGCCTGTCTGTACTGTGAGATCTTTTGGAACACCTGGAGTGGACCCGCAGATCCACGACAACGAAACTCCCAAGGGTGAGCTGACCAGGTAGACAACCCCCTATACAGGGAGTGTTAGGGGCAGACCCAAGGGAGACTATTGCGGCAGAAGCTGGAACCTGGAGACAGGTAGGAGGTACAAAATAGAGAAGTTGGGCGTAGGACGGACAGAGCGGGGTAAGATGAAGTACAGTTTGGTAAGAGCTGAGTACAGGCGAGACAAAAGGAGCACTGGGAAGGGGAAGACAGAAAGGAAGCAGGACAGGACAGAGACACCAGACTAACAGAGTACGGAGCGGACACTGGGAAGGCTGGACTGGACGAGGAGACAAGGAAGCCCGGGAAAGGCAGAGAAGCGGAACTGGCTGGACAGAGCGGAGACCCAGAGCAGGCAGTGCAAAGACAAAGGTGGACCTGAGTCACAGAAGCACAAATGACAGGCAAGGAGCAGAGGAACGAATAGCCTTAAATACATGGAGTGCTGAAGGACTTCCAGGTCACGGTCCTCTAGGATCACAGAGAGGAGATACAGAGTGTCTGTAAATCAGAAAGAGGAAGTGCTGGAGTGGGCGGTGCGCACGCACACCCGACGAGAACCAGGGAGCGGAGAAGAATGAAGGAGAGGATGCGCGCCTACAGGAGGAGCGTGCCGCAGCGGGTAAGTATGAGCGGGGGAACGGCGGTGGTCCTGGCAGCAGGCATGGCCGCAGAAGGAGTGGCCATGACAATAATACAGCCCTATAGAATGCAATACAGTCCCCCATAGAATATAATACAACACCCCATAGAATATAATACAGCACCCCCATAGAATATAATACAGCCCCCCATAGAATATAAATCAGCCTCCCCATAGAATATAATACAACCCCTCCATAGAATATAATGTAGGCCCCCATAGAATGTAATACAGCCTCCATAGAATGTAATACAACCCCCATCTAATATATAATTGCCTAGAATACTACTTCCTGCAATTTGTGCCAACTTCCGTGGCTTTGTCCGGAGCTAATGTCCGGAGATAATGTTTGGAGCTAATGTCCGGAGCTAATGTCCGGAGCTAATGTCCGGAGATTAATTGCCTAGAATACTACTTCCTGCAATTTGTGCCAACTTCCGTGGCTTTGTCCGGAGCTAATGTCCGGAGATAATGTCCGGAGCTAATGTCCGGAGCTAATGTCCGGAGATAAGTGACGTCACCAGTGTCCTACACCCAGGCAGAGCACAGGGGCCCCAGGCAGCATATGGGGCCCCAGGTAGAGCACAGTGGCCCCAGGCAGAGCACAGGGGCCCCAGGCAGCATATGGGGCCCCAGGCAGAGCACAGTGGTCCCAGGTAGAGCACAGGGGCCCCAGGCAGCCTATGGGGC
Organism: Ranitomeya variabilis; assembly: GCF_051348905.1. Taxonomy (NCBI): domain Eukaryota; kingdom Metazoa; phylum Chordata; class Amphibia; order Anura; family Dendrobatidae; genus Ranitomeya; species Ranitomeya variabilis. The sequence continues at coordinate 393,823,940 of NC_135232.1, forward strand.
CCCAGGCAGAGCACAGGGGCCCCAGGCAGCATATGGGGCCCCAGGCAGAGCACAGGGGCCCCAGGCAGCATATGGGGCCCCAGGCAGAGCACAGTGGCCCCAGGCAGAGCACAGGGGCCCCAGGCAGCATATGGGGCCCCAGGCAGAGCACAGTGGTCCCAGGCAGAGCACAGGGGCCCCAGGCAGCCTATGGGGCCCCAGGCAGAGCACAGTGGCCCCAGGCAGAACATGGGGCCCCAGGCAGAGCACAGGGGCCCCAGGCAGAGCACAGGGGCCCCAGACAGCATATGGGGCCCCAGGCAGAGCACAGGGGCCCCAGGCAGCATATGGGGCCCCAGGCAGAGCACAGTGGCCCCAGGCAGAGCACAGGGGCCCCAGGCAGCATATGGGGCCCCAGGCAGAGCACAGTGGTCCCAGGCAGAGCACAGGGGCCCCAGGCAGCATATGGGGCCCCAGGCAGAGCACAGGGGCCCCAGGCAGCATATGGGGCCCCAGGCAGAGCACAGGGGCCCCAGGCAGCATATGGGACCCCAGGCAGAGCACAGTGGCCCACAGGGGCCCCAGGCAGCATATGGGGCCCCAGGCAGAGCACAGGGGCCCCAGGCAGCATATGGGGCCCCAGGCAGAGCACAGTGGCCCCAGGCAGAGCACAGGGGCCCCAGGCAGAACATGGGGCCCCAGGCAGAGCACAGGGGCCCCAGGCAGAGCACAGGGGCCCCAGGCAGCATATGGGGCCCCAAGCAGAGCACAGTGGCCCCAGGCAGAGCACAGGGGCCCCAGGCAGAGCACAGTGGTCCCAGGCAGAGCACAGGGGCCCCAGGCAGCATATGGGGCCCCAGGCAGAGCACAGGGGCCCCAGGCAGCATATGGGGCCCCAGGCAGCATATGGGGCCCCAGGCAGAGCACAGTGGCCCCAGGCAGAGCACAGGGGCCCCAGGCAGCATATGGGGCCCCAGGCAGAGCACAGTGGTCCCAGGCAGAGCACAGGGGCCCCAGGCAGCCTATGGGGCCCCAGGCAGAGCACAGTGGCCCACAGGGGCCCCAGGCAGCATATGGGGCCCCAGGCAGAGCACAGGGGCCCCAGGCAGAGCACAGTGGCCCCAGGCAGAGCACAGGGGCCCCAGGCAGAACATGGGGCCCCAGGCAGAGCACAGGAGCCCCAGGCAGCATATGGGGCCCCAGGCAGAGCACAGTGGCCCCAGGCAGAGCACAGGGGCCCCAGGCAGCATATGGGGCCCCAGGCAGAGCACAGTGGTCCCAGGCAGAGCACAGGGGCCCCAGGCAGCATATGGGGCCCCAGGCAGAGCACAGGGGCCCAAGGCAGCATATGGGGCCCCAGGCAGAGCACAGTGGCCCCAGGCAGAGCACAGGGGCCCCAGGCAGCATATGGGGCCCCAGGCAGAGCACAGTGGTCCCAGGCAGAGCACAGGGGCCCCAGGCAGCCTATGGGGCCCCAGGCAGAGCACAGTGGCCCCAGGCAGAACATGGGGCCCCAGGCAGAGCACAGGGGCCCCAGGCAGAGCACAGGGGCCCCAGGCAGCATATGGGGCCCCAGGCAGAGCACAGGGGCCCCAGGCAGCATATGGGTCCCCAGGCAGAGCACAGTGGCCCCAGGCAGAGCACAGGGGCCCCAGGCAGCATATGGGGCCCCAGGCAGAGCACAGGGGCCCCAGGCAGAACATGGGGCCCCAGGCAGAGCACGGGGCCCCAGGCAGAGCACAGGGGCCCCAGGCAGCATATGGGGCCCCAGGCAGAGCACAGGGGCCCCAGGCAGCATATGGGGCCCCAGGCAGAGCACAGTGGCCCCAGGCAGAGCATGGGGCCCCAGGCAGAGCACGGGGCCCCAGGCAGAGCACAGTGGCCCCAGGCAGAACATGGGGCCCCAGGCAGAGCACAGGGGCCCCAGGCAGAGCACAGGGGCCCCAGGCAGCATATGGGGCCCCAGGCAGAGCACAGGGGCCCCAGGCAGCATATGGGGCCCCAGGCAGAGCACAGTGGCCCCAGGCAGAGCACAGGGGCGCCAGGCAGAACATGGGGCCCCAGGCAGAGCACAGGGGCCAGCACAGGGGCCCCAGGCAGCATATGGGGCCCCAGGCAGAGCACAGGGGCCCCAGGCAGCATATGGGGCCCCAGGCAGAGCACAGTGGCCCCAGGCAGAGCACAGGGGCCCCAGGCAGCATATGGGGCCCCAGGCAGAGCACAGTGGTCCCAGGCAGAGCACAGGGGCCCCAGGCAGCCTATGGGGCCCCAGGCAGAGCACAGTGGCCCCAGGCAGAACATGGGGCCCCAGGCAGAGCACAGGGGCCCCAGGCAGAGCACAGGGGCCCCAGGCAGCATATGGGGCCCCAGGCAGAGCACAGTGGCCCCAGGCAGAGCACAGGGGCCCCAGGCAGAACATGGGGCCCCAGGCAGAGCACAGGGGCCCCAGGCAGCATATGGGGCCCCAGGCAGAGCACAGTGGTCCCAGGCAGAGCACAGGGGCCCCAGGCAGCCTATGGGGCCCCAGGCAGAGCACAGTGGCCCCAGGCAGAACATGGGGCCCCAGGCAGAGCACAGGGGCCCCAGGCAGCATATGGGGCCCCAGGCAGAGCACAGTGGCCCCAGGCAGAGCACAGGGGCCCCAGGCAGCATATGGGGCCCCAGGCAGAGCACAGGGGCCCCAGGCAGCATATGGGGCCCCAGGCAGAGCACAGTGGCCCCAGGCAGAGCACAGGGGCCCCAGGCAGAACATGGGGCCCCAGGCAGAGCACAGGGGCCCCAGGCAGAGCACAGGGGCCCCAGGCAGCATATGGGGCCCCAGGCAGAGCACAGGGGCCCCAGGCAGCATATGGGGCCCCAGGCAGAGCACAGCGATATTTTGGACCACTGTGCGGTGTTTCAGACCCCCTGTGTGATGTCTGGGGCCCTGTTCTTAAGTATATTAAAGATTAAAGTAACATATATTAAAGTATATTATAGATCAAATTTGACACGTTTATGAGCACCATTGAGTGATATACTCAAGAATGACATAATTTTTCAACATTTTATGGTTTCAAACTGTAAACACTCAGATTTTTTTTTACTTCAACCAGAAAACCTTAACGGTTCATAAAAAACTTGACTGTTCAGGATATGATAAAAGTCATAGTATTCTGAATCTTTAACTTATAAAGATACCTTTACATGGGGTGATTATTGGTTCCAGAGAGGCTTTCGGCCGATAATCGTACACATGGCTGGTGACAGGACAATACAATATAAACGTTCAAAGGTAAACACTGATAACATTAAAATCTAATATATAATTGCCTAGAATACTACTTCCGGCAATTTGTGCCAACTTCCGTGGCTTTGTCCGGAGATAATGTCCGGAGATAAGTGACGTCACCAGCGTCCTACACCCGCTCAGGGTGGACAAAGATATATGCCTTCGTGGTGCGCGGCACTTTTCTGATTGGATGCTGCCTGCCGCGAGCGACCAATCAGAAATGTGCCGTACTGTGACACACTCCGCCCGCCATTTTGGTGTGATTTTTGAATTTTTACCTCACAGCAAGTTTCTACTACGTGGAGGCGGTCCCAGTGACGTCGCTCTTCAAGCTCCTGCCGAATTTCGTCAAAAAAATGATAATACCATTTACCAAAACTATATATATTTAGTTGTGAAGTGGTTCAGTGACATTTTCACACCAATTTTGAACTTTTGTTTGGTGTTTTCTCCATACACTGCCTATTATTCACTGACTGTTATACTGAGAGACTGCCGTTTATTAACCTCTTCTTTGCCACACTGGGTATATTGCTCTATTATTTGCCACATAAGGACATTGTCCATTATTGCCCAGCAATTTCTCTGCAATATAAACTGCCTATTTAGTAATATCTGTATTCCTGCAAAGAACTATTGCCTATTATTAACTGGCTATTTTCCTACTACCTGACACTGCCTCTTATTAACCTGTTGTTTGCCACCACCACGCTTAAAGCTGTTTAGCTTAGCCAACATGAGCTCTAATAGTAAGGATACTAATGACACAGAGCCCAAAGCTGCTGATGGTGCACGTAAGATTAGGTCTGATATAAAGTATACTAATAATGCAGAGCAAAAAGACGCCGATGCCGCACGTAAGCGCAAACAGCGTGTTAACAAGAGTACAGAGGATAGATGCAAGCGCCTGGATACTGTTAAGTATACTAATGACACAGAGTGTAAAGCTGCTGATGGCGCACGTAAGATCAGGTCTGATATAAAGTATGGTAATGATGCAGAGCGAAAAGCCGCCGATGCTGCACGTAAGCGCAAACAGCGTGCTAACAAGAGTACAGAGGAGAGATGCAAGCGCCTGGACACTGTTAAGTATACTAATGACACAGAGCCCAAAGCTGCTGATGGCGCACGTAACATCAGGTCTGATAATAAGTATACCAATGACGCACAGCGAAAAGACACCGATGCTGCACGTAAGCGCAAACAGCGTGCTAACAAGAGTACAGAGGATAGATGCAAGCGCCTGGACACTGTTAAGTATACTAATGACACAGAGCCCAAAGCTGCTGATGGCGCACGTAACATCAGGTCTGATAATAAGTATACCAATGACGCAGAGCGAAAAGCCGCCGATGCCGCACGTAAGCGCAAACAGCGTGCTAACGAGACTACAGAGGACAGACAGAAGCGCCTGGACACTGTTAATGCTGCTTGCAATAAACGCATTACTAATGAGTCTTTTGAGGACAAAACTAATCGATTAAGTAATAAAGCTGCTGCTGCACGCTCTCAACGTTGCAAACATAATATTTCCACGTCCTCAGTCATAGATTCTGCCCACAATACAGCTTCTTTGTCTCCATTCATGGAATGTGTGCAGCCTCAAGCTCCTTTAACCGTTGGTAAATCTGCACGTAAGCGCAAACACTGTCCTACTTACACTCCAAATGATAAACGCCGTCGCCTGTACACCGTTAAGTCTGCTTATAAGACATGCTTCACACCTGACTCTTCTAAGGCAACAAACAAACCATTACCAAATGCAGCTGGTGCACGCCGTGAACGGCGCAAAAGAACCGCTTGCACCTCCATATTAATAAACCCTGACCACGATACACCTTCCAACTCCTCAGTGATTGAATCTGTGGACAGTGAAGATCCTCTACCAGGTCCACGCTTTATATATGTTGGCTTAAAGAAACATTCCAATGCTCCGTTACCACAACCTGTACCTCAACATCCTACAGGTTTTACTAATGATGACAGTACCATAGTAGAACACTCCTGTGGTCCTATGAACTATTTATGTGAACATTGTCAAGCATTACATTTTAATGCTGAGATACCAGCAGATAAAAATTTTACTCTGTGTTGTCACAAGAGTAAAGCGCATATACCTATACCCCAATATCCCGAGGTCTTTAAACGATTGCTGACAGGGGAGAGTGAGTTCAGTAAGAATCTCATGGAAAATATTCGTAGTATTAACAGCTCATTTGCTTTCGCCTCCATGGGTGCCAATATATCCCCTCCACCTGGACATGGCCCTTACTGTTTCCGTATACATGGACAAATATATCATCGTACTGGAACCCTACATCCCAGTGATGATCAAGTTCCAGCTTATGCCCAACTGTATATTTTGGATACCGCTACCGCGAATGAACAACGTTTAAACTGTGAACAAAATCAAAAATGTCATCCCACTTTGATGAGTATAATTGCTCTTCAGTTAGACAATGTGAATCCCTTTGTTGCTGCCTACAAAATGTTACGAGATGTGGAACATGAAGAACATCTTAAAGCTGAAGCTAATGGCACTCTCATGCCAAATATCATCATGGCCCTTAAACAAGATCGGAATCAAGACCCTCGCCGATATAATAATCCAACTGTCAATGAAGTTGCTATCGTATTTGAAAATGACAATGGAGAGCCACCATTTAATCGTGATATTTTAATACATTTACAACCGGACCCCAAAAATCCTTTGGCGCCAAGAACACAACAGGTCAGCATTCTACACAGTAATTTAGATGCTTTACTCTATCCTTTATTTTTCCCTTATGGAGACCAGGGCTGGCATGATGGCCTCAAGCAACAAGGGCAAAGTCCACGCAGAGTTACACAACTGCAATATTACTGCTATGAGCTGTCTGTCCGTAATCAGTTTAATCCACTCCTGAATGGTGGCAAACTCACTCAGCAGTACTTAGTGGATGCTTATGTGAAAATCGAGGCAAATCGCCTAAATTATATCCGTCAACACCAAAAGGATTTGAAAGTAGAGGATTATTGTGTACTCCAGGAACATCTCCAGAAAAAATCCATTGAGAAGGGCATCCCCATTGGAAAAACGGTCATTTTACCATCTTCGTTTGAAGGCAGTCCCAGGAATATGCAGCAGCGGTACCAGGATGCCATGGCTATTGTGACTAAATATGGTCGTCCTGATCTATTCATCACCATGACCTGTAATCCGAAATGGAATGAGATTACTGAGAATTTGGAACCTTGGCAGCGTGTGGAACATAGACCTGATTTGGTGGCACGTGTTTTCAAAATAAAACTGGAAGCACTCTTAAAAGACATTAACAACGGATTATTTGGGAAAGTTTGCGCTATGGTTCATGTAATTGAATTTCAAAAACGTGGCCTTCCACACGCTCACATTTTGATTATTCTGGACAGCAACTCCAAATTAAGGACTGAGGAGGACATAGACAATACAGTGTGGGCTGAAATTCCCAATCCTACCCACTACCCTCAGCTCCATAAAATTGTTCTCCAACATATGATTCATGGTCCGTGTGGAGAACACAACCCAAATTCTCCCTGTATGGATCTGGGGAAGTGTACAAAAGGTTTCCCTAAAGATTTGCAACCAAGAACCATCATAGCTAAGGACGCCTATCCTACTTATCGCAGACACTTTGGCCCATCTTTTCAACACCATTCTAACATGATTGACAATTCGTGGGTGGTTCCATATAATCCGTTCCTGCTATTAAAATACAAGTGCCATATAAATGTCGAAGTTTGTGGTTCCATTCAGGCTGTGAAATATTTATTTAAATATGTCTACAAAGGACATGATAAAGCCAATCTTGAAATCTGCCAGACTAACATCCAACATGATGAAACACACCAATTCATGGATTCAAGATATGTCAGTGCACCAGAGGCAGCTTGGCGAATATTCTCATATCCAATGCATAAACAATCTCATAGCATCATTCGCCTTGCTGTACATCTACCGCATTCTCAGCCACTCTATTTTCATGAGGATGACTCTATTGGAAACATCAAACAAAAGCTCCATCAAAATTCTACACTTATGGCCTACTTCAAGCTTAATCAGAACGACCATCATGCTCATATTTATTTATACCGTGAAATTCCCGAAAACTATGTTTGGAAAGAAGGTTCTTGGGAAGTTAGAAAGCGAGCAGGTGGTTCTGTGATTGGACGAATGTATGCTGTCAGTGTGAAAGACCAAGAACGCTACTATTTAAGATTGTTATTGTTACATGTCAAAGGTGCAACCAGTTTTGACAGCATAAAAACTGTACACGGAGTCACACATGAAACCTTCAAAGATGCGGCATTAGCTCTTGGCTTACTATTTGATGATAGTCTGTGGAGAAATACATTACTTGATGCCAGTATTCTCAACATGCCAGCACAGCTACGTGACATGTTTGCCTACATTTGTATTTTTGGTCCTCCAGCTAAACCTCGGGACTTATGGGATGAATTTAAGGAACACTTTGTAGAAGACTACTGCTATGCATACCACTCCGACACTCTGGAGTGTGTCAATTGTGAAGGCTATGCTATGACAGATGTCCAACATGTTCTTAAAGCTCATGGCAAAACTTATACTGATTTTAATTTGCCACGTCCAGTCAAGAAACAACACCTCCTCCCACAGTATGATAAAGATTATGAGTTATCAGCAGCTGCTGAAATGAAAGCTACTCTAAATGAGGACCAACTTTTTGCTTTTGATGCTATCACTCAAGCTTTAGAAGACACTAATTCTACAGCAAAGTGTTTTTTCCTTGATGGTCCTGGTGGCAGCGGAAAAACGTACCTATATCATTTACTCCTACATCAGCTAAGAGGACAAGGAGACATTGTGTCACCTGCTGCCACTACTGGAATTGCCGCCAACTTGCTACAAGGTGGACGAACCATTCATTCTCTTTATGGGATTCCAATTCCTGTGAATGAAACATCTGTTTCCAGGATTAAGAATGATACCGATGCAGCAAAAGATTTGCACAGCACTAAACTTTTTATTATTGATGAGTGCACAATGCTATCCAAATATGCATTGCATGTCATTGATAGAGTTTTACGTGATGTCATGACAACAAATGTAGCTCACAAAGAAAAAACACCGTTTGGAGGTAAAGTGATTGTTTTTGGAGGCGACTTTAGACAATGTCTTCCTGTCATCCCTCATGGGACAAGAACTGATGTTGTAGAGAGCTGTATAAAATATTCACAACACTGGCAACATTTTACTCGCCTGCCACTTATTAACAACATGCGCTCCATTGATCCTCACTACAGCAGTTGGTTGCTTCAACTGGGAAATGGTGAACTATCTAATGAACATAACCTTGGAGATGATGTAATTGAAATTCCTCCAGACATGGTATGCACTGGCTCTTTAATAATTGAAATTTTTGGAGATAATCTTTGTATTGATGTGAATGACACCGAAAGCATAAATACAGCTGCATCTCATGCAATTTTATGTCCAAAAAATGAGGACGTTGAGAAAGTCAATTCCCAAGTCATGGATTTATTGATAGGTGACTATACTGAATATATCAGTGATGATTCCATCGATCCTGATGAAGCTGATGACCTCGATCAATACCCACTTGAGTTTTTGAATTCACTAACACCAACTGGAATGCCTTCACATCGGCTGAAACTTAAAATTGGCACCATTGTCATGTTATTACGTAATCTGAACATGAACAAAGGTCTCTGCAATGGTACGCGGCTCATTGTCACTGCCTTACATGCCAATATCATACTGGCTAAAGTAATTAGTGGGTCAGCAGCAGGAAATGTGGTATTCATTCCACGAATTGATTTGTGTCCATCAGAGACTGGATTACCTTTTAAATTAAGACGGAGACAATTTCCCATCAAGCCCGCATTTGCAATGACCATAAATAAATCTCAAGGCCAGACCCTCCATCGAGTTGGTATTTATCTACCAGAACCTGCTTTTGCCCATGGTCAATTGTATGTTGCTTTTTCCAGGGTGAAGCAATGTTGCAATGTGAGGGTTAAAGTGGTTAATACACCACTTCAAGGACAATTATTGGCTGATAGTACTAAAGTGTTCACACGTAATATTATCTACAAAAATATTTTAGTTTAAAGTTACTTTTCTTTTTTTTCATTATTCAGTTTTTCTAATAACATAGACAGCAATAGGCAAATTCTATGTATAGAGATAAGGAAAAAAAAACAAAAACAAAAAAAAAATTAGTGTAGCCATAGACATATAGATTTTAAGTACTTATGTAGGAAATACATATATAACATACGTACTCATTAGCATATAGGGTTAATAACTCTATATCATATCTACATAAATTTAGAAATATGATATATCAATACATATTTTTATACGTAAGTAGAACACATATTAAGTACAAGATGTAAGATGTGTATCATCCAAATGCCTGTATTTGGTGATAGGAACCTGTATTTGAAGCTCCAGCAGTATAGCTGCTGAGAGATTTCATTTTGTTTTTAAAAAGGGTGAGGTTTTTGTGAACAGGTAAGAGACGGGCGGGATGGCTGTTCACACACATCTCTATCTCCAGGTGTGTTCTGTACATAGAAATAGATATATAGATAGGTACATATTTAGATAGATAGGGAAAGAATAGAGATTTTGCTTTCACATCAACATTTTTCTGCTATTTGGAGAATTTATGGTGGAAAAAAGGCTATTTCTGCACTTCCTGCCTAAGGGCTGACCCACGCCACTCTTGCTGTAAGTTGCATGCAATGTATACGGAATTTGTACTTCACTTGCGGCAGGTGCGGCACATGTGGTTTCTGCAGTTTTCGCCACAAAATCTCCACTTACCAGTGTTTTTGTTGTGGCTGCATTTAATGCAATTGTCGAAGCCGCGTTTGCCGCATTTACTGCAAGTTAACTCCAAGCTTCATCTACATTGCATGGCACTTGCTGAAAGTGTGTTGTAGGTCAGTTCTTTGGTGCCAAGTGTGGAAGTTGTATTGTTTTTAACATTACTTCTGCAAATATCAGAAACATGCAGATGTGAAAGAGGTTTGAGTATTAAGAAATAGGAATCAGTTAGTTAGGACCCATCAGTTCAAAGGCTACCGTGACGTGGTTGATGGGCATGCTTATATTAGCCCATCGGTGTACTATGAACGTTGATTTCTTAAATTTTACACTTCTGTAAAAATAAACACAAAAAATTTGGATACACAAAAAGGCTTTTATTTCTGTTGTACTTATTAGAATTATTTAAAATGAAGGCTTAGCTAAGCCCAAGAGATGATTAAAAACGTTTCATACCAACCCATCAGATGTAAAATTACTGTGAAAATACCTGATGGGCACACAAGTATGCGCCAGTATGGGTACTAAGAGCTTTTTCACATAATAATGAAATATTTTAAAATGTCATAGAACATACCAATATACATAGTTATTGATACATATTATTTATTATTTACATTATTGTTCTTAAGCAAAGAACCGTTGTTGTGGCATTTGCCACAACACGCAAAGTTGTTGTCTGATGTCTTTCATTCCTCCCCTCATAAGCATGTTCATGGATCCTGTGTAACTGTACCTTAAATAACAAGAATTGTCAAGAGCTGGTGAGTGCAGCCATTTTTTGTTCTTTCTTACTATTATTTATTAATTGTATTATTCTTACATTTGAATAAATAAAGTATATATGGATTCTAGACTCCCGATTCTTTAGAATCGGGCTGCCATCTAGTAGAATATAATACAGCCCCTCCATAGAATATAATGTAGGCCCCCATAGAATATAATGCAGCCCCCCATAGAATGTAAAACAGCCCCCATAGAATGTAATACAGCCCCCCATAGAATATAATACAGCACCCCACAGAATGTAATACAGCCCCCCATAGAATATAATACAGTCCGTCCATAGAATGTAATACAGCCCCCCCCATAGAATATAATACAGCCCCTCCATAGAATATAATGTAGGCCCCCATAGAATGTAATACAGCCCCCCATTGAATATAATACAGCACCCCACAGAATGTAATACAGCTCCCCCATAGAATATAACGTAGCTGACCCCCCAACAAGAATAGCCCCACAGTTCAGTACTCATTAATAGATTAGAAAAAAAAAACACAATCCTCTCCTCGTGCCCCGCGCTGTTCCATCCTCCGGTCTCAGCGGCTGCTCTGCCCGGACCCAGCACACAGCAGGTACGTGATGATGTGACATCATCGTGCACCCGCAGTGTCAGAGGCAGAGGGGAATGATGGGAGAGGGAGCGTCAGCTGACGCTCTCTAATCCATCATTGCATTGAACTGTACCGGCGTCATAGGCGTCGGTATAGTTGAATGCGTCGGTATAGTTGAATGCGTCGGCGCTGGCGGGGGGGCAGTCAGCGCTGGCAAGGGTGAGTTGACGCTCGTGGCAAGCGACTAGCTGAGGACCTGCTTGAGGGGTGCAGTTTTTAGAATGGTGTCACTTTTCGGTATTTTCTGTCATACAGTCCTCTCAAAGTCACTTGAAATGTGAGGTGGTCCCTAAAAAATGGTTTTGTTGTAAAAATGAGAAATCGCTGGTCAACTTTTAATCCTTATAACTTCCTAACAAAAAAAAATTGTTTAAAAAATGTCTCCTGTTACTCTTGGGAAAATAAAAGATTGGAGACTAAAAGATACCGTAATTTTTGTGGAAAAAATATGATTTTTTATTTTCACGGCCGGGCGTTATAAACTTTAGTGAAATACTTCTCACCTCACCACACATCTAGATAAGTTCCTTGGGGGGTCTAGTTTCCAAAATGGGGTCACTTGTGGGGGGTTTCCACGGTTTAGGCACATCAGGGGCTCTTCAAACGCGACATGGCATCCAAACAAAATTCCAGCCAATTTTGGTTTGTAAAAGTCAAACGGCGCTCCTTCTCTTCCGAGCTCTGCCATTCGCCTAAACAGTTTTTCCCCATATATTGGGTACTGGCATGTTCAGTAGAAATTGCATTATACATTGTGGGGTTAATTTTTCCTGTTACCCCTGTGAAATTAAAAAAAATTGTCTAAAGTTACATTTTAGTGAAAAAAAGTTAAATGTTCATTTTTTCATTTCACATTCCATTAATTTCTGTGAAGCACCTTAAAGGTTATTAAACATATTGAATGTGGTTTTGATCAGCTTGAGGGGTGTAGTTTTTAGAATGGTGTCACTTTTGGGTATTTTCTGCCATATAGACTCCTCAAAGTGACTTCAAATGTGAGGTGGCCCCTAAAAAAAATGGTTTTGTAAATTTTGTTGTAAAAATGAGAAATCGCTGGTCAGCTTTTAACCCTTATAACTTCCTAACAAAAAAAAATGTGCTTCCAAAATTGTGCTGATGTAAAGTGGAAATGTGGGAAATGCTATTTATTAACTACCAGAAATAGGCCTGATGCTATTGCATCGGGAGTGCGGTGAAATGAACATCTTTGAATCCTTAGTGGTGCTAACAGGAGCAGTGGACCTGTGTCACACCATTAGCGCTTTCCAACATACCTGTTCAAAGTCAATTGGCCTCAGCCAATGAGCAGCGCGGGATTCAAATCCCCCGCCAAAGCCGCGTGGTACCGCTCAGCCAGCGGGACGATGGATTTGAATCCCATGCCGCTCATTGGCTCAGCCGGCGGCAGCTCAGCCAATGAGTGGTGCCGCCCGGTGAGCGGCGCGGGATTCAAATCCCTCGCCAAAGCCATGTGGCACTGCTCATTGGCTGAGCGCCCCTGTCGCTCAGTCAATGAGCGGAGCGGGATTCAAATCCCCCCACCCTGCCGGCTGAGCCACGGATTTGAATTCCCCGCCAAAGCTGCACGGCCAGGGGCGGCTCAGCCAATGAGCAGTGCTGCGCGGCTTTGGCGGGGGATTTGAAACCCGCACCAAAGCTGCCCGCTGGCTGAGCCAATGAGCAGTGCCGCGTGGGATTTGCATCCCAAGCCAAACCTCAGCTGGCGGGTGGCTCAGCTTGGTGGGGGATTCAAATCCTGCGCGGCAACGCTCATTGGCTCAGCCGGTGGGGAGGGGTATTTGAATCCAGCACTGCTCATTTCCTGGGCGCCAGGAGCGCTCAACCAATGAGCGGTGCCACGAGGCTTGGCAGGGGATATGAATCCCGGCTGCCATATCGGAATACCCATAACTTGGGTGTTCCAATATCGCGGTCGGCGTAGTTCCGATGCGAGCAGCCGGGAGATGAGCGGCTAGTGCCGCTGATCTCCCATCGGAATAGTGGTGCCGTTTTGGTCACTTGTGGAGGCTCAGTTCGTGGCCTTCCGGCCCCGGTGGATTGTGGGATAGCGATACAGCTGGAAGCTGTGACAGAGCCGAATGGCAATTATATATTAGATTTTGTATGACATAAGGTCTTAAAAAGTTTTCAAAATTGCCAAATTTTCGCCAAATTTCCATTTTTTACACAAATAATTGCAAGTTATATCGAAGAAATTTTACCACTAACATGAAGTACAATATGACACGAAAAAATATTCTCAGAATCGCCAAGATCTGTTGAAGCTTTCTAGAGTTATTACCTCATAAAGGGACAGTGGTCAGAATTGTAAAAATTGGCCCGGTTATTAACATGCAAACCACCCTCGAGGGTTAAGGGGTTAAACACTTGGGAAGCCTTTGCAGGTGTTTTTGTTCATTATTCTAATTTACTGAGATAATGACTATCGGGTTTTCATTGTCCGTAAGCCATAATCATTAACATTAACAGAAATAAACACTTGAAATAGATCACTTTGATTGTAATGGCTCTATATAATATGTGAGTTCCACTTTTTGTATTGAAGAACTGAAATAAACTAACTTTATGATGATATTCTAATTTTGTGAGAAGCACCTGTATCTCATGTTTTATTGAGCTAAACTTCTTTTGTGAACTGCTTAATTTCAATGTGATAACAAGAAGACGATAAAGCCACTGAAACGACCCATTATAAATACCAGCTGCTAATATTATCAGAATCCTTGAAGCAGAAAACATAGTAAAAAATAAATCAAATCCTATACCAGGTGGTGAGGGGGTGTTAGAGGTCAGGACTTCCCTGCCATGTGGGATGTATCACAGGAATTGTTTGTTGCTTTAGTCTCCTATACAGGTTCAGTCGTTGGGTCTGTTGCTTAGCGCAAACAGTGGTCCCAGCAGTTTGCTCAGGCTCCTTTAATATGTGTGGTTATTGCTGGCTCTCTATCTAAAGTCTAAGGTAACCAGTGGTATATAGAGGCAGCCCCACTCTCTGGAGTCTAAGTCCAGAAATCACCTTACTGGTTAGCTGAGCTGGTACTTACCTTCTCTGTACCTCTCAGTGGTTAGCTGAGCTGGTACTAACCTTCCCTGTACCCTTTGGTGGTTTGCTGAGCTGGTACTTACCTTCCCTGTACCCCTCGATGGTTAGCTGAGTTGGTACTTACCTTCAGTGTACCCTTCGGTGGTTTGCTGAGCTGGTACTTACCTTCCCTGTACCCCTCGGTGGTTAGCTGAGCTGGTACTATCCTTCCCTGTACCCCTCGGTGGTTAGCTGAGCTGGTACTTACTATCCCTATACCTCACGGTGGTTAGCTAAGCTGGTACTATCCTTCCCTGTAACCCTCGGTGGTTAGCTGAGCCAGTACTTACTGTCCCTGAACCTCTCAGTGGTTAGCTGAGTTGGTACTCCTCTGCCTGTGCATCTCTGAGTTGTATTTGGGTTTGGTATTCTGGGTTCCATTTACACTGTGTGGAGTTTACTCAGTGTTTAAGGAAGAACGTTAGCTAGTGTTTTATGTTTTTGCTCATATTAGCAGCAGTTTACTGCACGGTGGACCCCGGGTTGCGATTGCACCTTATTTATTATTTATTTTTATTTGGTGCAATCCGCCATCCCTAACAAGGGGGGCTATTTTAGCACTGGAAACTCCCATGACAATGCAAGAAAAAAGGAGCAAAATTTATCCCGTATAAAATATATTTACGACAAAAATAATGCACTGAAAATTGGATAACAAAATTAGCATAAAGTGACAAAGTGGATAATTGATTTACACAGATGTAAAGCACCTTGGCCCCAGTAATTTGTAATGGATATGGAGAGAGCAAAAAGGTAGCAGCTAGTATTTATAAAGTTCTAGTGCTAGTCATTGCTCTCAAGTTACAAAAAGTACTCATCCATACACAATTTGCATAGCATGCATGTCAGGCAGATACATTCACCAACTAGAAAAAGTGGTGTGTACTGCTTTAAGGGAAACAAAAGCTACAAAAATAAAGCTAAATTCTGCTCTGCGCATGCGTGGTGATCCATTCCCCAGCTGCTACATCACATCCGGTCTCATCCTCAGTGGGGCCGGGCGGGGGAAGTCCCCTATGATGTCATTACCCAGCCTCCATTAGGGATTACAGCATTGCCAAAGGAAATTTTAGAGCACTTCATGCTTCCCTCTGCCGACAAGCTTTTTGGAGATGGAAATTTCATTCTCCAGCAGGACTTGGCACCTGTCCACACTGCCAAAAGTACCAATACCTGGTTTAAAAACAACAGTATCACTGTGCTTGATTGGCCAGCAAACTCGCTGACCTTAAACCCATAGAGAATCTAGGGGTATTGTCAAGAGGAAGATGAGAGACACCAGACCCAACAATGCAGACAAGATGAAGGCTGCTATCAAAGTAACCTGGGCTTCCATAACACCTCAGCAGTGCCACAGGCTGATCGCCTCCATGCCACGCCGTATTGATGCAGTAATTGATGCAAAAGGAGCCCCGACCAAGTATTGTGCACATTTACTGAACATATATTTCAGTAGGCTAACATTTTGGATTTTACAATTATTTTTCAAGCTGGTGTTACAAAGTATTCTAAATTATTGAGATAATGACTTTTGGGTTTTCATTGGCTGTAAGCCCTAATCATCAACATTAACAGAAATAAACACTTGAAATAGATCACTCCATTTGTAATGACTGTAATGACTATATAATCGGAGTTTCAATTTTTGTATTGAAGAACTGAAAAAAATTAACTTTTGGATGATATTCTGATTTTGTGAGAAGCACCTGTATGTCAAACTCTGTACTGTGGGCCAAATATGACCCTAAGGCTACCGTCACACTAGCAGTATTTGGTCAGTATTTTACATCAGTATTTGTAAGCCAAAACCAGGAGTGGGTGATAAATACAGAAGTGGTGCATATGTTTCTATTATACTTTTCCTCTAATTGTTCCACTCCTGGTTTTGGCTTACAAATATTGATGTAAAATACTGCCAAATATTGTTAGTGTGATGGCAGCCTATGGGTGAGTACCTACGATGCCAGGTGGGTCCCTTGAGTATATTTGGCCCATCATGCTGGTCGGGTCTCCCGCCCGGCATTGCACTTTCAGCTATATTGGCATCCTCAAAATATGTTATATGCCTAGCTCTGTGGCACTTCCAAAAATACATAAATCAAAATTAAAGAACTGGAAGCTGAGATGACGTAAAATCACAAATTTTATTCTTACAATTTTAAACAGGAAGCCAAAGCAGTGTATCATTCGCATATAAATCCTAAAAAGGGGGGTACTATGAGGCCAAAAGAATGTAAGTATTTAAATATGTAAATATTAAAATACATATAAGGAGCAAGATAAATGCTTCCAAATAAATTATGGTATAATATAAATTAAGGCCACAAAAGTAAATTTAGGAAGGACATATCATTAACCGTATGATTCCCATTTCCAAAAGGAGTCAAAACTAGCTAGATCAATGTCCCAAAAAGCAGGATACCATAAATAGTATACATAAGAGTACTAGTACAAAAAGTGCAACAGTATCCCGCAAGAAAAGAAAATGAATGTGGAAAAGGTCATGAAAAACTAAAGGAGAGGGATCAGTATAATTAGGCACTGTACCTTTAAGTGGCCGCAGCACCCCAACGCGCGTTTCGTGATAAGCTTTGTCCAAGGGAGGGTGCGTGTGATGCAGCTGTTTAGGAGTGTTTTTATATGGTGTTCATCACACTGGTATGCAAATTGCCTTTTCAGAGAAAAAGAGGACTTAAACTATATAGCGCCACCTGTTGGAAGTAGCGATCCTACAAGTCACAATCAACCCTTTAACGAGTCGTGCAATATGGCTTAGGATAAAAGCCAAATCAGTATCTCAATTCACAGACATGTTGTTTCGGGCTGTTGGCCCTCGTCAGTGCGAAGCATGAGAACTAATTTGGCTAGGTGAGAGGCTCTGGACTGGGGTCTAAGGGGTAACATTTCTCCTTATGGAGAGTGACACTCTCCATACGGAGAAACGTTACCCCTTAGACCCCATCACATTGGTGGCAGCGGTCTGGTTGCAGAGCTTTTGCCGCCGAATCTGCATGACGTTGGCTGGGATCGGCGTCACGCGGCACCCGGCCCTCCCCCGCTTGATGCGTCAGGGCAAGGGGAGGCACGGGCGGCAGCTAAGATGCGTCACCCAGGCAACAGCAATACAGGAAGCCGGCAAAAGCACACACCGCAGGATAGCAGCGAGGCCCAGACAGGAATGTGATGACCAAAAGAAGATATGGGGTACGTGAATATTCAGTTAAAGGGATGTATGAACTTGGGTATAGATATTAAAGAGGACTAAGTGGTAACTTGCATATTAACCCCTTCCCGCCGCGGCCCTTTTTCGTTTTTGCATTTCCGTTTTTTGCTCCCCTCCTTCCCAGAGCCATAACTTTTTTATTTTTCTGTCAATATGGTCATGTGAGGGCTTATTTTTTGCGGGACGAGTTGTACTTTTGAGTGACACCATTGGTTTTACCATGTCTTGTACTAGAAAATGGGAAAAAAACTCCAAGTGTGGTGAAATTGCAAAAAAAGTGCAATCCCACACTTGTTTTTTGTTTGGCTTTTTTGCTAGGTTCACTAAATGCTAAAACTGACCTGATATTATGATTCTCCAAGTCATTACGAGTTCATAGACACCTAACATGTCTAGGTTATTTTTTATATAAGTGGTGAAAAAAAATTCAAAACTTTGCTAAAAAAAAGCACAATTTTTCGTGATCTGGGGTCGGGTGAGTGCTTATTATTTGCATGCCGAGCTGACGTTTTTAATGATACCACTTTTGTGCAGATACGTTCTTTTGATCACCCGTTATTGCATTTTAATGCAATGTCGCGGCGACCAAAAAAACGTAATTGTGGTGTTTCAAATTTTTTTCTATAGCGATCAGGTTAATTTTTTTATTGATAGATCGGGCGATTCTGAACGCGGCGATACCAAATATGTGTATGTTTGAATTTTTTTTATTGTTTTATTTTGGATGGGGCGAAAGGGGGGTGATTTAAACTTATATATTTTTTATTTTTTTCATATTTTTAAAAACATTTTTTTTAACTTTTGCCATGCTTCAATAGCCTCCATGGGAACAAAACAGCTGACATGTTGCGACTTTGATGTGGGCTCACCGCCGGAGCCCACATCAAAGGGGGAGACACAACATGCACCGTACTAGTACAGGGCATGTCGTGAAGGGGTTAACCCCTTCACCCCCGGAGCTTTTTCCGTTTTTTTCGTTTTCGTTTTTCGCTGCCCTCCTTCCCAGAGCCATAACTTTTTTATTTTTCCGTCAATATGGCCATGTGAGGGCTTATTTTTTGCAGGACGAGATGTACTTTTGAATACCATTGGTTTTACCATGCCATGTAACAGAAAACGGGAAAAAAATTCCAAGTGTGATGAAATTGCAAAAAAAGTGCAATCTCACACTTGTTTTTTGTTTGGCTTTTTTGCTAGGTTCACCAAATGCTAAAACTAACCTGCCATTATGATTCTCCTGGTCATTACGAGTTCATAGCCACCTAACATGACTAGGTTATTTTTTATCTAAGTGGTGAAAAAAAATTCCAAAGTTTGCTAAAAAAAATAAATAAAAAAATTGCGCGATTTTCCAATACCCGTAGCGTCTCCAATTTTCATGATCTGGGGTCGGGTGAGGGCTTATTTTTTGCGTGCCAAGCTGGCGTTTTTATTGATACCATTTTGGTGCAGATACGTTCTTTTGATCGCCCGTTATTGCATTTTAATGCAATGTCGCGGCAACCAAAAAACCGTAATTTTGGCGTTTTGATTTTTTTTTCTCGCTACGCCATTTAGCGGTCAGGTTAATCCTTTGTTTTTATTGATAGATCGGGCGATTCTGAACGCGGCAATACCAAATATGTGTAGGTTTGTTTTTTATTTTATTGTTTTATTTTGATTGGGGCGAAAGGGGGGTGATTTGAACTTTTATATTTTATTTTATTTTTTTAATATTTTTAAACACTTTTTTTTCTTAATTTTGGCATGCTTCAATAGCCTCCATAGGAGGCTAGAAGCATGCACAACTCGATCGGCTCTGCTACATAGAGGTGAAATACAGATCACCTCTATGTAGCAGAAAGGCAGGTGTACTTTGAGCGCCGACCACAGGGTGGCGCTCAAAGCAGTCGGCCATCAACAACCATAGAGGTCTCAAGGAGACCTCTGGTTGTTATGGCAATGCACCGCTGACCCCCGATCATGTGACGGGGGTCAGCAGTGCGAGGACCTCCGGCCGCGCGGCCGGGAGCGCTAGTTAAATGCCGCTGTCAGCGCTTGACGGCGGCATTTAACTAGTTAATGGGCGCGGGCGGATCGCGATTCCGCTGGCGCTCATTGCGCGCACATGTCAGCTGTACAAAACAGCTGACATGTCGCGGCTTTAAGGTGGGCTCACCGCCGGAGCCCACCTCAAAGCAGGGGATCTGCCAGCTGACGTACTATTCCGTCAGCTAGCAGAAAGGGGTTAAAGTAACAGTGCGATATGATGAATAAAAACAAAAAGTAGGAAAATGTGCATAGGATAAGAATAAGTCGGCGAAGATTATAGAAATATATGTATTTTGGGACAAGGGAAGTTAGATATGAATATATTAATCATGGGGATATAAAAGTGTACCAATTGTGTTGGGGGAAATTTAAAAAGACAAAGGGCATGTGCACACGTTGCAGATCCGCAGCGGATTGGCCGCTGCGGATTCGCAGCAGTTTTCCCTGAGTTTACAGTACCATGTAACTCAAAATCCGCAGTGCACGTGCTGCGGAAAAAAATGCGCGGAAACGTAGCGTTGTTTATTCCGCAGCATGTCAATTCTGTGTGCGGATTCCGCAGCGGTTTACACCTGCTCCATAATAGGAATCCGCAGGTGTAAAACCGCAGGTGGAATCCGCACAAAATCCGCAAAAAAAAATTGCGGTAAATCTGCTGTAATTCCGCAGGAAATCTGCAGTGCGGTTTACCTGTGGATTTACCAAAACCAGTCCGGAAAAATCCGCAGAGTAATCCGCAGCGTGTGCACATAGTCTAAGATGTATGAACTAGAATGCAATTATTAGGAGGGACGGAGTGATGACCTCGATATGTGTATTTAAATGATTGCAGTATAGAAAGTAAAAATGACTACAGTAAAATTAAGAAAAGTGTATAAAAATAGGATCATTTAAGTAAAGTGCATTTGTAGGAGACAAGTGATATAAGAAAAAGGGGGTCATGTAATAAGCACAGTGCAATTATAATCCAATTAAGTTATAAAACAACAAAGTGTATAATAAAGTGCTTAATATCTGAATAAAGAAGTGCAAGGATAACCAGAGAACAATTTTTCAATATTAAGAATCATTCCTTGTGATACATAAACAACAAAACCATTATTAGAGTAAAATAAAAAATAAAATATAAAATGATTATATGCAAATGTTAAAAAGTCTGGCTCTTAAAGGAATCCTCACATTCAAGTCCCAGAGAGATTGCTATGTCTTGTTATTTCAGATCTTCATGCTACTCAACTCCAGATCCACATACAAAAAAGGAAACCCAGTTGCATTATATATGCCATATAGTGGGGGTACTTAATAGTATCCCATCACATTCAAAAATATTTCAAACTCCATTAGATGTGACTAGTTTCCATGGCTTCATAAGGTCCTTGTCCATACATGCGCAGTACACCCCTTGAGGAAGTGTCCAGCTTGGACACGAAACGCGCGTCGGGGCTTCTGCCATCTGCTGAGGGCTCTGTGCACTTATCGGTAAGCTAAGCTAATAATTTAATAATTTACATCTATCTACCTAGTTAGGGCTTCACCCTCTACTCATTATCATCCACCGTAGCACCTATTGTAATGGAAAGTCCCTTGCACATTGATTTACCAGTTATGCCTATATCTGATACTTATCTGCACAATTAGGCTATACTTTGTTACTGGCTATATATACTCTGGGGCTTTTGCCATTTGTAGAGGGTTTTAAGCTATAGTTATATTTATTATTAGCTATTACTTACCTTGGATATATTTACTATGCTGTCATGATCTCTGCAGGCAGAGATCATAGCAAGCCTATAGAGGGACAAGCTCTCGGAAGATGGAACTATACTGACCATGAACTAAGCCTGCCGCGCAACTAGAAATAGCCAGGTAGCATTTCCTATTTATCGCTAGATGCCCAGCTCTGGCCTAAGACCTAAATAGCTAGCAGAGGGAAATATAAGACCTGGCTCACCTCTAGAGAAATATTCCAAAGAAGACAGTAGCCCCCCACATATAATGACGGTGAGTTCAGATGAAACAACAAACGCAGCAGGAAAATAGTCTTAGCAAATTTGAGGTCCGCTTACTAGATAGCAGAAGACAGATAGTATACTTTCATGGTCAGCAGAAAAACACTAACAAAACACCATCCAGAGATTACCTTAAACTCTGGCATTAACTCATAACGCCAGAGTAGCAATCCCTGATCAACGAGAGCTTTCCAGACACAGTAACAAAACTTCAGCTGTGAACTGGAACAAATAGGCAAAACAAAACATGGACAAAAGTCCAACTTATCTAGTAGTTGTCTAGAAGCAGGAACAAGCACTGAGAGGCATCAGATAACATTGTTGACCGGCAAGAAACCACCAGAGAAATGAGCTTAAATAGCGACACCCACTACTGATGGAATCAGGTGAAACAGGAAAGAGGATGACAAGTCCAATTCCACAAGCGGCCACCGGGGGAGCCCAGAATCCAAATTCACAACAGTACCCCCCCCTCAAGGAGGGGGCACCGAACCCTCACCAGATCCACCAGGGCGACCAGGATGAGCCCTATGGAAGGCACGAACAAGATCAGAAGCATGAACATCAGATGCATTGACCCAAGAATTATCCTCCTGGCCGTAACCCTTCCAGTTGACCAGATACTGGAGCCTCCGTCTGGAAACACGAGAGTCCAAAATTTTCTCCACAACGTACTCCAACTCACCCTCAACCAACACCGGAGCAGGAGGCTCAACTGAAGGTACAACAGGTACCTCATACCTGCGCAATAACGACCGATGAAAAACGTTATGAATGGAAAAGGACGCAGGGAGGTCCAAACGGAAAGAAACAGGATTAAGAATCTCCAATATTCTATAAGGGCCGATGAACCGAGGTTTAAACTTAGGAGAAGAGACCCTCATAGGGACAAAACGAGAAGACAACCACACTAAATCTCCAACACAAAGCCGAGAACCAACACGACGATGACGGTTGGCAAAACGCTGAGTCTTCTCCTGGGACAACTTCAAATTGTCCATAACCTGCCCCCAGATGTGATGCAATCTCTCCACCACCGCATCCACTCCAGGACAATCCGAGGATTCCACCTGACCGGAGGAAAATCGAGGGTGAAACCCCGAATTACAGAAAAACGGGGACACCAAGGTGGAAGAACTGGCCCGATTATTGAGGGCGAACTCTGCCAATGGCAAAAAAGCAACCCAATCATCCTGGTCAGCAGAGACAAAACACCTCAGATATGTCTCAAGGGTCTGATTAGTCCGCTCGGTCTGGCCATTAGTCTGAGGGTGAAAAGCAGACGAAAAAGACAAATCTATGCCCATCCTAGCACAGAATGCCCGCCAAAATCTAGACACAAATTGGGTACCTCTGTCAGAAACAATATTCTCAGGAATACCGTGCAATCGGACAACATTCTGAAAAAACAGAGGAACCAACTCAGAAGAAGAAGGCAACTTGGGCAGAGGAACCAAATGGACCATTTTAGAGAAACGGTCACAGACCACCCAGATGACAGACATCTTCTGGGAAACAGGCAGATCTGAAATAAAATCCATCGAGATGTGTGTCCAAGGCCTCTTAGGAATAGGCAAGGGCAACAGCAGTCCGCTAGCCCGAGAACTACAAGACTTGGCCCGAGCACAAACGTCACATGACTGCACAAAGACTCGCACATCTCGTGACAGAGAAGGCCACCAGAAGGATCTTGCCACCAAATCCCTGGTACCAAAAATTCCGGGATGACCTGCCAATGCAGAAGAATGTACCTCAGAGATGACTCTGCTGGTCCAATCATCCGGAACAAACAGTCTATCAGGCGGACAACGATCCGGTCTATCCGCCTGAAACTCTTGCAAGGACCGCCGCAGATCAGGAGAAACGGCCGACAAAATCACTCCCTCCCTAAGGATACCTGTGGGTTCAGAATTACCAGGAGAGTCCGGGTCAAAACTCCTAGAAAGGGCATCAGCCTTAACATTCTTAGAACCCGGTAGGTATGACACCACAAAATTAAAGCGAGAAAAAAATAAAGACCAGCGCGCCTGTCTAGGATTCAGGCGTCTGGCAGTCTCAAGATAAATCAAATTTTTGTGGTCAGTCAATACCACCACCTGATGCCTAGCCCCCTCGAGCCAATGGCGCCACTCCTCAAACGCCCACTTCATGGCCAAAAGCTCCCGATTCCCGACATCATAATTCCGCTCTGCGGGCGAAAATTTGCGAGAAAAGAAGGCACAAGGCCTAATGACGGAGCAGTCGGAACCTTTCTGCGACAACACTGCCCCAGCTCCGATCTCCGAAGCGTCAACCTCAACCTGAAAAGGCAGATTCACATCAGGCTGACGCAACACAGGGGCAGAGGCAAAACGGCGCTTAAGCTCCTGAAAGGCCTCTACAGCATGAGGGGACCAATTAGCAACATCAGCGCCTTGTCTGGTCAAATCAGTCAGTGGTTTAACGACATCCGAAAAACCAGCAATAAATCGGCGGTAAAAGTTGGCAAAGCCCAAAAATCTCTGAAGACCCTTAAGAGAGGAGGGCTGAGTCCAGTCACAAATAGCTTGCACCTTGACGGGATCCATCTCAATGGAAGAGGGAGAAAAAATATACCCCAAAAAGGAAATTTTCTGGACCCCAAAAACGCACTTAGACCCCTTCACACATAAAGAATTAGACCGCAGAACCTGAAAAACTCTCCTGACCTGCTGGACATGAGAGTCCCAGTCATCAGAAAAAATCAGAATATCATCCAGATATATTATCATAAATTTATCCAGAAAATCGCGGAAAATATCATGCATAAAAGACTGGAAAACTGAAGGGGCATTAGAAAGACCAAAAGGCATGACCAAATACTCAAAGTGGCCCTCGGGCGTATTAAATGCGGTCTTCCACTCATCCCCCTGCCTGATCCGCACCAAGTTATACGCCCCACGAAGATCAATTTTAGAGAACCACTTAGCACCCTCTATACGAGCAAACAAATCAGTAAGCAATGGCAATGGGTATTGATACTTAACAGTGATCTTATTCAGAAGCCGATAATCAATACATGGTCTCAAAGAGCCGTCTTTTTTTGAGACAAAGAAAAACCCAGCTCCCAAGGGAGAAGAAGATGGACGAATATGTCCCTTTTCCAAAGACTCCTTTATATATTCCCGCATAGCAGCATGTTCCGGCACAGACAAATTAAACAAACGACCCTTTGGATATTTACAACCCGGTATCAAATCTATGGCACAATCGCACTCACGGTGCGGAGGTAACGACCCAAGCTTGGGTTCGTCAAAGACGTCTTGATAATCAGAGAGGAACTCAGGGACTTCAGAGGGAATGGACGACGAAATAGAAACCAAAGGTACGTCCCCATGAATACCCTTACATCCCCAGCTCAACACAGACATTGCTCTCCAGTCCAAGACTGGATTGTGAGACTGCAACCATGGCAATCCCAGTACCAAATCGTCATGTAAATTATACAGCACCAGGAAACGAATAATCTCCTGGTGATCCGGATTGATACGCATGGTTACTCGTGTCCAGTATTGTGGTTTATTATTAGCCAATGGGGTGGAGTCAATCCCCTTCAGAGGAATAAGAGTCTCCAAAGGCTCTAAATCAAAACCACAACGATTGGCAAAGGACCAATCCATAAGACTCAGAGCGGCGCCAGAGTCAACATAGGCGTCCGTGGCAATGGATGACAAAGAGCAAATCAGGGTTACAGACAAAATAAACTTAGACTGAATGGTGCCAATGGAAACAGACTTATCAAGCTTCTTTGTACGCCTAGAGCATGCTGATATAACATGAGTAGAATCCCCACAATAGAAACACAATCCATTCTTCCGTCTAAAATTCTGTCGCTCGCTCCTGGACAGAATTCTATCACACTGCATACTTTCTGGCGTCTTTTCCATAGACACCGCCAGATGGTGCACTGGTTTGCGCTCCCGCAGACGCCTATCAATCTGAATAGCCATTGTCATGGACTCATTCAGACCTGCAGGCAAAGGGAACCCCACCATAACATCCTTAACGGCATCAGAGAGACCTTCTCTGAAAGTTGCCGCCAAGGCGCACTCATTCCACTGAGTAAGCACAGACCATTTACGGAATTTTTGGCAGAAAACTTCAGCTTCGTCTTGCCCCTGAGATAGTGCCATCAAAGTTTTTTCTGCCTGAAGTTCCAAATGAGGTTCCTCATAAAGCAAGCCCAAGGCCAGAAAAAACGCATCCACATCGCGTAACGCAGGATCCCCTGCTGGCAATGAGAAGGCCCAATCTTGAGGGTCACCCCTGAGCAAGGAAATCACAATCCTAACCTGCTGAGCAGGGTCTCCAGCTGAACGAGACTTCAGGGACAAATAAAGCTTACAATTATTTCGGAAATTCTGGAAGCTAGCTCTATTCCCTGTGAAGAACTCCGGCAAAGGAATTCTCGGCTCAGATACCGGAGCATGTACCACAAAATCTTGTAAATTTTGTACTTTCGTGATGAGATTATTCAAACCCGCAGTTACACTCTGGAGATCCATTATTGTCAGGTGCACACAGAGCATACAGAGATTAGGAGGAGAGAGAGAAAAAAGACTGCAGCAAGGCAGACTGGAGGAAAAAAAAAAAAAAAAAAAAAAAATTCCAGCAGACTTCTTATAACTCTCCTTTCTAAACCTGGGTCTTTAACACTTTAATGGCCGGTCAAACTGTCATGATCTCTGCAGGCAGAGATCATAGCAAGCCTATAGAGGGACAAGCTCTCGGAAGATGGAACTATACTGACCATGAACTAAGCCTGCCGCGCAACTAGAAATAGCCAGGTAGCATTTCCTATTTATCGCTAGATGCCCAGCTCTGGCCTAAGACCTAAATAGCTAGCAGAGGGAAATATAAGACCTGGCTCACCTCTAGAGAAATATTCCAAAGAAGACAGTAGCCCCCCACATATAATGACGGTGAGTTCAGATGAAACAACAAACGCAGCAGGAAAATAGTCTTAGCAAATTTGAGGTCCGCTTACTAGATAGCAGAAGACAGATAGTATACTTTCATGGTCAGCAGAAAAACACTAACAAAACACCATCCAGAGATTACCTTAAACTCTGGCATTAACTCATAACGCCAGAGTAGCAATCCCTGATCAACGAGAGCTTTCCAGACACAGTAACAAAACTTCAGCTGTGAACTGGAACAAATAGGCAAAACAAAACATGGACAAAAGTCCAACTTATCTAGTAGTTGTCTAGAAGCAGGAACAAGCACTGAGAGGCATCAGATAACATTGTTGACCGGCAAGAAACCACCAGAGAAATGAGCTTAAATAGCGACACCCACTACTGATGGAATCAGGTGAAACAGGAAAGAGGATGACAAGTCCAATTCCACAAGCGGCCACCGGGGGAGCCCAGAATCCAAATTCACAACACTATGCATCTTGATTGCAGATGCATGATTTCATGATATATCGTAATTAGTTTCTGTGCACATTACCTTAGATCATATCTTATATACTGTGTATCCTGAGTGTTAATGTTACTATGTTCTTTTAAACTTTTTCCTAATAAAATTTGTACTATTTTTATATATGAATACTCTGGTACTCTGATCCTTTCTCCTTCTTTCTATATCAACTCCAGATCCGCAGGGAACGGAAACGGGCCTAGACCTGGCAAGTCCCGATCAACCAATGGACCACTCCTTCTCAAACACCGACACCCATAAGGTATGTAAAAATACTAAGATAAATAATGCAAGTTAAAATTACAGAATAAAATTACAAAAAAAGAGCAATATTACAAGAAAGGGGCAAAACTTAATTTAGGCCTAATGGTTGGACCGGCCCAATTCTGGAAATCCATCGGTCCTCTAATTGTGCAAGATTTTTCCTCTAATTACCTCTTCCTTGATCAATGTGTACCCTATCAATACCCATGACCCATAGGCCGGGGTCAGACCTAACGTATAAAAATACGGTCCGTTTTTTACGGCCGAGATATGCAGAAAAGTTCTTGAACAGTGATCCGTATTCGATGCGATTTTTTCTCCAAAAAGTATCCGTGTGTCATCCGTATGGCATCCGTACGGCAAGACACATGTATATATATATATGTAAGGAGTTAGAAAAAGCCTGCAATTGAATTACCGGTTTTTATGCTATCTAGCTCTGTATTAAATATAAATATATATATATGTGTGTGTGTGAAAATGACATATAATGTATATATATATATATATATATATATATATATACATATTCTATGTGTAGACATTTATTTTATCTATTCTATTCTAACCTGTCAGTGTGATTTTACTGTACACCGCACTGAATTACCGGCTTTTCTATACGACACCGGTGCGTATTTCTCACAAGGCAGATGTGTGGTCCATGTGTAATCCATATTTTTCTCGCCCCCATAGACTTTCATTGGTGTATTTTTCTCAGAATACGCTGCCAATCGCAGCATGCTGCGATTTTCTCAGCCCGTAAAATACAGCTGAGAAATATACGGCTGATGGAAGCTGACCCATAGAGAAACATTGGTCCGAGTGCAATGCGTTGTTTTTGCGCCTCTCCATCGTCCGTATTTTTCTCTAGTGTGACGCCGGCCTTAGGCTATGTGACCATGTTGCAGAATGTAAGCAGAAATTTCCTCATCAAAACTCCCTTGCCAGGAAATCTGCTCGCGTTTTTTTCACTTTTTTTCCTCATTTTTCTCGTGTATTTGTCGTGTTTTTCTCGCTTTTTTTTTTCATGCATCCCAATACAATTATATAGCGCCAAAATCGCCGCAATTCAGCAAAATTAATGCACATACTGCGTTTTTTTCCGAGATGCGTTTTCGCTGCAGAAAAAAAATGCAGCATGGGCACAACAATGCAGAATTCCATTAAAAATAATGTGATGTGTTCTGTAAGCATTTTCAAAGCATTTCCGCAGCGGAAAACGCAGAAGAAACGCTTAATAAACGCAACGTGGGCACATAGCCTTAAGAGTTTGCCATTGCAGTCAAGGAATGTTTTAGAGTGTTTTGGTAGTGGTTTTAACAATGTCAAATAATCCACGTCACGCGCATTTTGAATATCGCGGAAGTGCTCTCTTAGGCTATGTGCACACGTAGGAAAAAAAGGTGCAGAATTTTCTGCACAAAATCCGCATCTCCTGGCAGAATCCACAGCCGCGGATTTGCCGCGTTTTTTTATGCGGATTTTCTGCGGATTTTGCCACTGCGGATTTTTAACATGGAGGGGTGCAGAAACGCTGCAGATCCACACAAAAGAAGTGACATGCACTTCTTTGAAATCCGCAGCAATTCCGCACTGATTTTTCCGCACCGTCTGCACATCTTTTTTTTTTTCCCTTTAACTAACATTGTACTGTACATCACAGTGCGGATCTGCAGCGTTTCGGCGCAGTAAAATCCGCTGCGGATCCGCAGCAAATCCGCATCGTGTGCACATAGCCTTACTCTAATCCTTAGGGGCCTAGATGTGAGTCCCACATAAATTATAGTATTACAAAAGAAAACAAACCCCCGTAAAATAGTATACTTTATTAAATAACAAACAGTATAATACCCAAAAAAATAGCCTAAATAACAGACTGGTCAAACACTAATAGGGGATATAATCCCCCAGAAAAAAATATGTCTGGACTGATAAAAGACAACCTCAATTGTGAGAAAAATGCATGTATTCTACTTAAACATTAGATAATATCAGTGATACACACGTGTTGTCCTCAACGTAGTACCAAAGATGTGCAGATACTGTATATGTGAGGTATCCCTAAAAGCTGCAAAAAACCTACAGATGTATGCCTACCTAGATGCGGAGGTTGGCACCCTGAGAGAAAAAACGAGACTGACGCCCCCACTCGTGCGATGGCTGTCCCTAATCTCCTATCTATTCCCTATAAGCAATACAGTAGGAATAAGAATGCCAGATGGCTTGTAATTTCATATGATCATATGTGATGTTCTATAAACAAAGTATAAGGCCCCCTCCTTTCCAATGTGATGTGAGAAAAAGGGGATAGGAATAATAAATCATAACCTTAAATGAAGATATATATCAAAGGTCCAAGTTTGCTGCAGCATAGTAGTGCCCTCAACAAATACAGTACCAAGACACAAACGATGAAGTCATTCTGTGCTGGCTAATGCCACTACATCCAAGTATGTTTGACCATGAAACAATAAAGATAAACGCCACAATGCATATCTGGATGTGTCACCATACCCATCCACTGCAGACAGCCAACCATTCAGTGCAGATAATGCAATAAAAAATAAGGTATAATCATATACTCATCTGCTGTATTCATGATACACAAGTGGTTATGGGTCCAAATGGAGTGACCACTTAGATAGTTTCCCCCATAAATGGGTTCATCAGGAGAGACCAAGTGATAGCGTGGCTTCCAAAAGTAACGACTTCATTGTTGGCACTGCACAAATATATAAAACCAGGGATCAACCATATGCATATAAAAAGATTAAAACAAAAACAAGAAAAAAGATATGCATAACAATGGGATCAACCAAAGCTAATAAATTTTATTACATGTATCAATACCTAAAGGCAAGAAGAAACACATGATTTAAGAACACTTAAAAGCCCACATGGCAAAACGACATTGAACTCAGTCCTCCCCAAGTAGTAGGAATTCATTGATAATAATTAAAAAATTGCACATGCACTGGATCATGGGTACAGGTATAAGACATATTAATATCCCTGATCAGGTCTAAAATACCACTCACAGACCCTAATCATATGCAGTTCCAATATGCCACCAGCTAGACCTGTGGATACCAAACAATAATAAATACTAGTTTACACAAGAAATGTACTACACATATTGACCACAGTATCTATTCAATGTTAAAGCATGTCCATGATTCCCCTAACCATCCTAAAGGTCTATACCTGTCGCCCATTAAGAGGTCTCCTCTCTGAGAAGGGAGGAGGAATAACCCAGAATATCCAGATGGTCATGGAGGAATCAATGAGCAAATGCTAAGTGCAGCCCATGGGGAGGCTGAGACCCCACACGTATCCACGCTACAAAGGCGTCTTCATCAGGGGTGATATCCCCATTTAGGCCCCTTTGATCCAAAGGCTTTATTCAGTTGTGGTCCAGAACAGTGGCTGTGGACAAGCTGATCCTTGAGATTTGGGGGACCTCTGTAAGTGATAGCTGATCAGGAATGTATTTGGCAAGTGTGCAATCCATTTGAAGTGTAGGCCAATATTTGCTTAGAGCATCCCTCATTTCAGGCCATTTGTGGCTGTAGGTAGAAATAAACCTTACCTTACATTCATTCATTCATCGTTTTTTTACGTGGTTGTAGTAAATCATTTCTTTTAGCCATTCTGGCCATCCTGAAGCCCCTCTAGATACTCCTCCTTGAATAACCGCATTCTTTGAATCTGTTGGATAAAATACTTGCTTGTTGAAAAAAAGACTGTTCACTAGAGCAGATCGTCCTAGGCCTCAGGAACTGCCCAGTTGGTATCCCATTAATGAGGGGTTGTGGGTGCAAGGATTTGGCATGTAGTAAAGCGTTCACTGCAGTCTTTCCAGAAGACATTTGTCTCCAGGAGACCATCTCTACCCTTGGAGATCAAAATATCCAAGAAGTCGATACTTGTTTGGCTATGTTTACAAGTCAATTTGATATTCAGTGTGTTGTCATTCAAGATATTCATAAATTCGAGAAGGGTCCGCTCGGAGCCCTGACAAATGACTAGTATGTCATCTATGTAGCGGGCCCAGATCAGGACCCCCTCAATGAATGCCACAGCTATGTGGAGGACATTATAATATTTGGAGGGCTATGTGTGAGCCTTCCTTAATACTTTATGGAGGGCTACCTGGGGGCCTTCCGTTATACCGTACTTTATGGAGGGCTATGTGTGAACCTTTCCTTTATACTTTATGGAGGGTTATGTGGGGGACATTATACTGAATGCAAGCAATTATACAGTGTGAAGATTTGTCTAGGGTCCATCATGCTGTGTAGAGGGCTGTGTGGGGGTATTATACTGTTTGGATGGCTATTGGGTGCCATTATACAGTGTGGAGAGGTGTGAGGGCCATTATACTGTATGTATCCCCATTATACTGCATGGACGGCTGTGTTGGGGGTCACAGTTGGAGGATCATATTGTGTTGGAGTCACCATACTTTGGTGGGGGAGTTGAAGTGGGACACAGTAGGGTCATCATACTGTGTGTGTTGATGGTACTGTGGAGGTATCATATTGTTTATGGTGCTCTTTTATTGGCATCATACTTTATTGATGCAATGAAAGGGGAATCGAGGGCTTCAGTAGGAGGAAAATTACTTTGTAAAGGTTGCAAGGCTGTGCGCTATGCTCCTCTGTGGCCCCGCCGCATATTATTTTTAATTTTGTTAATGTTGGGGGCGGGGATAAGAACTTCTGCTATGGGGTCCCATGATTTCTATGTACGCCCCTGCTTGATGGCATGTAGTTGTAAGAATGTGGCAGGGACTCTCTGTGCTCCCTCTCTCCTGGATGTAGGGTACGTGTTCTCCATGCGGTGTCCTGATTGTTTAACACCTTCTATTTGAATGTCACATTACACTGTTAACTCTTTGGAGAAAAAAAGGACCTCTCCCTGTAGAACTTCATTTACACTACAATATTCCCAACTGGTTGTTTGAATTTGGGATTTCTAAGGAGAATGAAAACCTCTACCTATAGTGCTTTGTTCACACTATGATAATGATGAGTGCTCTGTTCACACTATGATATCAATCATTATATGTTTGCACTAGAAGTATCATAGGAAAACAATATTCTTACCACATTTAAGCTAGAACAGCATAAAAGAGCACTGTTCACACTATAGTTTTGAATGTATCAGATTGATTCCCTTTTGCCAGATTTTTTTCAAGAATGCATTCATACAACCCAGTACACTCCAAAGAATTTGCCAGTTTCCCCAACTAGTAATTTAACCCATTACGCTCCAAAATTGTGCCAATATCCCCAACTAGTCATTTCAACTGGGACAATCCAATAAGTACTATGTTCACACTACAATGTTCCGTTATTTATTTGCACTGGTATATAATGAAAAAAACAGTGACCACACAGCATTTAAGCTGGGATATCATGAAAAGGCAATGTTCACACTAAAATCCTCCACTCAATGTTTGGACTGGTGTCCTAGGAAGATAATATACAGACCACAATACCCCTTACTAGTCATTTGACCAGGAACATCATAAGAGGGCAACATTAATACTACAGTATCCTTCACCCATCATTTGGGGAGAAAACAGTGCTATATGATGAAACAGAGAAGCTCAGGGACAGAGAGAGAAAAAGACTGATAATGAAACATAATATCTTTCTTTCATATAAAAGAAAAAAGGGAAAAGGGGTTAACAAATTCAGGATTTACACATATTTCCAAATCAGCATTTGCAAAATTTTCACTTCACATGCTTGTAGTTTGACATCTTCGATTTAAAGGGAACCTGTCACCCCCCAGGCGTTTGTAACTAAAAGAGCCACCTTGTGCTGCACTAATGCTGCATTCTGA
The DNA here is from genome assembly GCF_051348905.1 of Ranitomeya variabilis. Classification (NCBI taxonomy): domain Eukaryota; kingdom Metazoa; phylum Chordata; class Amphibia; order Anura; family Dendrobatidae; genus Ranitomeya; species Ranitomeya variabilis. The sequence continues at coordinate 393,857,368 of NC_135232.1, forward strand.
CAAGGTGGCTCTTTTAGTTCGGGTCCCTGGCACTGCTGCAATAATCGCTTTTGAAGTTTGTCCCTCATTCCTGTGAAATCGTCCTGGGGGCAGGTCTTTCCCCCCGAATCCAGACACCTCACAGCCATCACTCATGGCCTCTGCGCGCCAGGCACCGCCTCCTCTTCCTTCATTAGCGTCCCCGGCGCCTGCACTGTTTGTTTTTTTTCGGGCATGCGCAGTTGCGCTGCCCTTCGAACTTACAGTAAAGCTGTACTCAAGTCACAGTCTAAACTACACCAGACGCATCTTTAATTATCGCTTGAGCCGGGCAAGACATTATGTTGAATGCACATTTGGTATTCTGACTTCAAAATGGTGGATTTTATTATCGTGTATGCAACTTCAACCTGAAAATGTGGACCGTGTAGTGAAGGCTTGCACCAGCCTGCACAATTTAGGGTCACGTCATGAACCCCTGCTAGTTGACCCTGATGACTGTGAGTCAAACCTGATGAGCATAGTCGACTACAGTTCGTTCACCAGTTGAAATTATGCAAACACGGGATCAATTTGCCCATTATTTTGTAAATGAAGGTCAAGTTCCATGGCAAAACACCCATATCTGACAATGTTTAACAATGTTTCATTATGTTATGTTGAAATATGTGAAATGTGTGTAGATTGTGATCTGTGTACTATGTGTATTTTTTGTTCTTTTGGTGTTATGTTCTGTTGTCATATGTACAAAATTTTGGCTTTATGTTACAGTTATTTTTTAAAACACAAGTAAAGTTTTGAATCTTCATTTGCAAAAACCGTTTATTAACAAGTCCTAAATACAATAGTCTACCACTCCAAATTTTGTTAGGCATTTAAAACATATGTGTTCCCATTGGGATTTAAGATATAACATATTCAAATAGAGGTCTTGTAAAATCAAAACCTAAACTTTCAAAGGCTATATTGCCCAACTGAAAAAAATCCAAATGTGGACTATAACAAACAGCAGACTGGATCAATTTTATCTTACAGATTGTGGTAATGCACGGGTGTATTGTCTGGCCAACTATAAGTTGGACTACTACATTGACGGTGCATTTCCAGACTAGGTTTACTCTGGCCGCTCAGTTGTGTTGTCGCTTGGTACGACTGCATCTACATGGTACAATGGCTCGCACTTGCTTTTGTTTGAGAGGAAGTGGGTTGCTGAGGTCCCAAAAATTCCTCAACTAGATCATTGAACCTTTGTCGGAACTGTAAATTCCTGTGCGGCGCTATGTTTTTGACTAAAGAGACATAAGATAAAAAAGTAGCTTCCAATCATTGGTTGCATAAACAGATTCTCGAGATTGCAAGTACTTAATTTCCCGCCTTAGTTCTCTGTGTTCGCTGCGACACAGATCCTCTACCCGTTGGAGTCCATCAACTATTATCGCATCGACTTCTTCTTTGGCAGCAGATCGCTTGCAAACGGGCACTGACAACAGGAGCCACAGTACTACTGTCCATGGCTTGCTCAGGACAGACACATTTTCAGTGCCCGTTTGTTGGGTTGGTTCCTGGCGAGATGGCTCTGTTAACGCCTCTGGCTCTTGAGGTGCAGCTGTACTGCAGACCGTTCTATAAAAAAATAAGAATAATATTATTAGAAAACAATGTAAATTTAACACACACTTGTAGCACAAAATATTTTCAGCCATATTTTTTTAACACACTTTATTAACACACTAAACACACACTATTACACACTTTTAACACACAATCTTTTCACCCACACTTTTTTAACACACTTTTTTCACACAATTTTCACACACACACACACACACACACACACACACACACACACACACACACACACACACACACACACACACACACACACTTAAGATTATATAAAGATTACTGTTAACTTACAATCGCTGGGACAATTTTTTCTGAAGAAACATCAATTGCTCGTAGTGAACATAAGGGGTGGTCCATTTACTAGAAGATCCACTTGGGGTGGAAAGGTTTTGCCGGTAGTCACGGACAAATGTATCTCTTTTCGAGTGCCGATGGGTATGGACTGCATCGGCTACAATAAAAAAAACAAAAAAACTTTATTTCTCGCAAACAATATTTCAAGGAACTAACATCAATTTAACTTGGCCATTAATTACCAATTTTTTTTATCGGAGGAGGTAGACTTTTCCGGATAGTGAGGAACCAACTCACAAATTATTTTCTTCCACAATCTTCTGTTTTTGATACGATCCCTATGCGAGCTGTCACTCTGGTCCCATATGGAAGGATATGCGTGCACCAACGCTATCAGAGTCTCATTTTCTATGTCCAAGGGCTCTTTATCTACATCAAGGTGTCTTTTTTTATGGCAGCTTGGACTATGTAAACACGATGTTTGAAAAACAAATCAGAGCGGATGTTCATATTGCGTTTATGTTTCTGTTTCAACAATGACATGCCCTTAGACCACTATATAATTTAACCCCCCTTTTTAACTGCAAAATGTTAAAAAAAAATAATCTGGTTTTGGATCTGTATGGTTTGGGGTTTTTTTCTTTATAAAAAGTTTATTTTGGAGGGTTCTATGCATTATTAGTTGGTTTAGTTTAATGTTATTTTGCTGGAATACTAAATTGGATAAAAAAAATAAAAAAAATTGTACAAAAATATAGACTTTCTGAGATAATTCTTACCACTGTAACAGGATGCAATGCAACACACCGAGGCTGGGAGGTAGTTTGCCTCTTTTTTGTTGGAACGTTCAATTTAAAAAAGATAGAGTTACTGTCATGTCGGACGCTATTCACACTAGGGCGTCCGACATACAGCGGTAATTCCACATTCGTCCACTATACGCACAGTGGCAGCGGCTAGACTTTATCCAGGTTGTCTGGGGTTAATCTAGCTGGTAATCGGGTTGGAGGCTGGGTCACGCCCATGACCTTTAAATAGTCATTCTGGACTTTGGGCGTCGCCGATTATAGCTTGTGTCTTGTGCCTGGTGATCTCGGTCTGGAGTGGTGGTCTAGGAGAAGAAATATCGTATCTGGTGGTGTATTATCCTTTGTCATATTTCTCCTTCCTATATTTGTATTTGTTTTGCCCTGTGCACATTATAGTGTTTTCCTGTGTGTCTGCGGCGTGGTGCGTTTTTAGTTTTTCCTGTCTGTGCTTTCTGTAGGGGTTGGTGTGTGGTCTTATCACTGGGTGGCGGGTGCAGGTTTCAGCATAGGACTGAAACAGGAGTCAGGGTCAGGCCTGGCGGCCCAGACAAGCACACTATCAGTGTTAATTCTGGGAGAGGGACAGACAGGGTTTTCCCTAGTCTGAGGGATATCGCAGGGGCCCGGGTAATCAGCTGTAGTCTACCCATTACCCCCGTGACATTATAATTGGCCTAAATAAATTTTGGATGCCATGGATCCCATGACTTCCATAACCCGCCAGTTGGAGGCGCTGCCCTTACAGGTCACTGAGTTGAAGGGGGCAGTTCAGCAACAGGGTCTTGTAGTATCTAATGTGCAAGCTGAAACTGCAGGTAGAGTTGCAGAGCCAAAGATCCCTTTACCTGAGAGGTTTGCTGGGGAACGCAGTAAATTTGTTGTTTTTCGTGAAGCTTGCAAATTATATTTTCGTATGCGCCCGGTTTCCTCAGGTAATGAGGCTCAGCGTGTGGGCCTGGTATTGTCATTACTGAACGGAGACCCCCAAGCATGGGCATTTCATTGAGAGACCACCATGGAGGATATGCATAAGCTCAGATTGGCCTCCTCCACACCCTCTGAGCTTAGTAGTTTTCCGCCGTTGCGCTTTTCTTAGAAAACAGAGGACAAGCATTTACATAATGCCCTATTTTACCACAGCAAAAACAGGCTCCCTGCTTCCTGAGTGAGGGGGCTCGATGATGATGATCATCATATATGAGTCCAAGAGCAGAAAAAAAACTCCACTGAGTTAAATGCAGCTGAATCAGATGATTCAGCTGCATTTAACTCAGTGGAGTTTTTTTTTTCTGCTCTTGGACTCATATATGATGATCCTGACAGACTGGCTCTAGCAGAATCTAAAATACGCGCTCTCCACCAGGGGGAGCGAATGGCGGAGGATTACTGTTCTGAATTTTGCCGCTGGGCGGTGGACACACAATGGAATGACCCTGCGCTGCGGAGTCAGTTTGTATATGGGGTTTCGAGAAGGGTTAAACAAGCCCTCCTGATGTATGAGACTCCTGCTTCTCTAGAGCCTGCCATGAGTCTTGTTGTCCGCATTGATCGCCGTTTGCGTCAGGGGGTGCAAGAGACGCCGCTTATGGGGGAGGGCGTAGGTGCACGTGAGGTTGCTGCAGGTGAGCCCACAGAGCCTATGCAAATCGCAGGGGTGTCACATCATCGAGCCCCCTCACTCAGGAAGCAGGGAGCCTGTTTTTGCTGTGGTAAAATAGGACATTATGTAAATGCTTGTCCTCTGTTTTCCAAGAAAAGCGCAACGGCGGAAAACTACTAAGCTCAGAGGGTGTGGAGGAGGCCAATCTGAGCTTATGCATATCCTCCATGGTGGTCTCTCAATGTATGCTCCCTGCCAGAGGTATGGTCGCTGGCAGAGAGCTGCCAATCACTGTTTTTGTGGATAGTGGGTCGGCCACTAATCTCATTGATAAGGAGTTTGCTTGCAAGGCCGGGTTCACGGTCGAAAAACTGCCTCATCCTATCCGGGTGGTCACCATCAATGCTACTCCACTCCCACAGGGGGAGATTACTGAGTTTGTGGCTGAGGTTAAACTCCACATTGGGGTCCTACATTCTGAGCAAGTTACATGTAGGGTGCTCAGTAATCTTCCTGCACAAATGCTTCTGGGTTTTCCATGGTTGTCTATGCACAACCCGGTGATTGACTGGAAAACTCAGGACATAATTCAGTGGAGCAGATTCTGCCAGGAGAATTGCCTGGCCACATGTGTGTCCGCTGTGACTCCTAGCATTCCTGAGTCACTGCTGGATTTCGCAGATGTGTTCTCTGAGAAGGGTTGCTCAGAATTGCCACCACATCGACCCTATGACTGTACTATTAGGTTTATACCAGGGGCCAAATTACCGAAAGCTAGTGGATCGCCCCCAGGCACAGGATAGTGGGGTACTCGGTACCGGGTCCCTCGGTCTCGGTTCTGGGAATGTCACGGTGGCCCGACCCGCTCCGTGGCCCTGCTAAGGGGTGCCCAATTAAAGGTGATAGTTTGTCAAGTGTTCGTGATGCCACCTGTGGTGTTCGGTCAGGATGACCGACGCTGCTAGGGGTCCGCTGGGGTGATGGAGTGGCAACTAGATGGTATACCTTCCCACAGGTGAAGTATGTCCCCAGGGCTTCCTAGATATGTAGGTAGTGATGGTGGACGTTGTAAGGTGCGTTGAATAACGAGGACACAAAGGTTGCAGTCTCTTTACCTTTTACTGAAGACTTCAACGTCCACAGTCCAGAGCACTGTTCACAGGGCTGGCTGAATCTGGCCGGTCCGAAGGCACATCCAGAGTTCCCTTTGCAGGTGGAAATCAGTAGCCTTCCTACTAGCGCCTGTGTGTTGAAGTACCTCCCTGCTGACCACCACGGGATAGTCCTCTCAACTGTCGTGTATGTTTCTATTTCTCTCTCTCCGTCCCCCAGATGGTATGGATAGGACGACCCGTATGACGGGGTAGTCCTGGAGCTATTTTACAGGGACCCTAGAGACGCCCCTCTCCCACAATTTGCCTCCGTTGTCTTCATTAGGTTAAAGGTTGGGCAGCCAACTTGGAATTAACTGTCCTGCCATTGTTTGAAGTAATGCGTAGAGCCTATTACTCCCTCGGTGTTCCGGCCACCGGCTACGCGCCTCAGAAGGATGTTGCCGATCTTAAAGCAGGACTCCTCCTGGTATTATCTCCTTGTGCTGTGATCTTGTTTCTCACTTCTCCACAATATATTTCGCTTCTTGTTCTTTCTTAAGATGCTGCCGCAATGAGGTGCAGGCGCAGCTCCGTAACGTTCTATCTCTTGCTATGTCTCTGTCAGGATCCCACCCCTGACAGGGACCTCTGTCTGCAGCTCAGATGTTCCTCCTTCTCCCCCTGTCTGCCTGACAGGTCTTCCCTGGGTCAAACCCAGTAGCGTTCTGACTAATTCCTATCCAACCCCCAGTTTTACCTGAGTGTGAGGAGTGGCGTAATAGATAGAATCTTTTGCTCCCCCTGGTGGCCGGAGTGTGAAGTGTAGTGTGTGACTGTGATACCTGGTCAGGTGAACTCCTTTAGTACCATCAGACGTACCATCACTCCCCTAGTGGAAGAGAGACAATACTGCAACGACCAGGACTCTGGGGCGCTGCACTAGGATGTTTAACATCTATGGTCCTGAGAGGCAAGCTTTAAAAGACTACATTGCTGAGAGTTTGAGCAAAGGGCACATCAGGCCTTCGTCCTCGCTGGTGGCAGCGGGGTTCTTCTTCGCTAAGAAGAAAGATGGCGGACTACGCCCGTGTCTGGATTTTAGGGAGTTAAACCAGATCCATACCCTATGCCACTGATACCTGATTTGTTCAACCAGGTGGCTGGTGCTAAGTGGTTTTCCAAGCTTGACCCCAGGGGGGCGTACAACCTCATAAGAGTCCGTCAAGGTGATGAGTGGAAGACGGCTTTTAATACTCCTGAGGGTCATTTTGAAAATTTGGTGATGCCATTTGGGTTGACAAACGCGCCTGCTGTATTTCAACATTTCATAAATGATGTGTTCTCACATGTACTGGGGAAATTCGTTATTGTGTACCTAGATGACATTCTCATTTATTCATGCGACCGAGATACTCATTTAGAGCATGTGAGGCAGGTGTTACAGCTACTCAGAGAAAATAAGCTCTATGCAAAACTTGAGAAATGTGTATTTTCGGTTCAGGAGTTGCCTTTCTTGGGTTATATTGTGTCTGCTTCAGGGTTTAAAATGGACGCCGCTAAGGTGCAAGCGGTGCTGCATTGGGAACGGCCTGATAACCTAAAAGCACTCCAGCGGTTCCTTGGATTTTCTAATTATTATAGAAAATTTATCAAAGATTTTTCTACCATTGCTAAACCGCTTACTGACATGACGAAAAAGGGTACCAATTTCTCCACCTGGCCTGAGGCTGCTGTGCGCGCATTTGAATTTCTGAAGAACAGTTTTGCTTCGGCCCCCATTCTGGTGCAACCGGACGTATCAAAACCATTTACCGTGGAAGTCGATGTGTCTGAGGTTGGAGTGGGGGTGGTGCTGTCACAAGGCTCATCCTTGGGCGAGTTGCGTCCATGCGCCTACTTTTCCAAGAAGCTGTCGCCCGCTGAACGTAACTACGATATCGGCAACAGGGAGTTGTTGGCTATCAAGCTGGCTTTTGAGGAATGGCGACACTTCTTGGAGGGGTCGGTCCACCAGGTTACAGTTATTTAGAGTCAGCCAAGCGTCTGTCCCCCAGGCAGGCTCGCTGGGCATTGTTTTTCACGCGATTCAACTTTTTTGTCACCTACCGTCCTGGGTCCAAGAACACTAAGGCAGATGCTTTATCCAGGTGTTTTCCGGGGGGAGAACCTCGGGAAGATCCGGTACCCATCCTCCAAAAGGGTGTAGTGGTCTCGGCTCTCACGACAGAGGTTGAGGCTGAGATTGCCGAGGCTCAGGAGGAAGTACCACCAGAGCTTCCCATTAACAAATCATTTGTACCGCTCCATCTTCACCTAAAGGTGTTGGGTGAGCATCATGATACTGTTCTGGCTGGCCATCCAGGGGTTAGGGGTACCTTGGAGTTGGTGTCGCGTCGGTTTTGGTGGCCCAAAATCTGACAGGACGTGGTCTCGTACGTATCAGCATGTACCACGTGTGCTAGGGCTAAGACGCCTCGCTCCCGTCCTGCTGGCTCATTACATCCTCTAGGGGTACCCAGTAGGCCATGGACGGAGATCTCCATGGATTTTATTACAGACCTACCCTCCTCAGCTGGGAACATGGTCATCTTGGTGGTTGTTAATCGGTTCTCAAAGATGTCGCACTTTGTGTCCTTGCCTTCGTTACCTAACGCGAAGACTCTGGCACAGGTTTTTGTGCAGGAGGTGGTCAGACTTCACGGGGTCCCGTCTGACATAGTGTCTGATAGGGGTACTCAGTTTGTGGCAAAGTTTTGGAAAGCATTTTGCTCACGGCTGGGGATCAAGTTATCGCATTCTTCGGCGTTTCATCCTCAGTCAAATGGTCAGACCGAGCGTATGAACCAGAATTTGGAGCAGTACTTACGCTGCTTTGTTTCTGACAACCAGGAGGAGTGGTCGACGTTTCTTCCTTTAGCTGAGTTTGCCATTAATAATCACCGCCAGGAATCGTCTGGGGAATCCCCGTTCTTTTGTGTTTACGGGCACCATCCTCAATTTTGTACTCTGCGTCAGGGAGGCTCTGCTGGCGATCCGGAGGAGGACTAGCTAGGAGCACAACTGTCATCCGTTTGGAGGAGAGTGAAACAGCGCTTGCTGAGCGTGGGTGCAAGGTACAAACGAGTGGCTGACAGTAGACGTGTGCCAGGTTAGGACCTGAGTGTGGGTGATTGGGTGTGGTTGTCCACAAAAAACATAAAACTCAAAGCACCATCCCTGAAATTGGGTCCAAGGTTTATTGGTCCATTTAGGGTCGCCGCCATCATTAACCCGGTAGCCTACCGATTGGAGCTTCCTACGGTATATAAAATACACAACGTGTTTCACAGATCTCTTTTAAAGAAGGTGGTGGGTTCCGTGGATGTGGCGCCGATGCCACCTCCAGTCCTGGTGGATGGCAATTTGGAGTTTGAAGTCTCCAAGGTGGTTGACTCTCGTATAGTGCGCCACACATTACAGTACCTGGTACACTGGCGAGGTTATGGGCCGGAGGAGAGGTCTTGGGTACCAGCTTTGGATATACATGCGGACCGGCTGGTCAGTATATTTCACCGCCGCCATCCGGACAAGCCGGGTCCTATAAGTCATGAGGGCCCTTATACTGCATGGACGGCTGTGTTGGGGGTCACAGTTGGAGGATCATATTGTGTTGGAGTCACCATACTTTGGTGGGGGAGTTGAAGTGGGACACAGTAGGGTCATCATACTGTGTGTGTTGATGGTACTGTGGAGGTATCATATTGTTTATGGTGCTCTTTTATTGGCATCATACTTTACTGATGCAATGAAAGGGGAATCGAGGGCTTCAGTAGGAGGAAAATTACTTTGTAAAGGTTGCAAGGCTGTGAGCTATGCTCCTCTGTGGCCCCGCCGCATATTACTTTTAATTTTGTTAATGTTGGGGGCGGGGATAAGAACTTCTGCTATGGGGTCCCATGATTTCTATGTACGCCCCTGCTTGATGGCATGTAGTTGTAAGAATGTGGCAGGGACTCTCTGTGCTCCCTCTCTCCTGGATGTAGGGTACGTGTTCTCCATGCGGTGTCCTGATTGTTTAACACCTTCTATTTGAATGTCACATTACACTGTTAACTCTTTTAAGAATAAAAGGACCTCTCCCTGTAGAACTTCATTTACACTACAATATTCCCAACTGGTTGTTTGAATTTGGGATTTCTAAGGAGAAAGAAAACCTCTACCTATAGTGCTTTGTTCACACTATGATAATGATGAGTGCTCTGCTCACACTATGATATCAATCATTATATGTTTGCACTAGAAGTATCATAGGAAAACAATATTCTTACCACATTTAAGCTAGAACAGCATAAAAGAGCAATGTTCACACTATAGTTTTGAATGTATCAGATTGATTCCCTTTTGCCAGATTTTTTTCAAGAATGCATTCATACAACCCAGTACACTCGAAAGAATTTGCCAGTTTCCCCAACTAGTAATTTAACCCATTACGCTCCAAAATTGTGCCAATATCCCCAACTAGTCATTTCAACTGGGACAATCCAATAAGTACTATGTTCACACTACAATGTTCCGTTATTTATTTGCACTGGTATATAATGAAAAAAACAGTGACCACACAGCATTTAAGCTGGGATATCATGAAAAGGCAATGTTCACACTAAAATCCTCCACTCAATGTTTGGACTGGTGTCCTAGGAAGATAATATACAGACCACAATACCCCTTACTAGTCATTTGACCAGGAACATCATAAGAGGGCAACATTAATACTACAGTATCCTTCACCCATCATTTGGGGAGAAAACAGTGCTATATGATGAAACAGAGAAGCTCAGGGACAGAGAGAGAAAAAGACTGATAATGAAACATAATCTTTCTTTCATATAAAAGAAAAAAGGGAAAAGGGGTTAACAAATTCAGGATTTACACATATTTCCAAATCAGCATTTGCAAAATTTTCACTTCACATGCTTGTAGTTCGACATCTTCGATTTAAAGGGAACCTGTCACCCCCCAGGCGTTTGTAACTAAAAGAGCCACCTTGTCCTGCACTAATGCTGCATTCTGACAAGGTGGCTCTTTTAGTTCGGGTCCCTGGCACTGCTGCAATAATCGCTTTTGAAGTTTGTCCCTCATTCCTGTGAAATCGTCCTGGGGGCAGGTCTTTCCCCCCGAATCCAGACACCTCACAGCCGTCACTCATGGCCTCAGCGCGCCAGGCACCGCCTCCTCTTCCTTCATTAGCTGTTGTGAATTCTGCTCTTGGGCTCCCTCCGGTGGTTGTTGGTGGTAGTGCAGTTGTCTTGGGGTTGTAATCCGGGCAGGTGTTTCTGCTGATTGCAGCTCTATTAGGTATTTAGGTGTGCAGGCTCCATGAGTCAGTGCCAGTTGTCCATTGTACTTGGAGGGATTGCATCTCTCTCTGGCTCCTCATGCCATGCTGCCAATTCAGATAAGATAAGTGTCTGTTTTTTTGTCTTTGTGCACACATGCAGTGTGCTTTGCAATTCAGTGCAATTTATTGTGTTTTTGTCCAGCTTAGACTTTGTTTGGATTTTTCAGTCATGCTGGATTCTCAGGAGATGCAGATATACTTTCTATGTCTCTAGTTAGATGTGGAATATTTGTATTATCTGCTGTGGATATTTTTAGGATTTTAATACTGACCGCTTAGAATTCTGTCCTATCCTTTTCTATTTAGCTAGAAGTGCCTCTTTTGCTAAATCCTGTTTTTTTGCCTGTGTGTGTCTTTCCACTTATACTCACAGTCAATATTTGTGGGGGGCTGCCTATCCTTTGGGGTTCTGCTCTGAGGCAAGATAGAATTCCCATTTCCATCTATAGGGGTATTTAGTTCTCCGGCTGTGTCGAGGTGTCTAGGACGTGTTAGGTACATCCCACGGCTACTTCTAGTTGCGGTGTTAGTTTAGGGTTTGCGGTCAGCACAGGTACCACCTACTCCTGAGAAAATCTCTCATGCGGCTCCACGGTCACCAGATCATAACAGTATAACTGGCCAACAATGAGTTAAATGCATCTCAGAAGAAGGGAAGAAAGAGCCATTTTTTTTTCTGTAGTCTGCTTTGGCTTTTCTTCCCTCTTTTCCTCTGGGTGACTGAGGAGTCTTGTGCTAGCATGGATGTTCAGGGATTAGTTTCTCGTGTAGACCAGCTTGCTGCTAGGGTACAGGGTATTTCTGATTATATTGCTCAGACTCCGCTTTTAGAGCCTAGGATTCCTACTCCTGATTTGTTTTTTGGGGACAGGTCAAAATTTTTTAGTTTTAAAAACAACTGTAAACTGTTTTTTGCTCTGAAGCCTCGTTCCTCTGGTGATCCCATTCAGCAGGTTAAAATTGTCATATCCCTGCTGCGTGGCGACCCTCAGGATTGGGCATTTTCCCTGGAATATGGGAATCCGGCCTTGTTTAATGTAGATGCCTTTTTCCAGGCGCTAGGATTATTATATGATGAACCAAATTCTGTGGATCAAGCGGAGAAGACCTTGTTGACCCTGTCTCAGGGTCAAGAAGCGGCAGAATTGTATTGTCAGAAATTTAGAAAATGGTCTGTGCAGACTAAATGGAATGAGGATGCTTTGGCGGCAATTTTCAGAAAGGGTCTTTCTGAATCTGTCAAAGATTTTATGGTGGGGTTTCCCACGCCTGTTGGTCTGAGTGATTCTATGTCTCTGGCCATTCAGATCGATCGGCGCTTGCGGGAGCGCAGAACTGTGCGCGCTGTGGCATTGTCCTCAGAGCAGATGCCTGAGCCTATGCAGTGTGATAGGATTCTGTCTAGAACGGAACAACAAGGATTCAGACGTCAGAATAGGTTGTGTTTTTATTGTGGCGATGCTTCTCATGTCGTTTCGGTCTGCCCAAGGCGTACAAGGAGAATCGCTAGTTCAGTTACCATCGGAACTGTACAACCTAAATTTCTGTTATCTGTGACCTTGATCTGCTCATTGTCGTCATTTTCTGTCATGGCGTTTGTGGATTCAGGCGCCGCTTTGAACTTAATGGACTTTGAATTTGCCAGGCGTTGTGGTTTCCCCTTGCAGTCTTTGCAGAACCCTATTCCTTTAAGGGGCATTGATGCTACACCTTTGGCTAAAAATAAACCCCAGTTTTGGACACAGGTGACCATGTGCATGGCGCCAGCTCATCAGGAAGATTGTCTTTTTCTGGTGTTGCATAATTTGCATGATGCTATTGTGCTGGGTTTTCCATGGTTGCAGATACATAATCCTGTGTTGGATTGGAAGTCTATGTCTGTGACTAGTTGGGGTTGTCAGGGGGTTCATAATGACGTTCCTGTGATGTCAATCTCCTCTTCCTCCTCTTCTGAAGTTCCTGAGTTTTTGTCTGATTTTCAGAATGTATTCGATGAGCCCAAGTCCAGTTCCCTTCCACCGCATAGGGACTGTGATTGTGCTATTGACTTGATTCCAGGCTGTAAGTTTCCTAAGGGCCGACTTTTCAACCTGTCTGTGCCGGAACATACCGCCATGCGGAGTTAAGTTAAGGAGTCTTTGGAGAAAGGGCATATTCGGCCATCTTCTTCACCGTTGGGAGCGGGATTTTTTTTTTGTTGCTAAGAAGGATGGCTCCTTGAGGCCCTGTATTGATTATCGCCTCTTGAATAAGATCACTGTCAAGTTTCAATACCCTTTACCTTTGCTTTCTGATTTGTTTGCCAGGATTAAGAGGGCTAGTTGGTTTACTAAAATTGACCTTCGGGGGGCATATAATCTTGTTCGTATTAAGCAGGGTGACGAATGGAAAACTGCGTTTAATACGCCTGAAGGCCATTTTTAATATCTTGTGATGCCATTCGGGCTCTCTAATGCTCCATCTGTTTTTCAGTCCTTCATGCATGATATCTTCCGGAATTATCTTGATAAATTCATGATTGTATATTTGGATGACATCTTAATTTTTTCCGATGATTGGGAGTCTCATGTGAAACAGGTCAGGATGGTATTTCAGATCCTTCGTGATAATGCTTTGTTTGTGAAGGGGACTAAGTGTCTCTTTGGAGTGCAGTAGGTTTCTTTTTTGGGCTTCATTTTTTCTCCCTCATCTATAGAGATGGATCCGGTTAAGGTTCAGGCCATTCATGATTGGATTCGGCCCACATCCGTGAAGAGCCTTCACAAATTTTTGGGCTTTGCTAATTTCTATCGCCGTTTCATTGCTAACTTCTCCAGTGTGGTTAAACCCCTGACCGATTTGACGAAGAAGGGCGCTGATGGGACGAATTGGTCCTCTGTGGCAGTCTCTGCCTTTCAGGAGCTTAAATGCCGTTTTACTTCTGCCCCGGTGTTGCGTCAGCCAGATGTTTCTCTTCCGTTTCAGGTTGAGGTTGACGCTTCTGAGATTGGGGCAGGGGCCGTTTTGTCTCAGAGGAATTCTGATGGTTCCTTGATGAAACCGTGTGCCTTCTTTTCCCGTAAGTTTTCGCCTGCTGAACGCAACTATGATGTCGGCAATCGGGAGTTGTTGGCTATGAAGTGGGCGTTTGAGGAATGGCGACATTGGCTTGAGGGAGCCAAGCACCGTATTGTGGTCTTGACCGATCATAAAAATCTGATTTACCTCGAATCTGCCAAACGGTTGAATCCTAGACAGGCTCGATGGTCCCTGTTTTCTCCCGTTTTGATTTCGTGGTTTCGTATCTTCCGGGTTCTAAGAATATTAAGGCTGATGCCCTCTCTAGGAGTTTTTTGCTTGATTCTCCAGAGGTACTTCAGCCGGTCGGCATTCTGAAGGAAGGGGTGGTCCTTTCTGCTATTTCCCCTGATTTGCGACGGGTTCTGCAGGAATTTCAGGCTGACAAACCTGACCGCTGTCCAGTGGGGAAACTGTTTGTTCCTGATAGATGGACTAGTAGAGTGATTTCTGAGGTTCATTGTTCTGTGTTGGCTGGCCATCCTGGTATTTTTGGTACCAGAGATTTGGTTGGTAGGTCCTTTTGGTGGCCTTTTTTGTCGCGTGATGTGCGTTCTTTTGTGCAGTCCTGTGGGACTTGTGCGCGGGCCAAGCCTTGTCGTTCCCGTGCTAGTGGGTTGCTTTTGCCTTTGCCGGTTCCTGAGAGGCCCTGGACGCATATTTCTATGGATTTTATTTCAGATCTTCCGGTTTCCCAGAGGATGTCGGTTATCTGGGTGGTTTGTGACCGGTTTTCTAAGATGATTCATTTGGTGCCTTTGCCTAAATTGCCTTCCTCTTCTGATTTGGTTCCGTTGTTTTTTCAGCATGTGGTTCGTTTGCATGGTATTCCGGAGAATATTGTGTCTGACAGAGGTTCCCAGTTTGTTTCTAGGTTTTGGCGGGCCTTTTGTGCTAGGCTGGGCATTGATTTGTCTTTTTCTTCCGCATTTCATCCTCAGACAAATGGCCAGACCGAGCGAACTAATCAGACTTTGGAAACTTATTTGAGATGCTTTGTGTCTGCAGATCAGGATGATTGGGTGGCTTTCTTGCCATTGGCCGAGTTTGCCCTTAATAATCGGGCTAGTTCGGCTACCTTGGTTTCGCCCTTCTTTTGTAATTTTGGTTTTCATCCTCGTTTTTCTTCGGGGCAAGTTGAACCTTCTGATTGTCCTGGTGTGGATTCTGTGGTTGACAGGTTGCAGCAGATTTGGGCTCATGTGGTGGACAATTTTGGTGTTGTCTCAGGAGGAGGCTCAGCGTTTTGCTAACCGTCGTCGGTGTGTTGGTTCCCGGCTTCGGGTTGGGGATTTGGTCTGGTTGTCTTCCCGTCATGTTCCTATGAAGGTTTCTTCCCCTAAGTTTAAGCCTCGGTTTATTGGTCCTTGTAGGATTTCTGAGATTATCAATCCGGTGTCTTTTCATTTGTCCCTTCCGGCCTCTTTTGCCATCCATAATGTTTTCCATAGATCTTTATTGCGGAAATATGTGGTGCCCATTGTTCCCTCTGTTGATCCTCCTGCTCCTGTGTTGGTTGATGGGGAGTTGGAGTATGTGGTTGAGAAGATTTTGGATTCTCGCTTTTCGAGGCGGAGGCTTCAGTACCTTGTCAAATGGAAGGGTTATGGCCAGGAGGATAATTCTTGGGTTTTTGCCTCTGATGTCCATGCTGCTGATTTGGTCCGTGCCTTTCATCTGGCTCGTCCTGATCGGCCTGGGGGCTCTGGTGAGGGTTCGGTGACCCCTCTTCAAGGGGGGGGGGGGGGGTACTGTTGTGAAATCTGCTCTTGGGCTCCCTCCGGTGGTTGTTGGTGGTAGTGCAGTTGTCTTGGGGTTGTAATCCGGGCAGGTGTTTCTGCTGATTGCAGCTCTATTAGGTATTTAGGTGTGCAGGCTCCATGAGTCAGTGCCAGTTGTCCATTGTACTTGGATGGATTGCATCTCTCTCTGGCTCCTCATGCCATGCTGCCAATTCAGATAAGATAAGTGTCTGTTTTTTTGTCTCTGTGCACACATGCAGTGTGCTTTGCAATTCAGTGCAATTTATTGTGTTTTTGTCCAGCTTAGACTGTGTTTGGATTTTTCAGTCATGCTGGATTCTCAGGAGATGCAGATATACTTTCTATGTCTCTAGTTAGATGTGGAATATTTGTATTATCTGCTGTGGATATTTTTAGGATTTTAATACTGACCGCTTAGAATTCTGTCCTATCCTTTTCTATTTAGCTAGAAGTGCCTCTTTTGCTAAATCCTGTTTTTCTGCCTGTGTGTGTCTTTCCACTTATACTCACAGTCAATATTTGTGGGGGGCTGCCTATCCTTTGGGGTTCTGCTCTGAGGCAAGATAGAATTCCCATTTCCATCTATAGGGGTATTTAGTTCTCCGGCTGTGTCGAGGTGTCTAGGACGTGTTAGGTACATCCCACGGCTACTTCTAGTTGCGGTGTTAGTTTAGGGTTTGCGGTCAGTACAGGTACCACCTACTCCTGAGAAAGTCTCTCATGCGGCTCCACGGTCACCAGATCATAACAATCAGCGTCCCCGGCGCCTGCGCTTTTTTTTTTTTTTTTCGGGCATGCGCAGTTGCGCTGCCCTTCGAACTTAGGGTACTGTCACACTCTGCAACTTTCCAACGATCACGACCAGCGATACGACCTGGCCGTGATCGTTGGAAAGTCGTTGTGTGGTCGCTGGGGAGCTGGGGTGACGTCACCGCTGTGCTCTGCTCTTACTTTACGGCCGGCAGTCAGTCAGAGCAGGAAGCAGACTGCGAGGGACCTGACGGACACCGGAATGTGAGTATGTACTGTTTGTTTTTTTTACTTTTACGATGGTAACCAGGGTAAACATCGGGTTACTAAGCGCGGCCCTGCGCTTAGTAACCCGATGTTTACCCTGGTTACAAGCGAACGCATCGTTGGATCGGTGTCACACACACCGATCCAACGATGACAGCGGGAGATCCAGCGACGAAAGAAAGTTCCAAACGATCTGCTACGACGTACGATTCTCAGCAGGGTCCCTGATCGCTGCTGCGTGTCAGACACAGCGATATTGAATGGATATCACTGGAACGTCACGGATCGTACCGTCGTAGCGATAAAAGTGCCACTGTGAGACAGTACCCTTACAGTAAAGCTGTACTCAAGTCACAGTCTAAACTACACCAGACGCATCTTTAATTATCGCTTGAGCCGGGCAAGACATTATGTTGAATGCACATTTGGTATTCTGACTTCAAAATGGTGGATTTTATTATCGTGTATGCAACTTCAACCTGAAAATGTGGACCGTGTAGTGAAGGCTTGCACCAGCCTGCACAATTTAGGGTCACGACATAAACCCCTGCTAGTTGACCCTGATGACTGTGAGTCAAACCTGATGAGCATAGAGTCGACTACAGTTCGTTCACCAGTTGAAATTATGCAAACACGGGATCAATTTGCCCATTATTTTGTAAATGAAGGTCAAGTTCCATGGCAAAACACCCATGTCTGACAATGTTTAACAATGTTTCATTATGTTATGTTGAAATATGTGAAATGTGTGTAGATTGTGATCTGTGTACTATGTGTATTTTTTGTTCTTTTGGTGTTATGTTCTGTTGTCATATGTACAACATTTTGGCTTTATGTTACAGTTATTTTTTAAAACACAAGTAATGTTTTGAATCTTCATTTGCAAAAACAGTTTATTAACAAGTCCCAAATACAATAGTCTACCACTCCAAATTTTGTTAGGCATTTAAAACATATGTGTTCCCATTGGGATTTAAGATATAACATATTCAAATAGAGGTCTTGTAAAATCAAAACCTAAACTTTCAAAGGCTATTGCCCAACTGAAAAAAATCCAAATGTGGACTATAACAAACAGCAGACTGGATCAATTTTATCTTACAGATTGTGGTAATGCACGGGCGTATTGTCTGGCCAACTATAAGTTGGACTGCTACATTGACGGTGCATTTCCAGACTAGGTTTACTCTGGCCGCTCAGTTGTGTTGTCGCTTGGTACGACTGCATCTACAAGGTACAATTGCTCGCACTTGCTTTTGTTTGAGAGGAAGTGGGTTGCTGAGGTCCCAAAAATTCCTCAACTAGATCATTGAACCTTTGTCGGAACTGTAAATTCCTGTGCGGCACTATGTTTTTGACTAAAGAGACATAAGATAAAAAAGTAGCTTCCAATCATTGGTTGCGTAAACAGATTCTCGAGATTGCAAGTACTTAATTTCCCGCCTTAGTTCTCTGTGTTCGCTGCGACACAGATCCTCTACCCGTTGGAGTCCATCAACTATTATCGCATCGACTTCTTCTTTGGCAGCAGATCGCTTGCAAACGGGCACTGACAACAGGAGCCACAGTACTACTGTCCATGGCTTGCTCAGGACAGACACATTTTCAGTGCCCGTTTGTTGGGTTGGTTCCTGGCGAGATGGCTCTGTTAACGCCTCTGGCTCTTGAGGTGCAGCTGTACTGCAGACCGTTCTATAAAAAAATAAGAATAATATTATTAGAAAACAATGTAAATTTAACACACACTTGTAGCACAAAATATTTTCAGCCATATTTCCATATTTTTTTAACACACTTTATTAACACACTAAACACACACTATTACACACTTTTAACACACAATCTTTTCACCCACACTTTTTTAACACACTTTTTTCACACAATTTTCACACACACACACACACACACACACACACACACACACACACACACACACACACACACACACACACACACACACACACACACACACACACACTTAAGATTATAAAAAGATTACTGTTAACTTACAATCGCTGGGACAATGTTTTCTGAAGAAACATCAATTGCTCGTAGTGAACATAAGGGGTGGTCCATTTACTAGAAGATCCACTTGGGGTGGAAAGGTTTTGCCGGTAGTCACGGACAAATGTATCTCTTTTCGAGTGCCGACAGGTATGGACTGCATCGGCTACAATAAATAAAAAAAACAAAACTTTATTTCTCGCAAACAATATTTCAAGGAACTAACAGCAATTTAACTTGGCCATTAATTACCAATTTTTTTTATCGGAGGAGGTAGACTTTTCTGGATAGTGAGGAACCAACTCACAAATTATTTTCTCCCACAATCTTCTGTTTTTGATACGATCACTATGCGAGCTGTCACTCTGGTCCCATATGGAAGGATATGCGTGCACCAACGCTATCAGAGTCTCATTTTCTATGTCCAAGGGCTCTTTATCTACATCAAGGTGTCTTTTTTTATGGCAGCTTGGACTATGTAAACACGATGTTTGAAAAACAAATCAGAGCGGATGTTCATATTGCGTTTATGTTTCTGTTTCAACAATGACATGCCCTTAGACCACTATATAATTTAACCCCCCTTTTTAACTGCAAAATGTTATAAAAAAAAAAATCTGGTTTTGGATCTGTATGGTTTGGGTTTTTTTTCTTTATAAAAAGTTTATTTTGGAGGGTTCTATGCATTATTAGTTGGTTTAGTTTAATGTTATTTTGCTGGAATACTAAATTGGATAAAAAAAATAAAAAAAATTGTACAAAAATATAGACTTTCTGTGATAATTCTTACCACTGTAACAGGATGCAATGCAACACACCGAGGCTGGGAGGTAGTTTGCCTCTTTTTTGTTGGAACGTTCAATTTAAAAAAGATAGAGTTACTGTCATGTCGGACGCTATTCACACTAGGGCGTCCGACATACAGCGGTAATTCCACATTCGTCCACTATACGCACAGTGGCACCGGCTAGACTTTATCCAGGTTGTCTGGGGTTAATCTAGCTGGTAATCGGGTTGGAGGCTGGGTCACGCCCATGACCTTTAAATAGTCATTCTGGACTTTGGGCGTCGCCGATTATAGCTTGTGTCTTGTGCCTTGTGATCTCGGTCTGGAGTGGTGGTCTAGGAGAAGAAATATCGTATCTGGTGGTGTATTATCCTTTGTCATATTTCTCCTTCCTATATTTGTATTTGTTTTGCCCTGTGCACATTATAGTGTTTTCCTGTGTGTCTGTGGCGTGGTGCGTTTTTAGTTTTTCCTGTCTGTGCTTTCTGTAGGGGTTGGTGTGTGGTCTTATCACTGGGTGGCGGGTGGAGGTTTCAGCATAGGACTGAAACAGGAGTCAGGGTCAGGCCTGGCGGCCCAGACAAGCACATCATCAGTGTAAATTCTGGGAGAGGGACAGACAGGGTTTCCCTAGTCTGAGGGATATCGCAGGGGCCCGGGTAATCAGCTGTAGTCTACCCATTACCCCCATGACATTATAATCGGCCTAAATAAATTTTGGATGCCATGGATCCCATGACTTCCATAAGCCGCCAGTTGGAGGCGCTGTCCTTACAGGTCACTGAGTTGAAGGGGGCAGTTCAGCAACAGGGTCTTGTAGTATCTAATGTGCAAGCTGAAACTGCAGGTAGAGTTGCAGAGCCAAAGATCCCTTTACCTGAGAGGTTTGCTGGGGAACGCAGTAAATTTGTTGTTTTTCGTGAAGCTTGCAAATTATATTTTCGTATGCGCCCGGTTTCCTCAGGTAATGAGGCTCAGTGTGTGGGCCTGGTATTGTCATTACTGAACGGAGACCCCCAAGCATGGGCATTTTCATTACCATCTGATTCAGCTGCATTTAACTCAGTGGAGTTTTTTTTTCTGCTCTTGGACTCATATATGATGATCCTGACAGACTGGCTCTAGCAGAATCTAAAATACGCGTTCTCCGCCAGGGGGAGCGAATGGCGGAGGATTACTGTTCTGACTTTTGCCGCTGGGCGGTGGACACACAATGGAATGACCCTGCGCTGCGGAGTCAGTTTGTACATGGGGTTTCGAGAAGGGTTAAACAAGCCCTCCTGATGTATGAGACTCCTGCTTCTCTAGAGCCTGCCATGAGTCTTGTTGTCTGCATTGATCGCCGTTGGCGTCAGGGGGTGCAAGAGACGCTGCTTATGGGGGAGGGCGTAGGTGCACGTGAGGTTGCTGCAGGTGAGCCCACAGAGCCTATGCAAATTGCAGGGGTGTCACATCATCGAGCCCCCTCACTCAGGAAGCAGGGAGCCTGTTTTTGCTGTGGTAAAATAGGGCATTATGTAAATGCTTGTCCTCTGTTTTCTAAGAAAAGCGCAACAGCGGAAAACTACTAAGCTCAGAGGGTGTGGAGGAGGCCAATCTGAGCTTATGCATATCCTCCATGGTGGTCTCTCAATGTATGCTCCCTGCCAGAGTTATGGTCACTGGCAGAGAGCTGCCAATCACTGTTTTTGTGGATAGTGGGTCGGCCACTAATCTCATTGATGAGGAATTTGCGTGCAAGGCCAGGTTCACGGTCGAAAAACTGCCTCATCCTATCCAGGTGGTCACCATCAATGCTACTCCACTCCCACAGGGGGAGATTACTGAGTTTGTGGCTGAGGTTAAACTCCACGTTGGGGTCCTACATTCTGAGCAAGTTACATGTAGGGTGCTCAGTAATCTTCCTGCACAAATGGTTCTGGGTTTTCCATGGTTTTCTATGCACAACCCGGTGATTGACTGGAAAACTCAGGACATAATTCAGTGGAGCAGATTCTGCCAGGAGAATTGCCTGGCCACATGTGTGTCCGCTGTGACTCCTAGCATTCCTATGCCACTGCTGGATTTCGCAGATGTGTTCTCTGAGAAGGGTTGCTCAGAATTGCCACCACATCGACCCTATGACTGTACTATTAGGTTTATACCAGGGGCCAAATTACCGAAAGCTAATGGATTGCCCCCAGGCGCAGGATAGTGGGGTACTCGGTACCGGGTCCCTCGGTCTCGGTTCTGGGAATGTCACGGTGGCCCGACCCGGTCCGTGGCCCTGCTAAGGGGTGCCCAATTAAAGGTGATAGTTTGTCAAGTGTTCGTGATGCCACCTGTGGTGTTCGGTCAGGATGACCGATGCTGCTAGGGGTCCGCTGGGGTGATGGAGTGGCAGCTAGATGGTATACCTTCCCACAGGTGAAGTATGTCCCCAGGGCTTCCCAGATATGTAGGTAGTGATGGTGGACGTTGTAAGGTGCGATGAATAACGAGGACACAAAGGTTGCAGTCTTTTTACGTTTTACTGAAGACTTCAACGTCCACAGTCCAGAGCACTGTTCACTGGGCTGGCTGAATCCGGCCGGTCCGAAGGCACATCCAGAGTTCCCTTTGCAGGTGGAAATCAGTAGCCTTCCTACTAGCGCCTGTGTGTTGAAGTACCTCCCTGCTGAGCACCACGGGATAGTCCTCTCAACTGTCGTGTATGTTTCTATTTCTCTCTCTCCGTCCCCCAGATGGTATGGATAGGACGACCCGTATGACGGGGTAGTCCTGGAGCTATTTTACAGGGACCCTAGAGACGCCCCTCTCCCACAATTTGCCTCCGTTGTCTTCATTAGGTTAAAAGTTGGGCAACTTGGAATTAACTGTCCTGCCGTTGTTTGAAGTAATGCGTAGAGCCTATTACTCCCTCGGTGTTCCGGCCACCGGCTACGCGCCTCAGAAGGATGTTGCCGATCTTAAGGCAGGACTCCTCCTGGTATTATATCCTTGTGCTGTGATCTCGTTTCTCACTTCTCCACAATATATTTCGCTTCTTGTCCTTTCTTAAGATGCTGCCGCAATGAAGTGCAGGCGCAGCTCCGTAACGTTCTATCTCTTGCTATGTCTCTGTCAGGATCCCACCCCTGACAGGGACCTCTGTCTGCAGCTCAGATGTTCCTCCTTCTCCCCCTGTCTGCCTGACAGGTCTTCCCTGGGTCAAACCCAGTAGCGTTCTGACTAACTTCCTATCCAATCCCCAGTTTTACCTGAGTGTGAGGAGTGGCGTAGTAGATAGAACCTTTTGCTCCCCCTGGTGGCCGGAGTGTGAAGTGTAGTTTGTGACTGTAATACCTGGTCAGGTGAACTCCTTTAGTACCATCAGACGTACCATCACTCCCCCTAGTGGAAGAGAGACAATACTGCAACGACCAGGACTCTGGGGCGCTGCACTAGGATGTTTAACATCTCTGGTCCTGAGAGGCAAGCTTTAAAAGACTACATTGCTGAGAGTTTGAGCAAAGGGCACATCAGGCCTTCGTCCTCGCCGGTGGCAGCGGGGTTCTTCTTTGTTAAGAAGAAAGATGGCAGACTACGCCCGTGTCTGGATTTTAGGGAGCTAAACCAGATCCATACCCTATGCCACTGATACCTGATTTGTTCAACCAGGTGGCTGGTGCTAAGTGGTTTTCCAAGCTTGACCTCAGGGGGGCGTACAACCTCATAAGAGTCCGTCAAGGTGATGAGTGGAAGACGGCTTTTAATACTCCTGAGGGTCATTTTGAAAATTTGGTGATGCCATTTGGGTTGACAAACGCGCCTGCTGTATTTCAACATTTCATAAATGATGTGTTCTCACATGTACTGGGGAAATTCGTTATTGTGTACCTAGATGACATTCTCATTTATTCATGCGACCGAGATACTCATTTAGAGCATGTGAGGCAGGTGTTACAGCTACTCAGAGAAAATAAGCTCTATGCAAAACTTGAGAAATGTGTATTTTCGGTTCAGGAGTTGCCTTTCTTGGGTTATATTGTGTCTGCTTCAGGGTTTAAAATGGACGCCGCTAAGGTGCAAGCGGTGCTGCATTGGGAACGGCCTGATAACCTAAAAGCACTCCAGCGTTTCCTTGGATTTCCTAATTATTATAGAAAATTTATCAAAGATTTTTCTACCATTGCTAAACCGCTTACTGACATGACGAAAAAGGGTACCAATTTCTCCGCCTGGCCTGAGGCTGCTGTGCGCGCATTTGAATTTCTGAAGAACAGTTTTGCTTCGGCCCCCATTCTGGTGCAACCGGACGTATCAAAACCATTTACCGTGGAAGTCGATGTGTCTGAGGTTGGAGTGGGGGTGGTGCTGTCACAAGGCTCATCCTTGGGCGAGTTGCGTCCATGCGCCTACTTTTCCAAGAAGCTGTCGCCCGCCGAACGTAACTACGATATCGGCAACAGGGAGTTGTTGGCTATCAAGCTGGCTTTTGAGGAATGGCGACACTTCTTGGAGGGGTCGGTCCACCAGGTTACAGTTATCACCGACCATAAAAATCTGCTTTATTTAGAGTCAGCCAAGCGTCTGTCCCCCAGGCAGGCTCGCTGGGCATTGTTTTTCGCGCGATTCAACTTTTTTGTCACGTACCGTCCTGGGCCCAAGAACACTAAGGCAGATGCTTTATCCAGGTGTTTTCCGGGGGGAGAACCTCGGGAAGATCCGGTACCCATCCTCCAAAAGGGTGTAGTGGTCTCGGCTCTCACGACAGAGGTTGAGGCTGAGATTGCCGAGGCTCAGGAGGAAGTACCACCAGAGCTTCCCATTAACAAATCATTTGTACCGCTCCATCTTCGCCTAAAGGTGTTGGGTGAGCATCATGATACTGTTCTGGCTGGCCATCCAGGGGTTTGGGGTACCTTGGAGTTGGTGTCGCGTCGGTTTTGGTGGCCCAAAATCCGACAGGATGTGGTCTCGTACGTATCAGCATGTACCACGTGTGCTAGGGCTAAGACGCCTCGCTCCCATCCTGCTGGCTCATTACATCCTCTAGGGGTACCCAGTAGGCCATGGACGGAGATCTCCATGGATTTTATTACAGACCTACCCTCCTCAGCTGGGAACATGGTCATCTTGGTGGTTGTTGATCGGTTCTCAAAGATGTCGCACTTTGTGTCCTTGCCTTCGTTGCCTAACGCGAAGACTCTGGCACAGGTTTTTGTGCAGGAGGTGGTCAGACTTCACGGGGTCCCGTCTGACATAGTGTCTGATAGGGGTACTCAGTTTGTGGCAAAGTTTTGGAAAGCATTTTGCTCACGGCTGGGGATCAAGTTGTCGCATTCTTCGGCGTTTCATCTTCAGTTAAATGGTCAGACCGAGCGTATGAACCAGAATTTGGAGCAGTACTTACGCTGCTTTGTTTCTGACAACCAGGAGGAGTGGTCGACGTTTCTTCCTTTGGCTGAGTTTGGCATTAATAATCACCGCCAGGAATCATCTGGGGAGTCCCCGTTCTTTTGTGTTTACGGGCACCATCCTCAATGTTGTACTCTGCGTCAGGGAGGCTCTGCTGGCGATCCGGAGGAGGACTAGCTAGGAGCACAACTGTCATCTGTTTGTAGGAGAGTGAAACAGCGCTTGCTGAGCGTGGGTGCAAGGTACAAACGAGTGGCTGACAGTAGACGTGTGCCAGGTCCGGACCTGAGTGTGGGTGATTGGGTGTGGTTGTCCACAAAAAACATAAAACTCAAAGCACCATCCCTGAAATTGGGTCCAAGGTTTATTGGTCCATTTAGGGTCGCTGCCATCATTAACCCGGTAGCCTACTGATTGGAGCTTCCTACGGTATATAAAATACACAACGTGTTTCACAGATCTCTTTTAAAGAAGTTGGTGGGTTCCGTGGACGCGGCGCCGATGCCACCTCCAGTCCTGGTGGATGGCAATTTGGAGTTTGAAGTCTCCAAGGTGGTTGACTCTCGTATAGTGCGCCACACATTACAGTACCTGGTACACTGGTGTGGTTATGGGCCGGAGGAGAGGTCTTGGGTACCAGCTTTGGATATACATGCGGACCGGCTGGTCAGTATGTTTCACCGCCGCCATCCGGACAAGCCGGGTCCTATAAGTCGTGAGGGCCCTGGGATCCCTCGTAAAAGGCGGGGTACTGTCATGTCGGACGATATTCACACTAGGGCGTCCGACAGACAGCGGTAATTCCACATTCGTCCACTATACGCTCAGTGGCGCCGGCTAGATTTTATCCAGGTTGTCTGGGGTTAATCTAGCTGGTAATCTGGTTGGAGGCTGGGTCACGCCTGTAGCCTTTAAATAGTCATTCTGGACTTTGGGCGTCACCGATTATAGCTTGTGTCTTGTGCCTGGTGATCTCGGTCTGGAGTGGTCGTCTAGGAGAAGAAATATCGTATCTGGTGGTGTATTATCCTTTGTCAAATTTCTCCTTCCTATATCTGTGTTTGTTTTGCCCTGTGCACATTATAGTGTTTTCCTGTGTGTCTGCGGCGTGGTGCGTTTTTTAGTTTTCCCTGTCTGTACTTTCTGTGGAGGTTGGTGTGTGATCTAATCACTGGGTGGCGGGTGGAGGTTTCAGCATAGGGCTGAAACAGGAGTCAGGGTCAGGCCTGGCGGCCCAGACAAGCACACCATCAGTGTAAATTCTGGGAGAGGGACAGACAGGGTTTTCCCTAGTCTGAGGGATATCGTAGGGGCCCGGGTAATCAGCTGTAGTCTACCCATTACCCCCGTGACAATATGGCACTGTTATACTTGTGCCCATTACTACATGGCATAGTGTGGCAAGAAGACAGTACTATTAGCACTATATAATTATTATTATTATTTATTTATATAGCACCATTGATTCCATGGTGCTGTGCATGAGAAGGGGTTACATACAAATTACAGATATTGCTTACAGTAAACAAACTAACAATGACAGCCTGAGACAGAGGGGAGAGGACCCTGCTTTTGCGGGCTTACATTCTAAAAGATGGTGGGGAAGGAGACAGTAGGTTGGCGGGGGGGTTGCAGCAGCTCTGGTGTTGGTGAGGCGGTAGCTCCGGTAGTGGTAAGGAGGCAGCGGGGTCATTGCAGGCTGTACGCTTTTTTTGAAGAGGTGGATTTTCAGGTTTCGTCTGAAGGATCCGAATGTGGTTGATAGTTGGACGTGTTGGGACAAAGAATCCCAGAGGATGGGGGATATTTGGGAGAAGTCTTGGAGGCGATTAGGTGAGGAGTGAATAAGTGTGGAGGAGAGAAGGAGGTCTTGGGAGGACTGGAGGTTACGTGAGGGAAGATATCGGGAGATTAGTTCAGAGATATATGGAGGAGACAGGTTATGGATGGCTTTGTAGGTCAGTATTAGGGAATTTAGATTGTGAGCCCCATCGGGGACAGCGATGATAATGTGTGAAAACTGTAAAGCGCTGCTGAATATGTTAGCGCTATGTAAAAATAAAGATTATTATTATTGTTATTATTATTAAAGATACGCTGAGGGGATGGGAGCCAGTAAAAAGATTTGCAAAGGGGAGAAGCGGAGTAGTAGCGAGGAGAGAGGTGAATTAGTTGGGCAGCAGAGTTAAGGATGGACTGGAGAGGTGCAAGAGTGTTAGCAGGGAGGCCACAGAAAAGGATGTTGCAGTAGTCGAGGTGGGAGATGATGAGGGTATGCACAAGCATTTTAGTAGATTGAGGGTTGAGGAAAGGACGGATTCTGGAAATATTTTGAGCTGGAGGTGACAGGAGGTGCACAGAGCTTGGATGTGCGGTTTGAAGTACAGGGCAGAGTCAAGGGTTACTCTGAGGCAGCGGACTTCCGGTATGGGGGAAAGAGTGATGTCATTTCTTGTGATAGTTAGATCAGGTAAGGAAGATCTGTGAGATGGAGGAAAGATGATGAGTTCAGATTTGTCCACATTGAGTTTGAGGAAGCGAGAGGAGGAGAAGGAGGATATGGCTGATAGACACTCCAGGATTCTGGACAGCAGAGAGGTGACGTCTGGGCCAGTTGTAGATCTGAGTGTCATCAGCATAAAGGTGGTACTGGAATCCATCGGACTTTATGAGTTGTCCCAAGCGAAGTGTATAGATTGAGAAGAGTAGGGGTCCTAGAACAGAGTCTTGGGGGACTCCAACAGAGAGAGGGTGGGATGAGGTAGTAGTGAGGAGGTAGTGTGGGAGTGGGAGATGCTGAATGTGCAGTTGGAAAGGTATGAGGAGATTTAGGATAGGGCGAGGTCTTTGATGCCACAGGAAGTGAAGATCTGTAGTAGGAGGCAGTGGTCAACTGTGTCGAAAGCAGGAGACACATCTAGAAGGAGGCGTATAGAGTATTGTCCATTAGCTTTGGCTGTAGGTAGGTCATTAGTAATTTTGATCAGGGCAGTCTAAGTGAAATGATGGGGACAGAAAACAGATTGTAGACTGTCAAAGAGCAAGTGGGAGGAAAGTTCAGCGTGGGCGTGGTGCGCTAGGAGTTTGGAAGCAAATTGGAGCAGCGATATTGGGTGATAGCTGGACATAGCGGTTGGGTCGAGGGTTGACTTCTTAAGGATAGGCGTGATTGTGGCAAGTTTGAAAGCAAAAGGGAAGGTACCAGAAGTTAGTGATAGTTTGTATAGATGGGTTAAGGATGGGCTAAGTGAGGTTGGGGAGGAGGTGGGATGGGGTCTAGTGCACAAGTTGTGATGTGTGATTTGGAGAGGAGACAATCAAGCTCCCCTTCAGTGATGTTGGAGAGGGAGGTTATGGGGGAAGGGCATAGGTCTGGTAAACAAAGGGGTTGTGGTGGTTGAACAATAAAGACTTGCCTTGTTTTGTGGATCTTATTTTTGAAGTGTGTGGCAAAGTTCTCAGCAGAGATGAGGGAGGTTGGAGGGGGCAGTGGTGGGCGGAGGAGGGAGTTAAAAAGTTTTGAATAACTGTTTGGGGTTGTAGGATAGGGAAGATACGAGGGTTGTGAAGTAGGCCTGTTTAGCAGAGGTGAGGGAAAATTTGAAAGCGAGTGTTGCTTGTTTGAATGCAGTGAAATCATCTTGCAAATGTGTTTTCTTCCAACATCGCACTGCAACCCTGGACACTTGCCGGAGGTTTTTAGTGATGTTTGTTGTGAACTCTGTTTTCAGGCTCCCTCTTGTGGTCACAGGTGGTATTGTGTGACTTTTGTTTTGGGCTCCCCCTGGTGGCTTTGTTTGTTATCCTGCGGGTCTGTGGCTATCAGTTGCCTCGTTATTCACTTGGGAGTTTCCTATTTAGCTCTGTTTCACTTCCACTTGTTGCCGGCTGTCAATGTACTCAGTGCTATTCTGATTACTCCTGATGATCTTCGGTTTCAGTCTCTTCAGGAGAAGCTAAGTTCTGTTTAATTATTTTTTGCTCATCAGTCTGCAATATGATTTCTGTGTATGATGAGTTTAGTCCAGCTTGCTAATATGTGATTTTTTCTGCTGGTTTGCTCTGGGGTACAGAGTTGCTTCCCCCGCACCGTTAGTTGGTGCGGGGGCTCGAGCGATCTCTGCGTGGATATTTTGAATAGGGTTTTAAATTGACCGCACAGTTCCCTTTCTATTTTCTGCTTTCTAGTGTTAGCGGGCCTCATTTGCTAAATCTAATTTCATCTCTGCGTTTGTGCTTTCCCCTTAACTCACCGTTAATATTTGTGGGGGGCTATTCTATATCTTTGGGGTAATTTCACTGAGGCAAGTGAGGACTTTCGTTCCCTCTAGGAATAGTCAGTTTCTCAGGCCGTGAAGAGACGTCTAGGATTTTCAGGTAACGTTCCACGGCTGCCTATAGTTGTTTGCGGATAGGATCAGGTTGCGGTCAATTCAGTTACCACTTCCCCAGAGTTTGTAGTCGGTTTAGTTACTTAGCTAGTCCTACTTGCGATCCTTGCCACTAGGATCATAACAGTACAGCCGGCCGGTAAAGTGTTAATTGCATGGCAGAAGCAGGAGAAAAGAAGCCTTGAGAATTTTTTTTTTTTTTTGCCGTGTGTCTAGCTGCTGTGTGTCTAGCTTCTCTCCTCCTCTTAATCTTGGTGTGGCTCTGAACTCAGCTGCTGATATGGATATTCAGAGTTTGGCCTCCAGTGTAGATCATCTTGCTGCAAGGGTACAAAGTATTCAGGATTTTGTTGTTCACAGTCCTAGGTCAGAGCCTAGAATACCTATTCCGGAGTTGTTTTCTGGAGATAGATCTAGGTTCCTGAATTTTAAGAACAGTTGTTAATTGTTTCTTTCTTTGAAACCTCGTTCCTCTGGTGATTCCATTCAGCAGGTTAAAATTATAATTTCTTTCTTGCGTGGTGACCCTCAAGATTGGGCCTTCGCATTGGCGCCAGGGGATCCGGCATTGCTCAGTGTTGATGCGTTTTTTCTGGCCCTTGGATTGCTCTATGAGGAACCTAATCTTGAGAACCAGGCTGAAAAAGCGTTGTTGGCCCTCTCTCAGGGGCAAGATGAAGCAGAGGTGTACTGCCAGAAATTTCGGAAATGGTCGGTGCTTACTCAGTGGAATGAGTGTGCCCTGGCTGCAAATTTCAGAAAAGGTCTTTCTGAGGCCATTAAGAATGTCATGGTGGGGTTCCCTACGCCTGCAGGTCTGAATGAGTCAATGACTCTAGCCATTCAGATTGATCGGCGTTTGCGGGAGCGCAAACCTGCGCACTATTTGGCGGTGTCTTCTGAACAGACACCTGAGTCTATGCAATGTGATAGAATTCTGACCAGAAGTGAACGGCAAAATTATAGACGGCAAAATGGGTTGTGCTTTTACTGTGGTGACTCAGCTCATGTTATCTCAGCATGCTCTAAGCGCAAAAAAAAGGTTGATAAATCTGTCACCATTGGTACTTTACAGCCTAAGTTCATTTTGTCTGTTACCCTGATTTGTTCCTTGTCATCTTACCCGGTTATGGCTTTTGTAGATTCAGGTGCTGCCCTGAGTCTGATGGACTTGTCATTTGCCAGGCGCTGTGGTTTTGCTTTGGAGCCTTTAAAATTCCCTATTCCACTAAGGGGAATTGATGCTACGCCATTGGCTACGAATAAACCTCAGTACTGGACACAAGTGACCATGTGCATGACTCCTGTTCATCAGGAGGTGATTCGCTTTCTCGTGCTGCATAATTTACATGATGTTGTCGTGTTGGGTCTGCCATGGTTGCAGACTCATAATCCAGTCCTGGATTGGAAAGCAATGTCTGTGTCAAGTTGGGGTTGTCAGGGAATTCATGGCGACGCTCCTGTGGTGTCAATTGCTTCATCCACTCCTTCTGAAGTCCCTGCGTTTTTGTCAGACTACCAGGATGTATTTGATGAGCCCAAACTCAGTTCTCTACCTCCTCATAGGGATTGTGATTGTGCTATAAATTTGATTCCTGGTAGTAAGTTTCCTAAGGGACGACTTTTCAATTTGTCAGTGCCGGAGCATGCTGCCATGCGGAGTTATATAAAGGAGTCTTTGGAGAAAGGACTTATTCGCCCCTCCTCCTCCCCTCTTGGTGCGGGGTTCTTTTTTGTGGCTAAGAAGGATGGTTCTCTGAGACCTTGTATTGATTATCGCCTTCTAAATAAAATCACGGTCAAATTTCAGTATCCTTTGCCATTGTTATCTGATCTGTTTGCTCGCATTAAGGGGTCTAGTTGGTTCACCAAGATAGATCTTCGTGGTGCGTATAACCTTGTGCGTATTAAGCAGGGTGATGAATGGAAAACTGCATTTAATACGCCCGAAGGCCATTTTGAGTACTTGGTAATGCCTTTTGGACTTTCTAACGCTCCTTCTGTCTTTCAGTCTTTTATGCGCGACATCTTCCGCGAATATCTGGATAAATTTATGATTGTGTATCTGGATGATATTCTGTTTTTTTTCTGATGATTGGGAGTCCCATGTTAAGCAGGTCAGGATGGTGTTTCAGGTCCTGCGTGCCAATGCTTTATTTGTGAAGGGCTCAAAATGTCTTTTTGGAGTCCAGAAGGTTTCTTTTTTGGGTTTCATTTTTTCTCCTTCTACTATTGAGATGGACCCAGTCAAGGTTCAGGCTATTCATGACTGGACGCAGCCTACATCTGTTAAGAGTCTTCAGAAGTTCTTGGGTTTTGCTAATTTTTACCGTCGCTTCATCGCTAATTTTTCTGGTGTTGTTAAGCCTTTGACGGATTTGACCAAGAAAGGTTCTGATGTTACTAACTGGTCTCCTGCGGCTGTGGAGGCCTTTCGGGAGCTGAAGCGCCGGTTTTCTTCGGCTCCGGTCTTATGTCAGCCACATGTCTCTCTTCCTTTCCAGGTCGAGGTTGATGCTTCCGAGATTGGAGCGGGGGCTGTTTTGTCGCAGAGAAGCGCCGATGGCTCTGTGATGAAGCCATGTGCTTTCTTTTCAAGAAAGTTTTCGCCTGCCGAGCGGAATTATGATGTCGGTAATTGGGAGTTGTTGGCTATGAAGTGGGCATTTGAGGAGTGGCGACATTGGCTCGAGGGAGCTAAGCATCGTGTGGTGGTCTTGACTGATCACAAGAATCTGATTTATCTCGAGTCGGCCAAGCGGCTGAATCCTAGACAGGCTCGTTGGTCGTTGTTTTTCTCTCGTTTTGATTTCGTGGTCTCGTACCTGCCTGGTTCGAAGAATGTAAAGGCTGATGCTCTTTCTAGGAGTTTTGTGCCTGACTCTCCTGGAGATTCAGAGCCGGCTGGTATTCTCAGAGAAGGGGTGATTTTGTCTGCCATCTCCCCAGATTTGCGACGAGTGCTGCAGGAGTTTCAGGCGGATAGACCTGACCGTTGTCCACCGGAGAGACTGTTTGTCCCGGATAGATGGACCAGCAGAGTTATTTCCGAGGTTCATTCTTCGGTGTTGGCGGGCCATCCTGGAATATTTGGTACCAGAGATTTGGTGGCCAGGTCCTTTTGGTGGCCTTCCTTGTCGCGGGATGTGCGTTCCTTTGTGCAGTCTTGTGGAATTTGTGCTCGGGCTAAGCCTTGCTGTTCTCGTGCCAGTGGTTTGCTGTTACCTTTGCCTGTCCCGAAGAGGCCTTGGACGCACATTTCCATGGATTTTATTTCGGATCTCCCTGTCTCTCAGAGAATGTCTGTCATCTGGGTGGTGTGTGATCGTTTTTCTAAGATGGTCCATTTGGTGCCCTTGCCCAAGTTGCCTTCCTCCTCCGAGTTGGTTCCGCTGTTTTTTCAAAATGTGGTTCGTTTGCATGGCATCCCTGAAAATATTGTTTCCGACAGAGGATCCCAGTTTGTGTCTAGATTTTGGCGGACCTTTTGCGCTAAGATGGGCATTGATTTGTGTTTTTCGTCGGCCTTCCATCCTCAGACGAATGGCCAAACCGAACGAACTAATCAGACCTTGGAAACCTATTTGAGATGTTTTGTTTCTGCTGATCAGGACGACTGGGTGACTTTTTTGCCATTGGCCGAGTTTGCCCTTAATAATCGGGCTAGTTCTGCTACTTTGGTTTCTCCTTTTTTTTGTAATTCGGGGTTTCATCCTCGTTTTTCCTCGGGTCAGGTGGAGCCTTCTGACTGTCCTGGAGTGGATGTTGTGGTGGATAGGTTGCATCAGATTTGGAATCATGTTGTGGACAATTTGAAGCTGTCACAAGAGAAGGCTCAGCGCTTTGCCAACCGCCGTCGCTGTGTGGGTCCCCGACTTCGCGTTGGGGACTTGGTGTGGTTGTCTTCTCGCTTTGTTCCTATGAAGGTCTCCTCTCCTAAGTTCAAGCCTCGGTTTATCGGTCCTTAGAAGATTTTGGAAGTCCTTAACCCTGTGTCATTTCGTTTGGACCTCCCAGCATCGTTTGCTATTCATAATGTGTTTCATCAGTCGTTGTTGCGGAGGTATGTGGTGCCTGTGGGTCCTCCGGTTGAGCCTCCTGCCCCTTTGCTGGTTGAGGGAGAATTGGAATACGTGGTGGAGAAGATCTTGGATTCTCGTATTTCTAGACGGAGGCTTCAGTATTTGGTTAAATGGAAGGGCTATGGTCAGGAGGATAATTCCTGGGTTGTCGCCTCTGATGTTCATGCGGCCGATTTGGTTCGTGCCTTCCATGTGGCTCACCCTGATCGCCCTGGGGGTTTAGATGAGGGTTTGGTGACCCCTCCTCAAGGGGGGGGGTACTGTTGTGAACTCTGTTTTCAGGCTCCCTCTTGTGGTCACAGGTGGTATTGTGTGACTTTTGTTTTGGGCTCCCCCTGGTGGCTTTGTTTGTTATCCTGCGGGTCTGTGGCTATCAGCTGCCTCGTTATTCACTTGGGAGTTTCCTATTTAGCTCTGTTTCACTTCCACTTGTTGCCGGCTGTCAATGTACTCAGTGCTATTCTGATTACTCCTGATGATCTTCGGTTTCAGTCTCTTCAGGAGAAGCTAAGTTCTGTTTAATTAT
Organism: Ranitomeya variabilis; assembly: GCF_051348905.1. Classification (NCBI taxonomy): domain Eukaryota; kingdom Metazoa; phylum Chordata; class Amphibia; order Anura; family Dendrobatidae; genus Ranitomeya; species Ranitomeya variabilis. The sequence goes on from NC_135232.1 coordinate 393,891,153, forward strand.
TTTTTGCTCATCAGTCTGCAATATGATTTCTGTGTATGATGAGTTTAGTCCAGCTTGCTAATATGTGATTTTTTTCTGCTGGTTTGCTCTGGGGTACAGAGTTGCTTCCCCCGCACCGTTAGTTGGTGCGGGGGCTCGAGCGATCTCTGCGTGGATATTTTGAATAGGGTTTTAAATTGACCGCACAGTTCCCTTTCTATTTTCTGCTTTCTAGTGTTAGCGGGCCTCATTTGCTAAATCTAATTTCATCTCTGCGTTTGTGCTTTCCCCTTAACTCACCGTTAATATTTGTGGGGGGCTATTCTATATCTTTGGGGTCATTTCACTGAGGCAAGTGAGGACTTTCGTTCCCTCTAGGAATAGTCAGTTTCTCAGGCCGTGAAGAGACGTCTAAGATTTTCAGGTAACGTTCCACGGCTGCCTATAGTTGTTTGCGGATAGGATCAGGTTGCGGTCAATTCAGTTACCACTTCCCCAGAGTTTGTAGTCGGTTTAGTTACTTAGCTAGTCCTACTTGCGATCCTTGCCACTAGGATCATAACAGATGTTATTGTGCCAGGGTTGTCGATTGATACATCGCACTCTGCCATGAACGAGAGGGGCGACCGTGTCAATAGCTGATGCGAGAATGGCATTGTAGAAAGCAGTGGCACTGTCTGTCGTGGAGTGAGGATATGGATGCCAGTGGTAGGATAGTCACAGAGCATGTGGGTGTCTAGGTGTGAGAGGTTTCTGCGAGGGTGTGCATGTTGCTGGACATGGGTGACAGGTGAGGAGGACAGGGCTGAGAAAGTGAGGAGATGGTGGTCAGATAGAGGGGGAAGGGAGGTTGTGAAGTTAGATAGAGAGCAGAGACGGGTGAAAATCAGGCCTAATGTATGTCCGTTTTTGTGGGTGGCTGAGGAGGACCACTGAGTAAGTCCAAAAGATGAAGTAAGGGACATGAGTTTGGAGGCTGTTGACTGAAGGGTATCAGTAGGGATGTTGAAGTCACCCATGATGATAGTGGGAATGTCAGTGGAAAGAAAGTGAAGAAGCCAGGTAGAGAATTGGTCAGTAAAGGCAGTGGCCGGGCCCGCAGGTCGGTATGTGATGGCCACTTGGAGGTTGGAGAGTAGATGTGGACAGAGTGGACTTCAAAAAGGGGAGGACAAGGTAGGGTGGAGGTGGGATTGGGTTAAAGGTGCAGCTAGTAGAAAGGAGAAGACCCACTCCTCCACCATGTCTGTTGCCGGGGGGAAGTGTGGGTGAAGTGTAGGCCGCCGGAACACAGTGCAGCAGAGGAGGCGGTGTCAGAGGGTGTCAGCCATGATTCCGTGAGGCCAAGGAAGGCAAGATTGCGAGAGAGAGGTGATGAATAACAAAGCTTATTTCAGATGGAGCAGGCATTCCAGAGGGATTCAGAGAGAGGGAACAGGGGGTGGGCATAAAGGGCACGGTTTTTACTTTGGAGAGATTGCAGTAGTTCATATTAGCTAGGGAGCGGTAGGAGGGGGAATTAATGGGAGGTATTAGCTGTGGGGGTCCAGGATTGGGAGATATGTCGCCATCAGTGAGGAGAAGCAGAGAGAGGGAGAGCAGGTGGGAGAAAGAGCTTGGCCAGCTTGTTACTATATGGCACTGTTATAAGTGTGTCCAGTACTACATGGCATAGTGTGGCCAGAAGCCAGTACTATTGGCACTATATGGCACTGTTACAAATGTGCACAGTACTACATGACATAGTGTGGCCAGCAGCCAGTACTATTAGCACTATGTGGCACTGTTATATGTGTACCCAATACTACATGGCATAGTGTGGCTAGAAGCCAGTACTATTAGCACTGTATGGCACTGTTATACAGTGCTTTGTGAAAGTATTCGGCTCCCTGGAACTTTTCAACCTTTTCCCACATATCATGCTTCAAACATAAAGATGCCAAATGTAAATTTTTGATGAAGAATCAACAACAAGTGGAACACAATTGTGAAGTTGAACGATATTTATTGGTTATTTTAAATTTTTATGGAAATTCAAAAACCGAAAAGTGGGGCGTGCAATATTATTCGGCCCCTTTAACTTAATACTTTGTTGCGCCACCTTTTGTTGCGATTACAGCTGCAAGTCCCTTGGGGTATGTCTCTATCAGATTTGTACATCGAGAAACTGAAATTCTTGCCCATTCTTCCTTGGCAAACAGCTCGAGCTCAGTGAGGTTTGATGGAGATCGTTTGTGAACAGCAGTTTTCAGCTCTTTCCACAGATTCTCGGTTGGATTGAGGTCTGGACTTTGACTTGGCCATTCTAACACCTGGATGCGTTTATTTGTGAACCATTCCATTGTAGATTTTGCTTTGTTTGGGATCATTGTCTTGTTGGAAGACAAATCTCTATCCCAGTCTCAGGTCTTTTTTCAGACAGGTTTTCTTCAAGAATGGTCCTGTATTTGGCTCCATCCATCTTCCCATCAATTTTAACCATCTTCCCTGTCCCTGCTGAAGAAAAGCAGGTCCAAACCATGATGCTGCAACCCAACCACCATGTTTGACAGTGGGGATGGTGTGTTCAGGGTGATGAGCTCTGTTGCTTTTATGCCAAACATATCGTTTGGCATTGTTGCCAAAAAGTTTGATTTTGGTTTCATCTGACCAGAGCACTTTCTTCCACAAGTTTGGTGTGTCTCCCAGATGGCGTGTTGCAAACTTTAAACGACACTTTTTATGGATATCTTTGAGAAATGGCTTTCTTCTTGTCACTCTTCCATAAAGGCCAGATTTCTGCAGTGTACGACTGATTATTGTCCTATGGACAGACTGTCCCACCTCAGCTGTAGATCTCTGCAGTTCATCCAGAGTTATCATGGGCCTCTTGGCTGCATCTCTGATCCGTCTTCTCCTTGTTTGAGATGAAAGTTTAGACGGATGGCCGGGTCTTGGTAGATTTGCAGTGGTATGATACTCCTTCCATTTCAATATGAAAGCTTGCACAGTGCTCCTTGTGATGTTTAAAGTTTTTGAAATCATTTTGTATCCAAATCCGGCTTTAAACTTCTCCACAACAGTATCACGGACCTGCCTGTTGTGTTCCTTGGTCTTCGTGATGCTCTCTGTGCTTCAAACAGAACCCTGAAACTATCACAGAACAGGTGCATTTATACGGAGACTTGATTACACACAGGTGGATAATATTTATCATCATTAGGTATTTAGGACAACATTGGATCATTCAGAGATCCACAATGAACTTCTTGAGTGAGTTTGCTGCACTGAAAGTAAAGGGGCCGAATAATATTGCACGCCCCACTTTTCGGTTTTTGAATTTCCACAAGAATTTTAAATAACCAATAAATTTAGTTCAACTTCACAATTGTGTTCCACGTGTTGTTGATTCTTCACCAAAAATTTACATTTGGTATATTTATGTTTGAAGCATGATATGTGGGAAAAGGTTGAGAAGTTCCAGGGAGCCAAATACTTTCGCAAGGCACTGTAAGTGTACCCAGAACTACATGTCATAGTGTAGTCAGAAGCCAGTACTATTGGCACAATATGGCACTGTTATAAGTGTGCCCAGTACTACATGGCATAGTGTAGTCAAAAGCAGGGCCGGACTGGCCATCTGACAAATGCCAGAAGGGCCTGTCTGGTCATGGGCTGCCTTGTCAGCTACGTTGTTAACAGAATCAGTGTTTTCAAGATACCCCTTCTGTTAAGAGTTGTGATGGAGCACAAAGTCGCTGACTCTGTCACTTACCCCAACAGGCCACGGGTATCATTAGAAATATTGGTCTTGTAGAAAATTTTCCTTTCCTCAATCCAGGGTAATATTAGTAATATATCCCATCTGTTTCATGGGGACGGGGACACCATGGGCTTGTGTGATTTCAAATGCCAGGGCTGAATTTCAGCCCCAGTCCGTACCTGGTCAGAGGCCAGTACTAATAGCACTATATGGCACTGTTATAAGTGCGCCCAGTAGTACATAGCCTAGTGTGGCCAGAAGCCAGTACTAATAGCACTATATGGCACTGTTATAAGTGCGCCCAGCATAGTGTGGCCAGAAGCCAGTACTAATAGCACTATATGGCACTGTTATAAGTGCGCCCAGCATAGTGTGGCCAGAAGCCAGTACTAATAGCACTATATGGCCCTGTTATAAGTGCGCCCAGTACTACATGGCATAGTGTGGCCAGAAGCCAGTACTAATAGCACTATATGGCCCTGTTATAAGTGCGCCCAGTACTACATGGCATAGTGTGGCCAGAAGCCAGTACTAATAGCACTATTAGAAGTGCGCCCAGTAGTACATAGTCTAGTGTGGCCAGAAGCCAGTACTAATAGCACTATATGGCACTGTTATAAGTGCGCCCATAGCATAGCGTGGCCAGAAGCCAGTACTAATAACACTATATGGCACTGTTATGTGTGCCCAGTGCTACATGGCATAGTGTGGCCAGAAGCCAGTACTATTAGCACTATATGGCACTGTTATAAGTGTGCCCAGTGCTACATGGCATAGCGTGGCCAGAAGCCAGTACTAATAACACTATATGGCACTGTTATAAGTGCGCCCATAGCATAGCGTGGCCAGAAGCCAGTACTAATAACACTATATGGCACTGTTATGTGTGCCCAGTGCTACATGGCATAGTGTGGCCAGAAGCCAGTACTATTAGCACTATATGACACTGTTATAAGTGTGCCCAGTGCTACATGGCATAGCGTGGCCAGAAGCCAGTACTAATAACACTATATGGCACTGTTGTGTGTTTTCCGACTGGCTACCAGAGAGTACAAACATGTGGCTGTATACACAGACAGGGCACTGGCAGACTGGTGTCGGAGGGTCGCCCTCAATGACACAGTGTTACTGAAGTTACATGAGGTAAATATTTGTATACTACACACACACACACATATAAATAGTTGACAGAACAGAGCCCGCGCCACACTGCACACCCCACAACATCGCCGCCTGCTATTGGCGCGTGAGCCACCGGGCACCTGTTCTACACCAATAGAAAACGCGCCTTTCTCCTGAGGAGCTGCACAGAGCCAGGGCGGGAAACGCTACTAGCGGAGGCTCCCGTCAGATCTGCCACCAGTGTCCTCCACACAGTCCGCAGGCGGTGAGTATTCCCGCGGTAGCCACATAACTTCTCCGCCATGCTGTAGTTATTCTACACTCATGATAATAAAAGATAAGTAAACGTCCCTGATGATCTTGAGATTGGTTGTGTGGTGCGCAGGCAATGTGCGGGCTTCTACTGGGGTGTCCTGTGGGAAGAGCTGACCTAAAATGGCTGCACACATTGTGTGGGGCGGCTGTAACTTGGATCTAATGCAGCATGGCAGAATACAGCATTATGCCCCATTAGGGTCTGCCCTGTCTGATTCCTGTGTGACAGATACGTCTGTTGTCTCTGTGTATATACAGTATACAGGGTGTATAAAATGGCTGCATGGCATGGCAGGGGCTGGTGTGACCTACAGCTATTGCAGCAAGGTAGAATCTAGGAGGATCCCCATTAGGATCTTCAGTGGTCTTCCTAGGTGATACAGAGATCTGTTTGATCTGTTTGTATATACAAGGTGTATAAAATGGCTGCATGGCCTGGGAGGAGCAGGTGTGACCTGGATCTAATGCAGCAAGGTAGAATCTAGGAGGATCCCCATTAGGATCTTCAGTGGTCTTCCTAGGTGATAGAGATCTGTTGTTTCTATGATCTGTGTACTGTATATACTGTACAGGATGTATAAAATGGCTTCATGGCCTGGGAGGAGCAGCCTTGAACTAGATCCTAAGGCCCTCTTCACACGTCTGCTTAAAAAAGACGGTCCATATTTACTATCCATGTGGCTTGTTCTTGATCATCCACACGTACGTGTCTGACATCCGTGTGCACCATCCATGTGACACACCGGAATAGAATAGAAATGACAGATGTTTAGGTGGTAAAGATGTGCGAAGATAGAGCTAGATACATATGGGCTAAATAGATGATAGATATCTGTAAGATATATATATAGTGCCTTGCGTGTGTTGCTTACAGTTCATGTGTTAAAGGGATGGTCCGAAGACAAAGTCATTTTGCTCCTAAGGGTACTGTCACACAGTCACACTTTGATCGCTACGACGGTACGATTCGTGACGTTCCAGCGATATCCATACGATATCGCAGTGTCTGACACGCAGCAGCGATCAGGGATCCTGCTGAGAATCGTACGTCGTAGCAGATCGTATGGAACTTTCTTTCGTCGCTTGATCACCCGCTGACATCGCTGGATCATTGTGTGTGACAGCGATCCAGCGATGTGTTCGCTTGTAACCAGGGTAAACATCGGGTAACTAAGCGCAGGGCCGCGCTTAGTAACCCGATGTTTACCGTGGTTACCAGCGTAAAAGTAAAAAAAACAAACAGTACATACTTACATTCCGGTGTCTGTCCTCCGGCGTCTCAGCTTCTCTGCACTGTGAGCGCCGGCCAGCCAGAAAGCGAGCACAGCGGTGACGTCTGACGTCACCGCTCTGCTTTCCGGCCGCTGTGCTTACACAGTGCAGAGAAGCTGAGACGCCGGGGGACAGACACCGGAATGTAAGTATGTACTGTTTGTTTTTTTACGTTTACGCTGGTAACCAGGGTAAACATCGGGTTACTAAGCGCGGCCCTGCGCTTAGTAACCCGATGTTTACCCTGGTTACCCGGGGACTTCGGCATCGCTCCAGCGCCGTGATTGCAACGTGTGACCGCAGTCTACGACGCTGGAGCGATAATCATACGATCGCTGCGACGTCACGGATCGTGCCGTCGTAGCGATCAAAATGGCACTGTGTGACGGTACCCTTACTCCATATTCAGTCCAATAATCTAAGTTATTTTCTGATATACAGTGAAGGAAATAATTATTTGATCCCTTGCTGTAGACAGGGTATTGTAGTGATCAGTGAGTTGTGTAAAAATGACATGTGAATCGTACGCATTTCTGAAACAAGGCATCAGTCATGCATTGTATTCCTCTGTTAATTCCTCTTAGAACCTAGTAATTAAATGGACAACTGTCAGGGCTACCACTTCCGTTCTTATAACAATAACCGAGGAATAGTACAATGCAGAGTTCTTTGAAAAAGATGGGAAGTAGAAATATTTACATTATATTAATGCAATCTTTTTTTTTAATCCTTGTGCAGTTTGTTTTAGGAAGTTAACAAGGCTGTTACACATTAATTTTTTCTTTAACCCCTTTACCCCCCAAGCCTGTTTTTACCTTCATGACCAGGCCACATTTTACAATTCTGACCAGTGTCCCTTTATGAGGTGATAACTCTGGAACGCTTCAACAGATCCCACTGATTCTGAGACAGTTTTTTTCGTGACATACTGTACTTCATGATAGTGGTAATATTTGTTCGATATGATTTGCATATATCTGTGAAAATATCAGAAATTTGTCAAAAATTTTTAAAATATTGCAATTTAAAATGTTTTAATTTGTATCCTCTTAAACCTGTCAGCAGGATTGTACACAGTAACCTACAGACAGTGACAGGTTGGTGCCGTTACACTAATTAACCCCTTCACGACATGCGCCGTACTAGTACATCGCATGTCGTGTCTCCCCCTTTGATGTGGGTTCCGGCAGTGAGCCCACATCTTTTCCAGCACATGTCATCTGCTTTGAACAGCTGGCATGTGCCCGGAATTGTTATCCACCCGCCGCTGTTAACTGCCACTGTCAAACTCTGACAGCGGCATTTAACGCGTGCTTCCTGCGCTCATAGCAAGTCAGCAATTTTGCTACATACAGGCGATCTGATCATTGCCTGTATGTAGCAGAGCCGATCGGGTTATGGCAGCTTCTAGTCTCCCATGCAGACTATAGAAGCATGCCAAAAGTAAAAAAAATGTTTTTAAAAATATAAAAAAAATATAAAAAGTTCAAATCACCACCCTTCTCCCCATTCAAAATAAATCAATAAAAAAAAAATCAAACATACACATATTTGGTATCGCCGCTTTCAGAATCGCCCGATTTATCAATAAAGAATAAATAAATTGACCTGATTGCTAAACGGCGTAACGAGAAAAAAAAGTCAAAACGCCAGAATTAGGTATTTTTGGTTGCCGCAACATTACATAAAAATGCAATCGCATGCGATCAGAAGACCTTATCTGCACTGTAATGGTATCGTTAAAAATGTCAGCTTGGCTCGCAAGAAATAAGCCCTCACCCAACCCGAGATCTTGAAAAATGGAGACGCTACGGATCTCTGATTATGGCGCAATATTTTGTTTTTTTAACAGACTTTGGATTTTTTTTTTCACCACTTACATTAAATAAAAAAAAGAACATACACATGTTTGGTGTCTATGAACTCGTAATGACCTGGAGAATCATAATCGCAGGTCAGTTTTAGCATTTGGTGAACATGCTAAAAAAAAAATTCCAAAAAATCTTTTTGGGAATTGCACTTTGTTTGCAATTTCACCTCAATTGGAATTTATTTTCCCATTTTTGAGTACATGATATGGTAAAACCAATGGAGTTCTTCAAAAGTGCAACTTGTCCCGCAAAAAACAAGCCCGCACATAACCATATTGACGGAAAAATAAAAAAAGTTATGGCTCCGTGAAGAAGGGGAGCGAAAAACAGAATTGCAAAAATGAAAAAGGGCTTTGTCATGAAGGGGTTTGAATGATACCTGGGTTGATGAAATTTGTCTTGTGGTTGTGTAATATTTATTTTCAGTTTTGAGTAACTAATAAGCTCATGCTCCGGGGGTGGCCTTTGGGGGTGGGTCTTGATGTGGTGCTCTGCTTATGTGTATGGCTCTTAACAGGTGACTGATCCCTGACTGACCCGCTCCTTAGTTTACATAATGAATAATATATATATCTATATATATACATACATATATACCGTATATATATCATGTAAAAAAAATCCTTTTCTGCAGGCAGGCGCCAGCAGTGGAACCTGCGCTGCAGCATGATCGCATATGTTATGTGTATATAATTAATTTGTTTGAGGTTATTCTTAAATTCTTAAAAAAACACCCAAAACATCAGTTTGAAAATTGCGCAGGCCACGTCTGCGCAGTAACAGCTATCGGTGATTCTACTGCTACTCCTCAGGTGGCACCATTTTTGTAGAAAAAATAATAATTTTTCTCTTCCAAGATGGCACCTGCACAGTAGCAGCTACTGGCAATCGCCCCACACGCAGGCGGTGTGGACCCTGAACCTTTCCTGGTGTGCATACGGTTCCAAAGTTTAGGGTCACCCAGACAATTTTGTGTTTTCCATGAAAACACATACTTTTATTAATCAAATGAGTGGCCAAATGAATTTAAAATCTAGTTCAGACATTGACAAGGTTTGAAAAAAAGATTTTTATTTGAAATAATAGTTTTCTCCAAACTTTGCTTTTGTCAAAAAATGCTCCCTTTGCAGCAATTACAGCATTGCTGACCTTTGGCATTCTAGCAGTTAATTTGCTGAGGTAATCTGGAGAAATTTCACCCCATGCTTCCAGAAGCCCCTTCCACAAGTTGGTTTGGCTTGATGGGCACTTTTTGCATATCATACGGTCAAGCTGCTCCCACAACAGCTCAATGGGGTTGAGATCTGGTGACTGCGCTGGCCACTCCATTACAGATAGAATACAAGCTGCCTGCTTCTTCCCTAAATAGTTCTTGTATAATTTGGAGGTGTGCTTTGGGTCATTGTCCTGTTGTAGGATGAAATTAGCTCCAATCAAGCCCTGTCCACAGGGTATGGCATGGCGTTGCAAAATCAAGTGATAGCCTTCCTTATTCAATAACCCTTTTACCTTGTACAAATCTCCCACTTTACCAGTACCAAAACAACCCCAGACCATCACATAACTTCCACCATGCTTGACAGATGGCGTCAGACACTCTTCCAGCATCTTTTCAGTTGTTCTGTGTCTCACAAAAGTTCTTCTGTGTGAACCAAACACCTCAAACTTGGATTCGTCTGTCCATAACACTTTTTGCAATCTTCCTCTATCCAATGTCTGTGTTCTTTTGCCCATATTAATCTTTTCCTTTTATTAGCCAGTCTGAAATATGGCTTTTTCTTTGCCACTCTGCCCTGAAGGCCATTATCCCGGAGTCGCCTCTTCACTGTAGACGTTGACCACTGGTGTTTTGCGTGTACTATTTAATGAAGCTGCCAGTTGAGGACCTGTGCATCGATTTAAAAAAAAAAAAAAAAAGACTTGTCTTGTTGCTCAGTTGTGCAAAGGGGCCTCCCACTTCTCTTTGTACTCTGGTTAGAGCCTGTTTGGGCTCTCCTCTGAAGGGAGTAGTCACACCGTTGTAGGAAATCTTCAGTTTTTTGGCAATTTCTTGCATGGAATAGCCTTCTTTACTAAGAAGAATAGACTGTTGAGTTTCACATGAAAGTTCTTTTTTTTCTGGCCATTTTGAGAGATTAATGGAACCAACAAATGTAATGCTCCAGATTCTCAACTAGCTCAAAGGAAGGTCAGGTTTATAGGTTCTCTAATCAGCCAAACTGTTCTCAGCTGTGCCAACATACTCGCACAAGGGTTTTCAAGGGTATTCTAACCATCTGTTAGCCTTCTTACACAGTTAGCAAACACAAACTACCATTTGAACACTGGAGTGATGGTTGTTGGAAATGGGCCTCTATACACCTATGAAGATATTGCATTACAAACCAGATGTTTGCAGCTAGAATAGTCATTTACCACATTAACAATGTATAGAGTGTATTTCTGAATCATTTAGTGTTAGCTTTATTGGAAAAATCTGTGCTTTTCTTTCAAAAGTAAGGAAATTTCTAAGTGACCCTAAACTTTGGAACGGTAGTGTACATCTTTCTGGCATGCTTGTACTTATGCCATTGGGCTCTAATTGCCCACATGTGGGATCTTCATATAAACCGATTTGGTTATTGCACTATGCTGCACTGTTAGCAGAACTCTTTACATGGCTGCACACCATACCACATGGTTTGACTACTAGGGTTGCATATGTATATGATTTGTTAAATTGTGTCAGGGCATTGTGGCATTGTGATGTGTGAAAACCACAAAAAGAGGAAAAAATCCTCCAATATTCAAGAAAAAAACCAAAAACAGGCAGAGATGCTTACCTGTCTAAATGGGCCTCAATACAATTGCACTAACAGGGTGCAGTGGACCCAAGTAAAATGGCAACTGCACAAGTGCAATACCAAATGAAACAGCCAGCCTTCAATCAGGGATTGGCCGTGTGGTACACCAATACAAAAAAATATACTCTGTATGTGGCAATGTTCACACAAGGAATGCAGAGCATCTGGTTCTCAGCCTATTAATGACACGCTATGGCGAGCTGCCCAGTGCTACCTATGATGCATCCTGTGTGAACAGAGGCCACAGTTTACAGAATCATTTGGGCCCAACTGCACCCTGAAACAAATATAACGTGCAAAAAAACATATCAATATATGTAAGGTATTTTTTTGCATTGGTGTACCACACGGCCAATCCCTGGATGAAGGCTGGCTGTTTCATTTGGTATTGCACCTGTGCAGTTGCCATTTTACTTGGGTCCACTGCACCCTGTTAGTGCAATTGTATTGAGGCCCATTTAGACAGGTAAGCATCTCTGCCTGTTTCTGTTGTTTCCTTGGGCATTGTGATATGCCACTCATATTGATTTGTAATCCTTTATAGGTGACACTTGCTACACACTTCCTGTCGTGCCCTTTACACTTGTATTTCCTATGTTGCACACCCATGTCATCCCCCCCTACCTTTATTTTCTATTTGATCTTGAACAAAGTATTTGTATATTGTACATTTAGACTAGTGGATCATTTTCTTCTTCGCTTTGATGCATTATATGATGATTACGGTAGTCTTCTATCAGTCCTCTACTTGGCAGATGTCGATACTATAACATTGTGTAATAAGTTCACATATATCATTTTCAAATAATTATGCCAATCTCTTCTGTTAGCTTCTGTTATTTGGAAGATGCTGCATTTTCGATGCAGCTAAAATACGCAGAGTCAAGAACTCACTAAAAACTCATCGTGGGCGCACAACCTTGGAGTTCCAACAAAGTGGATGAGATTTATAGAACTCTCATGCCCACTGTGTTTTACTTTATGCAGCGTACATCTGCAGCATGTCAATATCTCCTGTGACTACAGTGACTTTACGTGTGGACTTTTCCCTTAGGCTGGAGTCACAATACCATACACTACGGCAGAGTGCTATGCCCAGTGTTAATCCATGGGGCAGCTCACATCTGCGATTATTTTCTCATGCTGGATGCGAGAACAATCGCAACAGGCTACGATGGGTACCGAGACTCAGCCCAGCCTTGTCTCACTCGCACCCAAATAAGTCTATGGGTGTGAGTGACACAACGCATATCATCAGAGTGTGGTGTGATATACGCCAACGTCGGTAGCAGGGGAAATGGAGAAATTAAATTCTCTGGGTCCTCCCAAGCTGTGCTCTGATCCTCTCTGTGCGAGAGAATCAGAGCACAGTAGCATGACCCTCGGATCCCTCTCGCTGCAGAGTAGGAACCGAGGGTCAATAGTTTATCGCATCCGATGCTCTCACATCGGATGCCATATACTATTATGACTCCAACCTTAGAAGTGCACTATATGTGAAAAATCCGAAAGTAAATAACACATGCGCTTTTAGTGCATTTCTGCAGTGCAGAAAATGCATGTAGCCATATCAACAAAATATTGTCTAACCAGGAATGATCAAAAATAAAGCAGTTTTATTTAAAAGATGCTGTGGCTTTGTGCTGGTGGGGCGGTGCGGTCTGGAGTCATGGGGACTCAGTCTTGCAGCATGGGTGCTGTGGGGCAACAGGCCGGTCTGCCCTGCTGGTGCATTGCCACGGGGGTCGCCGCACGGCTCCGCTCCGTTAGGGCGGTAGAACCCACTACGAGGTTTGCCGTGACGTGGCAGTGGGCTTCATACAGTCTGATCAGAATTTTAATCTAAGAACCTCATGTTCAGTTATATAATTTTTGCCTAGCGGCTTTAGATCAACATATGATTTTTGGAGGTGCGGTTCATGCTTTTTTTGTTCTCTCTCTCTCCCTCTCCCGGAAGAGGAAGTCCAAACTCTATCCCCGGGTAAAAAAAAAAAAATAAGATCCAGCAGAAAAACGGATCCATCGCATTAGTTTTTCACAATTTGCAACTGATCCGTTTTTTCCAAAATTAGCCAGATTGTGCCTGATGGCTAAAAACTGATGTGTGAAACAGGCCTAAGGCTACGTTCACATTTGCGTTGTGCGGTGCAGCGTCGGCGATGCAATGCACAACGCATACAAAACGCATGCACAACGCAGCGTTTTGTGACGCATGCGTCAATTTTTGGCATGATTTTTGGCGCAAAAAAACTGCATCGTGCAGCGTCCTCTGCACCCTGACGCTTGCGCCAAAAATGACGCATGCGTCACAAAACGCTAGACAACGCATGTCCATGCGCCCCCATGTTAAATATAGGGGCACATGACGCATTCGTCGCTATGCGTCGCTGAACCTGCGCCCGACGCAACGCAAATGTGAACGTAGCCTAACATGAACTGCGTGCTTGAGATTTCCCCAGAGTGGCTCAATGATATTGATGACAGGTCAACTTGGCCTTGTGTTTTGGATCGTTGTCATGATGGAACGTCCATGTACGTCCCATGCACAGCTTCCAGGCTGATGATTGCAAATTTGCATCCAGTATTTGATGATAACGTGCTGCATTCATCTTTTCTTCAACTGTGATCAAGTTTCCTGTGCTTTTGTAGCTCACACATCCCCAAAACATCAGCGATCCACCTCGTCATAGGCCTTGTTGACCTCTCTCCAAATGTAAGGTTTATGGTTGTAGCCAAAAAGTTCAATTTTGGTCTCATCACTCCAAATTACCTTGTTCCAGAAGTTTTGAGGCTTGTCTCTGTGCTGTTTTGCGTATTGTAGGCTAGATACTTTGTGGCATTTGCGCAGTAATGGCTTTCTTCTGGCAAGTCGACCATGCAGCCCATTTTTCAAGTGCCTCCTTATTGTGCATCTTAAAACAGCCACACAACTAGTTTTCAGAGAGTCCACTATTTCAGTTGATGTTATTTGTGGGTTTTTCTTTGCATCCCAAACAATTTTCCAGTCAGTTGTGGATGGTATTTTTGTTGGTCTACCTGACTGTGGTTTTGTTTTTTTACAGCGCCCGTGATTTTCCATTTTTTAATCACGCTTCTGATTGGCATTATTAATTCCTTGGATATCTTTTTGTATCCCTTTTCTGTTTTATACAGTTCAACTACCTTTTCCCGTAGATCCGTTGACAATTCTTTTGCTTTCCCCTTGACTCGCAATCCAAAAACGTCAGTGGCTGGATGACAGATGCAAGAGTCTGTCTGGATCCCAGAAACTCACTCATCTTTTATGCACGCACACTGATTACAAGCAAACAGGTCACAGGTGAGGATGTTACCTTTAGTAGCCATTCAAACCCATTTGTGTCAACTTCTGTGCATGTTATCAGGCCAAAATCACTAGGGTATGTGAACTTTTGATCAGGGTCATTTGGATGGTTTGGGTTGTCATTATGATTTAAAATGAGAAAACAGTAGTTTGGCAATAAATGGCTTCACCCAAACACTAACCATAAGTGGAGAAAAAGTTTTGGTGTTATCATTTATATTCTCTGAAAATAGGCCAAGAAAGCAAACTTTTGAGCACAACTGTGTGTCTCATGCACACAGTTGTTGTTTTTTGTGACTGAATTTGATAACTGCGTTTTTAACCCCTTTCTGATCTCGGACGGGATAGTACGTCCGAGGTCAGAACCCCCGCCTTGACGCGGGCATCGGCTGTGAGCCCGCATCAAAGCTATCAACTAGTTAAATGCCGCGGTCAAATGCGGACAGCGGCATTTACCGCATCCGGCCATCGGGCCGGAAATGCGCTCATCGCTGACCCCGTTACGTGATCGGAGTTCAGCGATGCGTCGGCATGACAACCAGCTCGGTCTATTGAAGACCTCTATGGTTGTTGATGCCGGATTGCTGTGAGCGCCACCCTGTGGTCGGCGCTCATAGCAATGCAGTAAATCTACTACATGGGAGTGATCTGAGCTTCGCTCCTACTGGTATGTAGCAGAGCCGATCGAGTTGTGCCAGCTTCTAGCCTCCCATGGAGGCTATTGAAGCATGGCAAAAGTAAAAAAAAAAAAATGTTTTAAACAATATGAAAAAAATAAAAAAAAAATAAAAGTTTCGCCCCCTTTCGCCCCATTCAAAATAAAACAATAAAAAAACCAAACACATATTGGGTATCGCCCGATCTATCAATTAAAAAAGCGTAGTCCAAACTGAACTCTTTGTCTTTCCTCCATCTCACCTAACTCATCTACCGATCTACACAGCATTCCAAATTATTATGCAAATTGGATTTAAGTGTCATAAAAACATAATGTTTTGTTTTTCCAATAAACTCATGGGTGGTATTGTGTCTCAAGGGTATTTGGATTACTGAAATTAATCTCAAACACCTGTGATAATTAGTTTTCCTGGTGAGCCCAATTAAAGGAAAGCTATTTAAAGGGAACCTGTCACCCCCAAAATCAAAGATGAGCTAAGCCCACCAGCACCAGGGGCTTATCTACAGCATTCTGGTTAGATTATACTCACCCAGGGGCGGTCCCACTGCGGTCCGGTCCGGGGCCTCCCATCTTCTTACAATGAAGTCCTCTTCTTGTCTTCACGCTCCGGCGCAGGCATACTGATCTGTCCTGTTGAGGGCAGAGCAAAGTACTGCAGTGCGCAGGCACCGGGCCTCTGACCTTTCCCGCAGCGTGAAGACAAGAAGAGGACGTCGTCTTATGAAGATAGGAGGCCCCTGACCAGACCGCAACGCCCGTCGGATCGGACCGCCCCCCCCCCCCCAACCGGTGAGTATAATCTAACCTCTTTTTCTCATCTTTCAGGATACATCGGGGGCTTATCTACAGCATTACATTGCTCTAGATAAGCCCCTGATGCTGGTGGGCTTAGCTCCTCTTCGATTTTGGGGGTGACAGGTTCCCTTTAAGATGCACGTTCCACATTTTTAAGCAGTCACAGGTTTCAAGCATTATGGGACATAAAAGGGTCTCTCTACTGCCAAAAAGCATCAAGTAGTGCAGTGCCTTAGAGAAGGTATGAAAACATTAGATATTTCACTAAAACTCAATTTCTTCAGCGATTCTCTAGGAGTCTCGAACGCCTATGAAGGCGAACTCTCCTTCCAGAAAACTTTATCCATTACAAATTTATGTTAGGCTATGTCCACACGTTGCGGATTAGCCTCTGGAATTTTTTGGGCGGATTCTGCATCTCTTGGCAGAATACGCAGGTGCGGATTTGATGCGTTTTTTTATGCGGATTTTGTGCGGATTTGCTGCGGATTTACTGCGGAGTTTGTGCGGATTTCTTGCATTTTACCCCTGCAGATTTCTATAATGAAATGGGTACAAAAACACTGCAGATCCGCACAAAAGAAGTGACATGCTACGTCTTTTAATCCGCAGCATTTCCGCGCGGAATTTTCCGCACCATTAGCACGGCATTTTTTTTTTCATTGATTAACATTGTACTGTAAATCACTTGCGGATCTGCAGCGTTTCTGCACGGTAAAAAACGCTGCAGATCCGCAGGAAATGCGTAACGTGTGCACATAGCCTTAAAGTGAACCTGTCAGCAGGATCGTGCTCAGTAATCTACAGACACTGTCAGGTAGGCAACGTTATACTGATTAACCCCTTAACGACCGCCGATACGCCTTTTAACGGCGGCCGCTAAGGGTACTTAAACCACAGCGCCGTTAATTAACGGCGCTGTGGAAAAAGTGAATAGCGCCCCCCAGAGTCGGATTTTCTCTGGGGTCTCGGTTGCCGAGGGTAGCCGAGACCCCAGAGAACATGATTCGGGGGTTTTTTACCGACCCCCGAGTTGCGATCGCCGGTAATTAACCGTTTACCGGCGGTCGCAACAAAAAAAAAAAAAACGCGATTTGCCGTTTTAATTTCTCTGTCCTCCGATGTGATCGCACATCGGAGGACAGAGAAATGTGGTCCCCGATGGCCCCCAATAGCCCCCCAATACTTACCTACCTCCCCCGGTGCTCCTCGTGTCTCCCCATGGGCGCCGCCATCTTTTTTCCGGGAAAAAATGGCGGGCGCACGCGCAGTGCGCCCGCCGCCCGGCACCCGGATGTTCTTTGGGGTCTCGGCTGCCGGGGGTAGCCGAGACCCCAAAGAACATGATCGGGGTCGATTTGCACCGACCCCTGCTTTGCGATCGCCGGTAATTAACAGTTTACCGGCGACCGCAAAAAAAAAAAAAGCGATCAGTTATTTCTCTGTCCTCTGATGTGATCGCACATCAGAGGACAGAGAAATAGGGGGATTCGGGGACCCTATCATACTCACCCGGGGTCCCTGGGTCCTCTTCTGTCTTCTCCTGCCAGCCGGCTTTTTCATCATGGCGGGCGCATGCGCAGTGCGCCCGCCATCTGCTGCCATCTGCCGGCCGGCAGGAGAAGACAAGTTGGGGCTAAAATTAGGGTTAGGGTTAGGGTTAGGGTTAGAGTTAGGGTTAGGGTTGGGGCTAAATTTAGGGTTAGGGCTAGGGTTAGGGTTAGGCTACTTTCACACTAGCGTTTTTTGGCTTCCGTCGCAATGCGTCGTTGGAGAAAAAACGCATCCTGCAAAAGTGCTTGCAGGATGCGTTTTTTCTCCATTGGCTTGCATTAGCGACGCATTGCGACGGATTGCCACATGTCGCATCCGTCGTGCGACGGATGCGTCGTGCTTCGGCGGACCGTCGACACAAAAAAAACTACATGTAACTTTTTTGTGCGACGTGTCCCACATATTTCAGTGCCACGTGCCACGTATTTAAGTGACACGTGCCACGTATCAAAGTGCCACGTGCCACATATTTCAGTGCCACGTATCAAAGTGCCACGTGCCACGTATCAAAGTGCCACGTGCCACGTATCAAAGTGCCACGTGCCACGTATCAAAGTGCCACGTGCCACATATTTCAGTGCCACGTGCCACGTATCAAAGTGCCACGTGCCACGTATCAAAGTGCCACGTGCCACATCTTTCAGTGCCACGTGCCACGTATTTAAGAGACACGTGCCACGTATCAAAGTGCCACGTGCCACATATTTCAGTGCCACGTGCCACGTATTTAAGTGACACGTGCCACGTATCAAAGTGCCACGTGCCACATATTTCAGTGCCACGTATCAAAGTGCCACGTGCCACGTATCAAAGTGCCACGTGCCACGTATCAAAGTGCCACGTGCCACATATTTCAGTGCCACGTGCCACGTATCAAAGTGCCACGTGCCACGTATCAAAGTGCCACGTGCCACATCTTTCAGTGCCACGTGCCACGTATTTAAGTGACACGTGCCACGTATCAAAGTGCCACGTATCACGTATTTCAGTGCCACGTATTTAAGTGACACGTATCACGTATAAGTGCCACGTGTCACGTATTTAATTGCCACATATTTAAGTGCCACGTATCAAGATTTTCCATGGAGAACAGACACATCCAGAGATATGTCTGCTCTCCACGGCTGCAGCAACACACTGACAGGAGCCATAGTTCCTGTCGGTGTGTCACTGCGCATGCGCGAGCGAGTTTACCGGCGGTCATTGACCCCGGCACTCTCGCTTAACGGCAGTGCTGCGTGGGAAAGTTCAACGCAGCTGTACTGCTGTTAACCGAGACGCCGGAGTCATTGAACTCCGGAACAGTACGCGATACACTGCTAGGAGCTTCGCTCCTGGCAGTGTATCGCCGGAGAGCAGCCGATCGGCGTGGGACACTCGTTTTATGGATTCTGCGGACAGGGAGTATGAATTTGGTTTATTATTTTTGGATTTTTTCCTGGAGGATCGAGGGCTTCGCCTACAAGTGTGCTGTTGGTGAGTATATACTCTGTGTTATATGTTGTATGTACTGTGTGTCATGTATGTGTATTGTGTGTAGGTGTTTTGTGTAACTTTACAATTGTGCTAAGTCACCGGACACAGGGACAACTCTCCCATCCTAATACCGGATGGGAGTAGTAGTCCCATACGGCGACTTAGCACAATGGTGGCACTAGCGTCGCATGGGGACACACACACGCACACACACACGCACACACACACACACACACAGAAGGACTCCATGCTGCTTCACTGGGGGGCGGGGGCTTCCCTCTTCCTGTCCGACGTCACGTCCGGTCCTGGGTGTCAACCCCTCCGTACAAAGACGCCGACACCCAGGACAAAGGCGCTGTGTGTGGAAGGTAATATGGGGCCCTAGGGGGATACGCAGACACGCCGCTGCGTAAAGAATTGACATGTCAATTCTTTTTACGCCGGCGTGTTTGCAGACAAAAGCGCCGCGTTTTTTTGCGGTGTGTCTGAACGGCAAAGTGAATTCCTCATTCACTTTGCCGGCAGACGAAAATGACATTGCGCATTTTTGAAAAGCGCCCGCAAAATAGCGCTCAAAAATGCGCTATGTCTGAAAGTAGCCTAAGGCTTCTTTCACACTTGCGTCGGTACGGGGCGGTCGCAATGCGTCGGCCCGATGTACCGACGCACGTTGTGAAAATTGTGCACAACGTGGGCAGCGGATGCAGTTTTTCAACGCATCCGCTGCCCAGTCTATGTCCTGGGGAGGAGGGGGCAGAGTTACGGCCACGCATCCGCGGAAATGGCGGACGCGACGTACAAAAAAAAGGTTACATTGAACTTTTTTTGTGACGACGGGGGCTAAAGTTATGGTTAGGGTTGGGGCTAAAGTTAGGGTTGGGGCTAAAGTTAGGGTTAGAGTTGGGATTAGGGTTAGGGTTTGGATTAGGGTTGGGATTAGTGTTACGTTTGGGATTAGGGTTGGGATTAGGGTTAGGGTTGGGATTAGGGTTAGGGGTGTGTTGGATTTAGGGTTTTGATTAGGGTTATGGTTAGGGTTGAGATTAGGGCTGTTTTGGGGTTAGGGTTGTGATTATCGTTAGGGTTGTGATTAGGATTATGGATCGGGTTGAGATTAGGGTTAGGGCTGTGTTGGGGTTAGGGTTGGAGTTAGAATTGGGGGGTTTCCACTGTTTAGGTACATCAGGGGGTCTCCAAACACGACAGCCAATTTTGCGCTAAAAAAGTCAAATGGTACTCCCTCCCTTCTGAGCTCTGCCGTGCGCCCAAACAGTGGTTTACCCCCACATATGGGGCATCAGCGTACTCGGGATAAATTGGACAACAACTTTTGGGGTCCAATTTCTCCTGTTACCCTTGTGAAAATAAAAACTTGGGGGCTAAAAATCTTTTTTGTTGGAAAAAAATATATTTTTTTATTTTCACTACTCTGCATTATAAATTTCTGTGAAGCACTTGAGCTTTCAAAGTTCTCACCACATATCTAGATAAGTTCCTTAGGGGGTCTAGTTTCCAAAATTTGGTCACTTGTGGGGGTTTCTACTGTTTAGGTACATTAGGGGTCTGCAAACGCAACATAACGCCCGCAGACAATTCTATCAAAGTCTGCATTGCAAAATGGCGCTCCTTCCCTTCCGAGCTCTGCCGTGCGCCCAAACAGTGGTTTACCCCCACATATGGGGTACCAGCATACTCAGGACAAATTGGACAACAACTTTTGGGGTCCAATTTCTCTTGTTACCCTTGTGAAAATAAAAACTTGGGGGCTAAAAAATCTTTATTGTTAAAAAATATATATTTTTTATTTTCACGACTCTGCATTATAAACTTCTGTGATGCACTTGGGCATTCAAAGTTCTCACTACACATCTAGATAAGTTCCATGGGGGGTCTAGTTTCCAAAATGGGGTCACTTTTGGGGGGTTTCTGCTGTTTAGGCACATCAGGGGCTCTCCAAACGCGACATGGCGTCCGATCTCAATTCCAGTCAATTTTGCATTGAAAAGTCAAATGGCGCTCCTTTGCTTCCGAGCTCAGCCATGCGCCCAAACAGTGGTTTACCCCCACATATGGGGTGTCGGCGTACTCAAGACAAATTGTACAACAGCTTCTGGGGTCCATTTTCTCCTGTTACCCTTGGTAAAATAAAAATTTGGAGGCAAAAAGATCATTTTTGTAGAAAAAATGCGATTTTTTTATTTTCACGGCTCTACGTTATAAACTTCTGTGAAGCACCTGGGGGTTTAAAGTGCTCACCACACATCTAGATAAGTTCCTTAAGGGGTCTAGTTTCCAAAATGGTGTCATATGTGGGGGGTCTCTACTGTTTAGGCACATCAGCGGCTCTCCAAACGTGACATGGCGTCCGATCTCAATTCCAGCCAATTCTACATTGAAAAAGTAAAACGACACTCCTTCTCTTCCAAGCTCTGCGGTGCACCCAAACAGTGGTTTACCCCCATATATGGGGTATCGACGTACTCAGGAGAAATTGCACAACAACTTTTGTGGTCTAATTTCTCCTGTTACCCTTGTGAAAATAAAAATTTGGGGGCAAAAAGATCATTTTTGTAGAAAAAATGAGATTTGTTATTTTCACGGCTCTACGTTATAAACTTCTGTGAAGCACTTGGGGGTTCAAAGTGCTCACCACACATCTAGATAAGTTCCTTGGGGGGTCTAGTTTCCAAAATGGTATCACTTGTGGGGGGTTTCCACTGTTTAGGCACATCAGGGACTCTCCAAACGCGACATGGCATCCGATCTCAATTCCAGCCAATTCTGCATTGAAAAAGTCAAACGGTGCTCCTTCACTTCCAAGCTCTGCGGTGCGCCCAAACAGTGGTTTACCTCCACATATGGGGTATCGACGTACTCAGGAGAAATTGCACAACAACTTTTGTGGTCTAATTTCTCCTGTTACCCTTGTGAAAATAAAAATTTTGGGGCAAAAAGATCATTTTTGTAGAAAAAATGAGATTTTTTATTTTCACGGCTCTACGTTATAAACTTCTGTGAAGCACTTGGGGGTTCAAAGTGCTCACCACACATCTAGATAAGTTCCTTGGGGGGTCTAGTTTCCAAAATGGTATCACTTGTGGGGGGTTTCCACTGTTTAGGCACATCAGGGACTCTCCAAACGCGACATGGCATCCGATCTCAATTCCAGCCAATTCTGCATTGAAAAAGTCAAACGGTGCTCCTTCACTTCCAAGCTCTGCGGTGCGCCCAAACAGTGGTTTACCTCCACATATGGGGTATCGACGTACTCAGGAGAAATTGCACAACAACTTTTGTGGTCTAATTTCTCCTGTTACCCTTGTGAAAATAAAAATTTTGGGGCAAAAAGATCATTTTTGTAGAAAAAATGAGATTTTTTATTTTCACGGCTCTACGTTATAAACTTCTGTGAAGCACTTGGGGGTTCAAAGTGCTCACCACACATCTAGATAAGTTCCTTGGGGGGTCTAGTTTCCAAAATGGTATCACTTGTGGGGGGTTTCCACTGTTTAGGCACATCAGGGACTCTCCAAACGCGACATGGCATCCGATCTCAATTCCAGCCAATTCTGCATTGAAAAAGTCAAACGGTGCTCCTTCACTTCCAAGCTCTGCGGTGCGCCCAAACAGTGGTTTACCTCCACATATGGGGTATCGACGTACTCAGGAGAAATTGCACAACAACTTTTGTGGTCTAATTTCTCCTGTTACCCTTGTGAAAATAAGAATTTGTGGGCGAAAAAATCATTTTTGTGAAAACAAATGCGATTTTTTATTTTCACGGCTCTACGTTATAAACTTCTGTGAAGCACTTGGGGGTTCAAAGTGCTCACCACACATCTAGATAAGTTCCTTGGGGGGTCTAGTTTCCAAAATGGTGTCACTTGTGGGCGGTTTCCACTGTTTAGGCACATTAGGGGCTCTCCAAACGCGACATGGCGTCCGATCTCAATTCCAGCCAATTCTGCATTGAAACAGTCAAACGGTGCTCCTTCACTTCCAAGCTCTGCGGTGCGCCCAAACAGTGGTTTACCTCCACATATGGGGTATCGGCGTACTCAGGAAAAATTGCACAACAAAATTTGTGGTTAAATTTCTGTTTTTACACTTGTGAAAATTAAAAAAAATGGTTCTGAAGTAAAATGTTTGCAAAAAAAAGTAAAATGTTAATTTTTTTCTTCCACATTGTTTTAGTTCCTGTGAAGTACGTAAAGGGTTAATAAACTTCTTGAATGTGGTTTTGAGCAGCTTGAGGGGTGCAGTTTTTAGAATGGTGTCACACTTGGTTATTTTCTATCATATAGACCCCTCAAAATCACTTCAAAGGTGATGTGGTCCCTAAAAAAAACATGGTGTTGTAAAAATGAGAAATTGCTGGTCAACTTTTAACCCTTATAACTCCCTAACAAAAAAAAAAATTGTTTCCAAAATTGTGCTGATGTAAAGTAGACATGTGAGAAATGTTATTTATTAACTATTTTTTGTGACATATCTCTCTGATTTAAGGGCATAAAAATACAAAGTTTGAAAATTGCAAAATTTTAAAAATTTTCGCCATATTTCCATTTTTTTCATAAATAATCGCAAGTAATATCGAAGAAATGTTACCACTAACTTGAAGTACAACATGTCACGAAAAAACAATCTCAGAATCAGCGGGATCCGATAAAGCGTTCCAGAGTTATAACCTCATAAAGTGACACTGGTCAGAATTGTAAAAATTGGCTCGGTCATTAAGTACCAAATTGGCTCTGTCACTAAGGGGTTAAATGATAACCTTGATTCATGAATTCTGTATTGTGATGGTTGTTTAATCTTTATTTGTAGTTTTCAGTTAATGAGATTTTCCTGCTTCGTGGCGCCCTGTGTGTGTGGGGGAGTCTTTATGTGGTGCTCTGCTTAGCTATTCATCTGTATGGCTTCTGACAGGTCACTGATCCTTCAGTGACCTGTCCCCTATTACATACTATAACTCGGCCCTTCGCCTTGCCAAACAGACCTACTTCACCACCCTGATCTCCTCAATATCCAACAACCCAAAAAAACTTTCAACACCTTTAACTCCCTCCTCAGTTCTAAAGCACAGGCCCCTATCACAGACATTTGTGCTAACGATCTGGCCTTCCACTTTACAGTGAAAATAGAAAATATCCGTCAGGAAATCATCTCCCAGCCACCAAGTGCCGTGACTCCCATCCCTCCCCACATCTCTGCTGGCTCACTCTCCACATTTGACCCAGTCACAGAAGAAGTCGTCTCCAGACTCCTCTCTTCCTCTTGTCCTACTACATGCACTACTGACCCCATTCCCTCACACCTACTCCAGTCTCTATGCAGTTGTCACTACTCGACTAAAATCTTCAATCTTTCCCTCTCCTCCGGTATCTTCCCCTCCTTCTTCAAATACTCTATCATGACAGCATTATTAAACACCCCATGTTTTGACCCATCCTGCACAAATCACTACACACCAGTCTCCAATCTCCCCTTCATCTCTAACCCCTACATTTTACAGAAACTCTAATCAAAGTGACAAACAACCTTTTGACAGCAAAATGTGATGGTGACTACTCTGCTCATTCTTCGTGACCTCTCTGCAGCTTTCAACACTGTTGACCACCACCTCCTACTCTCTATACTCCACTCAATAGTCATAAAGAACACTGCGCTCTTCTGGTTCGATTCCTATCTTTCTGACCGCTCCTCCAGTGTATCGTTTGCTGGCTTCACTTCTTCTCTTCCTCTTATTACAGGAGTCTCTAAGGGCACAGTCCTTGGCCCTGTTCTCTTTTCTCAATACACAACCCCAATTGGATAGACCATCAGCAAATTTAGCTTTCAGTACCATCTTTATGCTGATGACACACAACTATACACGTCATCCCCTGACCTTACCCCTGGTATGCTACAGAACATCAGTGACTTAAGCAGTTTTCAACATCATGTCATCCGGATCCAATTTAAACTGCTTGTCCTCACCCACAAAGCTCTCCACAAGACACCCCCCTACATTTCCTTCCTCATTTCTGTTTATCGACCTACCCATTCTCTACTTTCCGCAAGTGAATTTCAACTAACATCTGCACTCATCTGTACCTCCCACTCCCAGCTCCAAGACTTCTTCTGAGTTGCACAAATTCTCTGGAATGCTCTACCACAAATTAGGACTAACTACTAGGGTTGAGCGAAACGGATCGGACAAATTCAAAAATCGCCGACTTTCGGCAAAGTCGGGTTTCATGAAACCCGACCCGATCCTAGTGTGGGATCGGCCATGCGGTCGGCGATCAGCGCGCCAAAGTCGTTTTTCGTATGACGCGTTCAGCGCCATTTTTCAGCTAATGAAGGAGGACGCAGAGTCTGGGCAGCGTGATGACATAGGTCTCAGTCCCCACCATCTTAGAGAAGGGCATGACAGTGATTGGCTTGCTTCCTGCGGCGTCACAGGGGCTATAAAGGGGCGTGCACGCCGACCGCCATCTTACTTCTGCCGATCGTAGCATAGGGAGAGATTGCTGCAGCTTCATCAGAAGAAGGGATATAGTTAGGGAGGGATGATTAACCCCCAAACTGCTTGTGCTGTAGCGATTTCCACTGTCCAACACCATCTTTGTTTTGCAGGGACAGTGGAGGCTATATTTTTGTGCATCAGCTCTGTAGCTTATTAGGCTGCCTTATAAGGCTCCCTGATAGCTGCATTGCTGTTTGCACGCTGCTGTGCAAACCAACTGCTTTTTTAAAAGCAAAAATCCTTTCTGCACAGTTATCTTGCTTATTTGTCCACACTTTTGTGTGCAGCAGTCCTTTTTATTGCTGCCATACTTGTCCTGAGATCATTGTAGGGAGATTGAAATTGTACTACAGTCCTTGTATTTTTTCATATATCAGCCAGCCACTTTCAGCCACTTACATTGTGTTGTTTTATACACTGGGCCTGAGTTTTGGTTCAGTCTCCCCCCCAAAAAAAAAGGGAGATTCAAATTCTCACAAAGTGGATATACTTCTGTCCTGTTAGTTTGTTGTATATCAGCCAGCCACTTACCGTATTTTTCGGACTATAAGGCGCACCCAGGTTTTAGAGGTGGAATATAGGGAAAAAAAATATTTGAAGCAAAAAAATGTGGTAAAATATTTAATAACATAAATAACATACTATTATATGTGGTGTTATTACATATAATAGTATGTTATTATGTTGGAAGCTACAGGACCAGTGTGGTGTCTGTACAGTACTATATGAAGATGCTGGAGGGTGAGTATAAGAATGGGGGCACAGGGCTGATATTGAAAGCACCACTCCAGCACTGCAAAATAGCACTGGAGTGCTGCTTTAAAATCCCATGGGAGAACTATAACTCCCAGCATGTCCTTCAGATCCTATGACATGCTGGGAGTTATAGTTCACCACAGGAGTGGCAGAGTGCTTTATTGTGTATTGTAAAGACTAACCTCTTAATTGTGGCAGCCTGCCAGCCTGTGGTGAGGTAAAAGCATCCCATGACTGCACACAGAGCCCTCCCTCTTGTTGCCTCTCCACAGCACGGGTTTTGAGGAAGCCTGCAGATTCTAGTGGGCAGTCTGAAGGACCTGTGATGATGTCAAGAAGAGGGAGGGCTCTGAGCTGCCATGTGATGCTCCAGCCCGCCCACTCCTGACATCACACAGGTCCTGTTTGTGCACAGCACTAGGCATCCAGGCATGGCAGGCAGGTATACAGCGATCTCCTCTCCGCTCTGGCCCCTGCTGCTGCTGCCTCCTCCCCAGGACACACACATCTCCCTAGCTGCTGCAGCAATCAGCGCTGAGGAAGCCATGTGGGTCCCTGCTTAAGTGCAGTATTCATTTGCTGCTCCCGGCTCACTGCTCAGCTGATCGGTGGGCGGGGAGCCGCTAATGAATATTCACTGCACTTAATCATCGGGGCCACATGGTTTTCCCAGCGCTGATTCGGGGCAGCGGGGACATCCTGAAGTGGGATAACAGTGCGATCCCACTCACTGCTGCCCCCCTCCCCACATGCTACATCCGTACCATAAGACGCACCCACACTTTCCTCCCAAATTTGGAGGAAAAAAAGTGCGTCTTATGGTCCGAAAAATACGGTACATTGCTTTGTTTTATACACTGGGCCTGAGTTTTGGTTCAGTCTCCCCCCAAAAAAAGGGAGATTCAAATTCTCACAAAGTGGATATACGTCTGTCCTGTTAGTTTGTCATATATCAGCCAGCCACTTTCAGCCACTTACATTGTGTTGTTTTATACACTGGGCCTGAGTTTTGGTTCAGTCTCCCCCCAAAAAAGGGAGATTCAGATTCTCACAAAGTGGATATACTTCTGTCCTGTTAGTTTGTCGTATATCAGCCAGCCACTTTCAGCCACTTACATTGCGTTGTTTTATACACTGGGCCTGAGTTTTGGTTCAGTCTCCCCCCAAAAAAAGGAAGATTCAAATTCTCACAAAGTGGATATACTTCTGTCCTGTTAGTTTGTCATATATCGGCCAGCCACTTTCAGCCACTTACATTGTGTTGTTTTATACACTGGGCCTGCGTTTTGGTTCAGTCCCCCCCCAAAAAAAAGGGAGATTCAAATTCTCAACAAGTTTATATACACCTTCTACCTTGTTTTACAGTACCATATAACGGTTGTTATTTTGGTTAGATTTTCCAAAAAATGAGGAAGTCTGGTGGAAGAGGCCGTGGGGCGTAGGTTGCCAGCTGGTACTGATGGTGGTGGTGGTGGTGGTGGTGCATCTGGTGGTAGTGGGAAAAGCACAATAGCACCTAAGGCTGGAGGTGTTGAGCCAGCGTCATCGTCTGGCTACACAAGGCCTCGAAGGCTTCCTTATCTGGGAGTAGGAAAACAGCTTTTAAAGCCGGAGCAGCAGGAAAAAGTATTGGCTTTCCTTGCTGACTCAGCCTCTAGCTCTTTCGCCTCCTCTTCAGAAAGTTCAAAATATAAAAGCAGCGAGTCGTCAGTGGATGCTCCCGGTCAGGAACAAGACGTTTCCTTGTGTCCTCCACCCAAACCAAAAGTGAAGGATGCGTCAGGTGACACTACAGGTTACTCCATGGAGCTCTTTACACATACCGTGCCTGGGTTAGAAAGGGAAATTGTTAACTGCCCATTACAAGATGAATCGGACATGGAGTGCATTGACGCACAGCCACAGCTAGATTATTATGCTGTTCCATTGACTCAGATCACTACATTGCCCTCGCAGTGTACTGTTATGGTTCTCAATGGCAAGAGAACATAGCCCAGCAAACATCAGAACTAGCTCTTGGAAGGATGGAAACTAAACTGACCATGAACTAAACCTGTCGCACAACTAACAGTAGCCAGGTAGCGTAGCCTGCGTTTTATCCCTAGACGCCCAGCGCCGGCCGGAGGACTAACTAATCCTGGCAGAGGAAAATATAGTCCTGGCTCACCTCTGGAGAAATTTCCCCGAAAGGCAGACAGAGGCCCCCACAAATATTGGCGGTGATTTTAGATGAAATGACAAACGAAGTATGAAAATAGGTTTAGCAAAATTGAGGTCCGCTTACTAGATAGCAGGAAGACAGAAAGGGCACTTTCATGGTCAGCTGAAAACCCTATCAAAATACCATCCTGAAATTACTTTAAGACTCTAGTATTAACTCATAACATCAGAGTGGCAATTTCAGATCACAAGAGCTTTCCAGACACAGAAACGAAACTACAGCTGTGAACTGGAACTAAATGCAAAAACAAACAAGGACTAAAGTCCAACTTAGCTGGGAGTTGTCTAGCAGCAGGAACATGCACAGAAAGGCTTCTGATTACAATGTTGACCGGCATGAAAGTGACAGAGGAGCAAGGCTAAATAGCGACTCCCACATCCTGATGGAAACAGGTGAACAGAGAGGATGATGCACACCAGTTCAATTCCACCAGTGGCCACCGGGGGAGCCCAAAATCCAATTTCACAACAGTACCCCCCCCTCAAGGAGGGGGCACCGAACCCTCACCAGAACCACCAGGGCGATCAGGATGAGCCCTATGAAAGGCACGGACCAAATCGGAGGCATGAACATCAGAGGCAGTCACCCAAGAATTATCCTCCTGACCGTATCCCTTCCATTTGACCAGATACTGGAGTTTCCGTCTGGAAACACGGGAGTCCAAGATTTTTTCCACAACGTACTCCAACTCGCCCTCAACCAACACCGGAGCAGGAGGCTCAACGGAAGGCACAACCGGTACCTCATACCTGCGCAATAATGACCGATGAAAAACATTATGAATAGAAAAAGATGCAGGGAGGTCCAAACGGAAGGACACAGGGTTAAGAATCTCCAATATCTTGTACGGGCCGATGAACCGAGGCTTAAACTTGGGAGAAGAAACCCTCATAGGGACAAAACGAGAAGACAACCACACCAAGTCCCCAACACAAAGCCGAGGACCAACCCGACGCCGGCGGTTGGCAAAAAACTGAGTCTTCTCCTGGGACAACTTCAAATTGTCCACTATCTGCCCCCAAATCTGATGCAACCTCTCCACCACAGCATCCACTCCAGGACAATCCGAAGATTCCACCTGACCAGAAGAAAATCGAGGATGAAACCCCGAATTACAGAAAAAGGGAGACACCAAGGTGGCAGAGCTGGCCCGATTATTGAGGGCAAACTCCGCTAAAGGCAAAAAAGCAACCCAATCATCCTGATCTGCAGACACAAAACACCTCAAATATGTCTCCAAGGTCTGATTCGTCCGCTCGGTCTGGCCATTAGTCTGAGGATGGAAAGCAGACGAGAAAGACAAATCTATGCCCATCCTAGCACAGAATGCTCGCCAAAATCTAGACACGAATTGGGTACCTCTGTCAGAAACGATATTCTCCGGAATACCATGCAAACGGACCACATTTTGAAAAAACAGAGGAACCAACTCGGAAGAAGAAGGCAACTTAGGCAGGGGAACCAAATGGACCATCTTAGAGAAACGATCACACACCACCCAGATGACAGACATCTTCTGAGAAACAGGAAGATCCGAAATAAAATCCATCGAGATGTGCGTCCAGGGCCTCTTCGGGATAGGCAAGGGCAACAACAATCCACTAGCCCGAGAACAACAAGGCTTGGCCCGAGCACAAACGTCACAAGACTGCACAAAGCCTCGCACATCTCGAGACAGGGAAGGCCACCAGAAGGACCTTGCCACCAAATCCCTGGTACCAAAGATTCCAGGATGACCTGCCAACGCAGAAGAATGAACCTCAGAAATGACTTTACTGGTCCAATCATCAGGAACAAACAGTCTACCAGGTGGGCAACGATCAGGTCTATCCGCCTGAAACTTCTGCAAGGCCCGCCGCAGGTCTGGAGAAACGGCAGACAATATCACTCCATCCTTAAGGATACCTGTAGGTTCAGAATTACCAGGGGAGTCAGGCTCAAAACTCCTAGAAAGGGCATCCGCCTTAACATTCTTAGAACCCGGCAGGTAGGACACCACAAAATCAAACCGAGAGAAAAACAACGACCAGCGCGCCTGTCTAGGATTCAGGCGTCTGGCGGACTCAAGATAAATTAGATTTTTGTGGTCAGTCAATACCACCACCTGATGTCTAGCCCCCTCAAGCCAATGACGCCACTCCTCAAAAGCCCACTTCATGGCCAAAAGCTCCCGATTCCCAACATCATAATTCCGCTCGGCGGGCGAAAATTTACGCGAGAAAAAAGCACAAGGTCTCATCACGGAGCAATCGGAACTTCTCTGCGACAAAACCGCCCCAGCTCCGATTTCAGAAGCGTCGACCTCAACCTGAAAAGGAAGAGCAACATCAGGCTGACGCAACACAGGGGCGGAAGAAAAGCGGCGCTTAAGCTCCCGAAAGGCCTCCACAGCAGCAGGGGACCAATCAGCAACATCAGCACCCTTCTTAGTCAAATCAGTCAATGGTTTAACAACATCAGAAAAACCAGCAATAAATCGACGATAAAAGTTAGCAAAGCCCAAAAATTTCTGAAGACTCTTAAGAGAAGAGGGTTGCGTCCAATCACAAATAGCCTGAACCTTGACAGGATCCATCTCGATGGAAGAGGGGGAAAAAATATATCCCAAAAAGGAAATCTTCTGAACCCCAAAAACGCACTTAGAACCCTTCACACACAAGGAATTAGACCGCAAAACCTGAAAAACCCTCCTGACCTGCTGGACATGAGAGTCCCAGTCATCCGAAAAAATCAAAATATCATCCAGATACACAATCATAAATTTATCCAAATAATCACGGAAAATGTCATGCATAAAGGACTGAAAGACTGAAGGGGCATTTGAAAGACCAAAAGGCATCACCAAATACTCAAAGTGGCCCTCGGGCGTATTAAATGCGGTTTTCCACTCATCCCCCTGCTTAATTCGCACCAAATTATACGCCCCACGGAGATCTATCTTAGAGAACCACTTGGCCCCCTTTATGCGAGCAAACAAATCAGTCAGCAGTGGCAACGGATATTGATATTTAACCGTGATTTTATTCAAAAGCCGATAATCAATGCACGGCCTCAAAGAGCCATCTTTCTTAGCCACAAAGAAAAAACCGGCTCCTAAGGGAGATGACGAAGGACGAATATGTCCCTTTTCCAAGGACTCCTTTATATATTCTCGCATAGCAGCATGTTCAGGCACAGACAGATTAAATAAACGACCCTTAGGGTATTTACTACCCGGAATCAAATCTATGGCACAATCGCACTCCCGGTGCGGAGGTAATGAACCAAGCTTAGGTTCTTCAAAAACGTCACGATATTCAGTCAAGAATTCAGGAATCTCAGAGGGAATAGATGATGAAATGGAAACCACAGGTACGTCCCCATGCGTCCCCTTACATCCCCAGCTTAACACAGACATAGCTTTCCAGTCAAGGACTGGGTTATGAGATTGCAGCCATGGCAATCCAAGCACCAACATATCATGTAGGTTATACAGCACAAGAAAGCGAATAATCTCCTGGTGATCCGGATTAATCCGCATAGTTACTTGTGTCCAGTATTGTGGTTTATTGCTAGCCAATGGGGTGGAGTCAATCCCCTTCAGGGGTATAGGAGTTTCAAGAGGCTCCAAATCATACCCACAGCGTTTGGCAAAGGACCAATCCATAAGACTCAAAGCGGCGCCAGAGTCGACATAGGCATCCGCGGTAATAGATGATAAAGAACAAATCAGGGTCACAGATAGAATAAACTTAGACTGTAAAGTGCCAATTGAAACAGACTTATCAAGCTTCTTAGTACGCTTAGAGCATGCTGATATAACATGAGTTGAATCACCGCAATAGAAGCACAACCCATTTTTTCGTCTAAAATTCTGCCGTTCACTTCTGGACAGAATTCTATCACATTGCATATTCTCTGGCGTCTTCTCAGTAGACACCGCCAATGGTGCACAGGTTTGCGCTCCCGCAGACGCCTATCGATCTGGATAGCCATTGTCATGGACTCATTCAGACCCGCAGGCACAGGGAACCCCACCATAACATCCTTAATGGCATCAGAGAGACCCTCTCTGAAATTCGCCGCCAGGGCGCACTCATTCCACTGAGTAAGCACAGCCCATTTACGGAATTTCTGGCAGTATATTTCAGCTTCGTCTTGCCCCTGAGATAGGGACATCAAGGCCTTTTCCGCCTGAAGTTCTAACTGAGGTTCCTCATAAAGCAACCCCAAGGCCAGAAAAAACGCATCCACATTGAGCAACGCAGGATCCCCTGGAGCCAATGCAAAAGCCCAATCCTGAGGGTCGCCCCGGAGCAAGGAAATCACAATCCTGACCTGCTGAGCAGGATCTCCAGCAGAGCGAGATTTCAGGGACAAAAACAACTTGCAATTATTTTTGAAATTTTGAAAGCAAGATCTATTCCCCGAGAAAAATTCAGGCAAAGGAATTCTAGGTTCAGATATAGGAACATGAACAACAAAATCTTGTAAATTTTGAACTTTCGTGGTGAGATTATTCAAACCTGCAGCTAAACTCTGAATATCCATTTTAAACAGGTGAACACAGAGCCATTCCAGGATTAGAAGGAGAGAGAGAGAGAAAGGCTGCAATATAGGCAGACTTGCAAGAGATTCAATTACAAGCACACTCAGAACTGAAGGAAAAAAAAAAAAAAAAAAAAAAAATCTTCAGCAGACTTCTCTTTTCTCTCCTTTCTCTGTCAATTAATTTAACCCTTTTTGAGGCCGGTCAAACTGTTATGGTTCTCAATGGCAAGAGAACATAGCCCAGCAAACATCAGAACTAGCTCTTGGAAGGATGGAAACTAAACTGACCATGAACTAAACCTGTCGCACAACTAACAGTAGCCGGGTAGCGTAGCCTGCGTTTTATCCCTAGACGCCCAGCGCCGGCCGGAGGACTAACTAATCCTGGCAGAGGAAAATATAGTCCTGGCTCACCTCTAGAGAAATTTCCCCGAAAGGCAGACAGAGGCCCCCACAAATATTGGCGGTGATTTTAGATGAAATGACAAACGAAGTATGAAAATAGGTTTAGCAAAATTGAGGTCCGCTTACTAGATAGCAGGAAGACAGAAAGGGCACTTTCATGGTCAGCTGAAAACCCTATCAAAATACCATCCTGAAATTACTTTAAGACTCTAGTATTAACTCATAACATCAGAGTGGCAATTTCAGATCACAAGAGCTTTCCAGACACAGAAACGAAACTACAGCTGTGAACTGGAACTAAATGCAAAAACAAACAAGGACTAAAGTCCAACTTAGCTGGGAGTTGTCTAGCAGCAGGAACATGCACAGAAAGGCTTCTGATTACAATGTTGACCGGCATGAAAGTGACAGAGGAGCAAGGCTAAATAGCGACTCCCACATCCTGATGGAAACAGGTGAACAGAGAGGATGATGCACACCAGTTCAATTTCACCAGTGGCCACCGGGGGAGCCCAAAATCCAATTTCACAACAGTGTACTGAGCCAGAATCTGACCCTGATGAGACTATGGTGCCCGTCCCGAACGCTATAGCACCTTACACGGTGACACAAAGGAAGGTGCACATGACATTGAAGAGGAGGTGATAGATGACCCAGTTGTTGACACAGATTGGCAGCCATTGGGGGAAGAGGGTGCCGCTGCCAGTAGCTCAGAAGCGGAGGAGGATGATCCGCAGCAGCCATCTACATCGCAACAGCTGTCATCTGGCAGGCCCGTATCAGGCCAAAAACGTTTGTCAAAAACAAAAACAGTTTTAGGACAGCGTGGCCATCCGGTGATAGTAGCACAGCGTGCAATGCCTGAAAAGGTATTCCATAGTAGGAAGAGTGTAGTGTGGCAATTTTTTAACCAAGATCCGAATCATCAGTGCAAAGTTATCTGTAAGAAATGCTCAAAGACCTTTAGCAAAGGGAAGAATCTTCAAAATTTAAATACAACGTGCATGCTTAGACATTTAACCAGCATGCACTTGCAAACCTGGACTAACTACCAAACGTCCCGTACCGTTGGTGCCCCTGCTCAGAATGAAGGTAGTCAGCAACGCTACATTGCTTCCCTCACTGTAAGCCCACCGGTTAGGACACCACCAGCAGCAAATGTGGAGGTATCGTCGCAAGGCCAAAGCAGTCAGGGAATCAAAAGGTTCTTGGTAGAAAACACTGTATGTAGGCCAACATCAAGAATACCATCACCAACCCTCTCTCAATCTGCCATGTCCACCACCCCCACCGCTAGTTCCACCATATGCAGCTCTCCAGTCCAGCTCACCCTACAAGAGACTCTCGTTAGGAAAAGAAAGTACTCATCCTCTCATCCGCGTACACAGGGTTTGAACGCCCACATTGCTATTCTAATCTCGTTAGAGATGATGCCCTACCGGTTGGTTAAAAGCGAAGCTTTCAAAGACCTGATGGCCTACGCAGTACCATGCTATGACCTACCCAGTCGGCACTTCTTTGCGAGAAAAGCCATCCCAGCCCTCCACCAGCATGTCAAAGACAGCATTGTCCATCCACTGAGGCAATCAGTCAGTGGAAAGGTGCACCTCACAACAGATGCATGGACCAGTAGGCATGGCCAGGGACGTTACGTGTCCATCACGGTGTACTGGGTTAATGTGGTGGATGCAGGGACAGCCATAGTGGGACAGTTCTGCCTAGCCCACGGTCTAGGAAACAGTTGGCTGTAGGCGTTCGCCACCCCACCTCCTCCTCCAGAAGCGAAAGCTCGTCCACAGAGCGCAGTAGCACGAGCACTCCATCCGCAGCTGCCAGTGTTGCACACGAGGTGTCCCATTATCGAACAGCTAGTGGTAAGCGTCAGCAGGCTGTGTTACAAATTAAGTGTTTGGGCGACAACAGACACACCGCGGAAGTACTGGCCGAGTACTTGCAGCAACAAACGCAGTCATGGCTGGGCAGTGTACATCTTGAGGCAGGCAAGGTAGTCAGTGATAACGGAAGGAATTTTATGGCTGCCATAGCCCTTTCAGAACTGAAACACATACCTTGCCTGGCTCACACCTTCAACCTGGTGGTGCAGTGCTTCCTCAAAAATTATCCGGAGTTACCAGCCCTGTTCCTGAAGGTGCGAAGACTTTGCTCGCACATCCGTCGGTCGCCCGTACACTCCAGCCGTATGCAGAACCATCAGCGATCGCTGAATCTTCCCCAGCACCGCCTAATAATCGACGTTGCAACAAGGTGGAACTCCACACTGCACATGGTTCAGGGGCTGTGCGAACAGAGGCGTGCTGTAATTAATTTGTGGGAGGATACACATACACTGGCAGGCACTTGGATGGCAGACATGGAGTTGTCTGGTGTGCAGTGGTCGAAGCTACAAGACCTCTGTCAAGTCCTTCAGTGTTTTGAGGAATGCACACGGCTGGTAAGTGCAGACGACGCCATCATAAGCATGAGCATCCCACTAATGCGTCTGCTGATGCAAAGTTTGATGCACATTAAGGAGCAGGCGTCTGCAGACGAAGAGGAGGGAAGCCTTGATGACAGTCAGCCATTGTCAGCTCAGGGAACTCTCCTGGACGAGGTGGCGGACAAAGAGGAGGAGGATGATGGGGATGAATATTTATGGGAGGAGGATGCTTTTCAGGGGGCAATAGAAACTGGTGGCGTTGCAAGGTCAGGTACAGGGTTTTTGCAGGACACAAGTGATGTTGATTTGCAAGAAAGTGCTCCTCAACCCAGCACAAGCAGTGAATTGACACCTGGAACATTGGCCCACATGGCTGAGTATGCCTTGCGTATCCTAAAAAGGGACCCCCGCATTATCAGAATGATGACCGATGACGATTACTGGTTGGCCTGCCTCCTAGATCCACGATATAAAGGAAAATTACAAAATATCATGCCACATGAGAACCTTGAGCAAATATTGGCTACCAAACAAGCAACTCTTGTAGACCGTTTGGTTCAGGCATTCCCAGCACACAGCGGCGGTGATGGTTCTCATACGAGCCGTAGGGGGCAACATGGCAGAGGTGTTAGAGGTGCACAAATCCGAAGTGGCGTTGGACAGAGGGGTTTTCTGACCAGGTTGTGGAGTGATTTTGCAATGACCGCAGACACGACAGGTACTGCTGCATCGATTCAAAGTGACAGGAGACAGCATTTGTCCAGTATGGTTACGAACTACTTTTCCTCCCTTATCGATGTTCTCCCTCACAGGTCATTCCCCTTTGATTACTGGGCATCTAAAATAGACACCTGGCCTGAATTGGCAGAATATGCATTACAGGAGCTCGCTTGCCCTGCTGCTAGTGTGCTATCAGAAAGAGTCTTCAGTGCTGCTGGTTCAATACTGACCGAAAAAAGGACACGTCTGGCTACCCGAAATGTTGATGATCTAACCTTCATTAAAATGAACCAATCATGGATTTCAAATTATTTTGCCCCACCTTCCCCTGCTGGCATGTAGCTTGCCTGAAAAATGTCTTGCTTTTGGCCTCCTCTTACTGACTTCTCCAATTCCTCCATTTGCAGCTGCTGAATGTCCACCATACGCCATTTTTATACTTCCCTAAATGGGCTGACTCCCCCCACAGGGCCGTGGTCACCATCTGGCGCAAGCACCCGTGCGAGTGCCATTTGCCTGGACATGTGGGTGTGCCCACTCTTGGGCGACGGCACTGGCACAGGTGGGCTACTCCGCTGACGTGCATATACTGCTGCTAAGCCCAAAACGACTTACTGGGTTAGATGCAGTAAAATTTTAGATACACAGGCGGTGTAGCTAGCTTCACAGGCGGTCTACTCAGATGACTACCAGACAATGCTACTAGCCTTAAAGGATTGGCTGAGCTAGATTACACCAAATGCTGTGCCAAACACTTGCACAGCACTGGCACAGACCTGCCTGGCAAAAATAGGTTCCACAATTGGATGTGTTTAAATAAGCATGTTCCTGTGCTGAGATAATCCATAAATGTGCTTGTGGGCAGGGGAGGACACAAAAGAAAGTATACAGACAGGACAGCCTGGGATCACAGCTGATTCTTTTTCTGAGGCAAAAACATTTCACTGCCGGTTTTTTAGCAATGGTTTACCTCATAGAAAGAATCAGCTGTGATCAGCTGAAATGACTGTATCCTCTTTTGCTTTCTTCTGTGCCCAGATGTGGCACGTTCAGACCATATTCTATCACTGTGAGACACTATTATGTAAAATATTGATTAAAATTAACTTTGTTCGTGGGAAATCCCCAGCAGTTCAATTATTATTATTATTCTGGGCGAAAAGATTATTTTTGTGGAAAAAATGATTTTTATTTTCAAACCTATTGTTCAAAGATGTATTGATTAAAATGTTGTTTGTTTGTGGGAAAACTCCTTTAACTCTGCTTCCTGACTAATCCTCCTCTCTACTCCACTTCTCCTCTCTGCAGATCTCTTCATTGGTTTCCAATACCCCAATGTATACAGTTCAATCTACTAACATTGACCTACAAAGCCGTCCATAATCTGTCTCCTCCATATATAGTGAAGAGCAAAAGGGTAACAATGTTTTGAACTTTATATTAGTGATGCAGATTCTAGTCATGTCACTGCATTGTTACTGTTTTGCTCTTGGGGGTGAAAAATTTTTTTTTATTTTTCTGAATACTACAAAATACAACCTGTGCACACTCCCTTTGAGAAAGCACCTGTGCGTCGAGGCGATTGCAGATCATAGGTAAGAACTGACTTGACAATAATTTAATTTGTATGACCCAGTTGGACTATGTCGAAATTCAGCATAGATATACTTATTTAAAGGGAATCTGTCACCCTATTTTTCACCTATAAGCTAAGGCCACCGCCATTAGGGGCTTATCTACAGCATTCTATAATGCTGTAGATAAGCCCCAATGTAACCTGAAAGATAAGAAAAACAGGTTATATTATATGCACCCAGGGGTGATCCCGGTGGGGTCCCACACGTAGACATGTCCGTTTTTTAACCATCAGAACAGACAGCAAAACGTCCCGCACACGTGCACACGGAGAACACACATTGATGTCCTCACTGTGACACACATAAGCATCGGGGAAGAAGCGGTATAGTAAGTGTTGTTCTCCAGCGGCAGGTGCTGAAGACGGCTCTCATCATTCTCCCCTGCTCTGTATACCCATATTTGAGCATAAATCCGTTACCTCGTAGTTTCACTTCCTACTATGCATTTATCACTGCTGCAAGTAACAATAACTCTGCATTCTATTAGTCTTCAATCCTTGGTGTCATGCAAATTACTTTACGCTTTAAATCTTTGTGCCAAAGAATACATTTTAATATTTATGAGCACTAAGCACCTTATTAACAGGTGGAGAAAGACAGCAGCTTATGCACTTTAAATCTATATCTATAGGAGGACTGAGGAGCTCTTATGTGGTTAGGGTGTATCTCTTGGAGATTACTTGATAGTATCCCTTTAAAGGCTCTATTTGCTCACTTGTACTGATACCAACAAAAATTATAATTAACACATACTGCACTTTGAGTAAATGGGATGTAACTCACTTACATATAGAGCCTTATAAGCACTAACTCTACCCACTCCAAGTCTATTTAACCCCTTAATGACCGCCGATACGCCTTTTAACGGCGGCAGTTACGGGTACTTAAACTCAAAAAGTGAATAGCGCCCCCCAGAGTCGGATTTTCTCGTTGGTCTCGGTTACCGGGGGTAGCCGAGACCCCAGAGAACATGATTCGGGGTTTTTTTACCGACCCCCGAGTTGCGATCGCCGGTAATTAACTGTTTACCGGCGGTCGCAAAAAAAAAGCGATTTCCCATTTAATTTCTCTGTCCTCCGATGTGATCGCACATCAGAGGACAGAGAAATGGGGTCTCCGATAGCCCCCCGATACTCACCTGTCCCCCGGTGCTCCTCGTGGCTCCCGATGGGCGCTGCCATCTTGTTCCGGCCAAAAAATGGCGGGCGCATGCGCAGTGCGCCCGCCGGCCAGCACCCGGAAGATCTTTGGGGTCTCGGCTGCCGGGGGTAGCCGAGACCCCAAAGAACATGATCGGGGTCGGTTTTTACCGACCCCTGTTTTGCGATCGCCGGTAATTAACTGTTTAGCGATGTGTAATTCTCTGTCCTCTGATGTGATCGCACATCAGAGGACAGAGAAATAGGGGGATTCGGGGACCCTGTTATACTTACTGGTGTCCCTGGGTCCTCCTGTGTCCTCTCCTGGCCACCGGCTTCTTCCTCCGGTAAGAAAATGGCGGGCGCATGCGCAGTGCGCCCGCCATGATCTGCCGGCCGGCAGCTAGAGGAGTTGGGGCTAAAATTAGGGTTAGTGTTAGGGTTGGGGCTAAATTTAGGGTTAGGGTTGGGGCTAAAGTTAGGGTTAGGGTTGGGGCTAAATTTAGGGTTAGGGTTAGGGTTGCGGCTAAAGTTAGGGTTAGAGTTGGGATTAGGGTTAGGGTTTGGATTAGGGTTGGCATTAGGGTTAAGTTTGGGATTAGGGTTAAGATTAGGGTTGGGATTAGGGTTAGGGATGTATTGGGATTAGGGTTAGGTTTGAGGTTAGGGTTGAGATTAGGATTAGGGGTGTGTTGGATTTAGGGTTCTGATTAGGGTTATGGTTGTTTTGGGGTTAGGGTTGTGATTATCGTTAGGGTTGTGATTAGGATTATGGATCGGGTTGGGATTAGGGTTAGGGGTGTGTTGGCGTTAGGGTTGGAGTTAGAATTGGGGGGTTTCCACTGTTTAGGTACATCAGGGGGTCTCTAAATGCCACAGCCAATTTTGCGCTCAAAAAGTCAAATGGTGCTCCCTCCCTTCTGAGCTCTGCCGTGCGCCCAAACAGTGGTTTACCCCCACATATGGGGCATCAGCGTACTCGGGATAAATTGGACAGCAACTTTTGGGGTCCAATTTCTCCTGTTACCCTTGTGAAAAAAAAAAATTGGGGCTAAAAAATCTTTTTTGTGGAAAAAAAAATATTTTTTATTTTCACGACTCTGCATTATAAACTTCTG
The DNA here is from genome assembly GCF_051348905.1 of Ranitomeya variabilis. Taxonomy (NCBI): domain Eukaryota; kingdom Metazoa; phylum Chordata; class Amphibia; order Anura; family Dendrobatidae; genus Ranitomeya; species Ranitomeya variabilis. The sequence goes on from NC_135232.1 coordinate 393,931,597, forward strand.
TGAAGCACTTGGGCATTCAAAGTTCTCACCACACATCTAGATAAGTTCCTTGGGGGGTCTAGTTTCCAAATGGGGTCACTTGTGGGGGGTTTCTACTGTTTAGGTACATCAGGGGCTCTGCAAATGCAACATAACGCCCGCAGACCATTCTATCAAAGTCTGCATTCCAAAACGGCGCTCCTTCCCTTCCGAGCTCTATCTTGCACCCAAACAGTGGTCCCCCCCACACATGGGGTATCAGTGTACTCAGGACAAATTGGACAACAACTTTTGGGGTCCAATTTCTCTTGTTACCCTTGTGAAAATAAAAACTTGGGGGCTAAAAAATCTTTTTTGTGGAAAAAAAAAATATTTTATTTTCACGACTCTGCATTATAAACTTCTGTGAAGCACTTGGGCATTAAAAGTTCTCACCACACATCTAGATAAGTTCCTTGGGGGGTCTAGTTTCCAAAATGGGGTCACTTGTGGGGGGTTTCTACTGTTTAGGTACATCAGGGGCTCTGCAAACGCAACATAACGCCCGCAGACCATTCTATCAAAGTCTGCATTCCAAAACGGCGCTCCTTCCCTTCCGAGCTCTGCCATGCGCCCAAACAGTGGTTTACCCCCACATATGGGGTATCAGCCTACTCAGCATAAATTGCACAATAAAGTTTGGGGTCCGATTTCTCCTGTTACCCTTGTGAAAGTAAAAAATTTTTGGGAAAAGATCATTTTTGTGGAAAAAATATGATTTTTTTTATTTTCAAGGCTCTACATTATAAACTTCTTTGAAGCAGTTGGGGGTTCATAGTGCTCACCACACATCTAGATAAGCTCTTTGGGGGGTCTAGTTTCCAAAATGGTGTCACTTGTGGGGGGTTTCTACTGTTTAGATACATCAGGAGCTCTGCAAATGCAACATGACGCCCGCAGACCATCCCATCAAAGTCTGCATTCCAAACGGCGCTCCTTCCCTTCCGAGCAAACAGTGCCCCACCACATATGGGGTATCAGCGTACTCAGGACAAACTGGTCAACAGATTTTGGGGTCCAATGTCTCCTGTTGCCCTTGAGAAAATAAAAAATTGCAGGCTAAAAAATCATTTTTGAGGGGAAAAAAAGGATTTTTTATTTTCACGGCTCTACATTATAAATTTCTGTGAAGCACTTGGGGGTTTAAAGTGCTCACCACACATCTAGATGAGTTCCTTAAGGGGTCTAGTTTCCAAAATGGGTCACTTGTGGGGGGTTTCTACTGTTTAGGCACATCAGGGGCTCTCCAAACGCGACATGGTGTCCGATCTCAATTCCAGCCAATTCTACATTGAAAAAGTAAAACCGCACTCCTTCACTTCCAAGCTCTGCGGTGCACCCAAACAGTGGTTCACCCCCACATATGGGGTATCGACATACTCAGGAGAAATTGCACAACAACTTTTGTGGTTAAATTTCTGTTTTTACACTTGTGAAAATAAAAAAAAATGATTCTGAAGTAAAATGTTTGCAAAAAAAAGTTAAATGTTCATTTTTTCCTTCCACATTGTTTCAGTTCCTGTGAAGCACGTAAAGGGTTAATAAACTTCTTGAATGTGGTTTTGAGCACCTTGAGGGGTGCAGTTTTTTGGAATGGTGTCACACTTGGTTATTTTCTATCATATAGACCCCTCAAAATGACTTCAAATGTGATGTGGTCCTTAAAAAAAAATGGTGTTGTAAAAATGAGAAATTGCTGGTCAACTTTTAACCCTTATAACTCCCTAACAAAAAAAAATTGGCTCCAAAATTGTGCTAATGTAAAGTAGACATATGGGAAATGTTACTTATTACGTATTTTGTGTGACATATCTCTGTGATTTAAAGGCATAAAAATTCAAATTTGGAAAATTGCTAAATTTTCGCCAAATTTCTGTTTTTTTCACAAATAAACGCAGGTAATATCAAAGAAATTTTACCACTATCATGAAGTACAATATGTCACGAGAAAACATTGTCAGAATCACCGGGATCTGGTGAAGCGTTCCAGAGTTATAACCTCCTGCAGCAAAAACCGCAAAGTGTGAACATAGCCTTAGAGTCCCCTCTCTTCTTGATAATCAACTTTGCTGAAGCTGACAGCTGAGGGTTGCAACCCCAAGCTGTGAGTTTTGCATGATTGGTTCAAGAAAATAGAGGAGAACCCACGTCTGGTTTTTCATTCATTTATTTTGTTATATCGCAGGCGGCGGCTGAGGAATACTCTGATCATCCGCTCCTGCTGTCACTTATTAGCGGTAGCAGGTGTCAGATGATGGGAGTAAGAGTCCCAAAAGCCCCCACCTGCTGTCATCGTTCGGACTTTAATATAACTCTCATCATTCTCTGCTCGCGTTGATCGCCGGCAGAGCAGGGGAGAATGATGAGAGCATCTTTAGCACCCGCCGCCGGTGAACAGCGCTTACTGTAGCGCTTCTTCCCTGGCGGCCGTCCGTGTGGTACTGATGTGGCACAAGGTTGCCACTTGTATGTCGCATGTATTATACACGGTTGCCACATGTGTGCCACACGTATTACACACATGAACACCGATATCTCTGGTACCGGTTTTTCCAGTACTGGAAATAAACAGACGTGTGAAATCGGCCTTAGGGAACTATTTAGAAACAGTAAGCTGATTTTATGCAGTGGGTACGGAAAGTATTCAGACCCCTTTACATTTTTCACTCTTTGTTTCATTGCAGCCATTTGGTAAATTCAAAACAGTAATTTTTTTTCACATTAATGTACACTCTGCACCCCATCTTGACTGAAACCCTGCCCAGAAATGTCGTAATTTTTGCAATTTAATAAAAAAGAAAAACTGAAATATCACGTGGTCAAGTATTCAGACCTTTTTGCTCAGATTCTCATATTTAAGTCACATGCTGTCCATTTCCTTTTGATCCTCCTTGAGATGGTTCTACTCCTTCATTGGAGTCCAGCTGTGTTATTAAACTGATAGGACTTGATTTGGAAATGCACACACCTGTCTATATAAGACCTCACAGCTCGCAGTGCATGTCGGACCAAATGATAATCATGAGGTCGTAGGAACTAGCGAAGGAGCTCAGAGACAGAATTGTGGTAAGGCACAGATCTGGCCAAGGGTGCAACAGAATTTCTGCAGTACTCAAGGTTCCTAAGAGCAAAGTGGCCTCCATAATCCTTAAATGGTAGAAGTTTGGGACCACCAGAAGTCTTCCTAGACCTGGCCGTCCAGCCTAACTGAGCAATCGTGGGAGAAGAGCCTTGGTGAGAGAGGTAAAGAAGAACCCCAAGATCACTGTGGCTGAGCTCCAGAGATGCAGTAGGGAGATGGGAGAAAGTTCCACAAAGTCAACTTTCACTGCAGCCCTCCACCAGTCGGGCTTTTGTGGCAGAGTGGCCCGACGGAAGCCTCTCCTCAGTGCAAGACCTATGAAATCCCGCATAGAGTTTGCTAAAAAACACATGAAGGATTCCCAGACTATGAGAAATAAGATTCTGTGGTCTTATGAGACGAAGATAGACCTTTTTTGGTGATAATTCTAAGCAGTATGTGTGGAGAAAACTTGACACTGCTCATCACCTGCCCAATACAATCCCAACAGTGAAACATGGTGTTGGCAGCATCATGCTATGGAGGTGTTTTTCAGCTGCAGGTACAGGACGACTGGTTGTCATTGAAGGAAACATGAATGCGGCCAAGTACAGAGATATCATGGATGAAAACCTCTTCCAGAGTGCTCTGGACCTCAGACTTTGCGAAAGATTCACTTGCCAACAAGACAATGACCCTAAGCACACAGCTAAAATAACAAAGAACAACTCTGTGACCATTCTTGACTGGCCCAGCCAGAGCCCTGACCTAAACCCAATTGAGCATCTCTGGAGAGACCTGAAAATGGCTGTCCACCAACGGTCACCATCCAACCTGACGGAACTGGAGAGGATCTGCAAGGAAGAATGGCAGAGGATCCACAAATCCAGGTCTGAAAAACTTATTTCATCATTCCCAAGAAGACTCATGGCTGAGCAGTGGGTCTGAATACTTCTGACCATGTGTTATTTCAGTTTTTCTTTTTTAATAAATTTGCAAAAATTACTAAATTTCTGTTTTTTTTTCAGTCAAGATGGGGTGCAGAGTGTACATTAATAAGAATACAGGAAAGATATATATATTGGTACCTTGTTAGCCAGTAGATTGAAAAATATTTAGAATTGAACTTTTTTGAATTTACCAAATGGCTGCAATGAAACAAAGAGTGAAAATTTAAAGGGGTCTGAAAACTTTCCGTACCCACTGTAAGTACGATGGGAAGGTAGTATCTCTGCCTCTTTTTCTAAGAACACATCTCCGAAATCTTTTAGGTACCCTGGCAGACTTTCCTGACTAGCTGAGCAAATTTGTACAGACATAACATATTTCTTATGACAATCGGGACTCCACTTAACAATATCCTTCTGACACCGATCGATAACAGGATTGTGAATACACATCTATGGAAACCACTATTAATCCAGCAAGTAAATTATCGAAAGCATAGCATCAGATAGACTCAGAATGGAGTGTTCTCACTCTAAGGCCGGGGTCACACTACCGTAGAATACGGATAAGTGCTATGCGCTTATTACATTCGTACCACTGTTAAATCTATGGGGCAGCTCACATCACCGTATTTTTTCTCGGGCTTATTCTACGTGCGTGTAAAATCGTAGCATGCTGCTACGTGCAATCGTAGCATGCACGGACCACTCCTGGCACATTAACCCCGGAACACTGCGATCAAACATGATCGCAGCGTTCTGGCGGCATAGGGAAGCATAGTGCAGGGAGGGGGCTCCCTGCGTGCTTCCCTGAGACCCTCGGAGCAATGCGATGTGATCGCGTTGCTTCTAGGGTCTCCTACCTCCGGATCCAAAATGGTCGCGGGGGGCCTTCCGGGTCCTGCAGGGAGGTGGCTTGCAAGCGCCTGCTCAGAGCAGGCGCCTGCAAGCCTCCCTGCAGTGCCTGTCAGATCAGCGGTCTGAGACTATACAGTCTTGTCTTTTCCTGGGGCAATGTTCTAAAGTAAAAAAAAATAAAAATCCTAAGGAAAAAAAAAATATTGTTCAAATAAATAAATTTTTGTCTAAATAAAATAAAATAAAAGTACACATATTTAGTATCGACGTGTCTGTAACGACCCGACCTATGAAACTGTCCCACTAGTTTTCCCTATCAGTGATCACTGTAAAAAAAAAAAAAAACGAGGCAAAAAACATTTTATTATCATACCGCCGAACAAAAAGTGGAATAACACGCGATCAAAAAGACAGATATAAATTAGCAAGGTACAGCTGAAAACGTCATCTTGTCCCGCAGAAAACGAGCCGCCATACAGCATCATCAGCAAAAAAAATAAAAAAGTTATATTCCAGAGAATAAAGCGATGCAAAAATAAAATATATTTTATATAAAAAATAATCTACTATATAATTGTCTAAGGGTCACTTCCGTCTTTCTGGCTGTCCTTCTGGCTGTCTTTCTGTCACGGAAATCCCAAGTCGCTGATTGGTCGCAGCAAAAAAGCCACGACCAATCAGCGACGGGCACAGTCCGGCGGAAAAATGGCCGCTCCTTACTCCCCGCAGTCAGTGCCCGCTCCATACTCCCCTCCAGTCAGCGCTCACACAAGGTTAATGGCAGCGTTAACGGACCGCGTTATGCCGCAGTGTAGCGCACTCCGTTAATGCTGCTATTAACCCTGTGTGACCAACTTTTTACTATTGATGCTGCCTATGCAGCATCAATAGTAAAAAGATCTAATGTTAAAAATAATAATAATAATAAAAAAATCATTATATACTCACCTTCCGGATCCAGCCCAGGCCTTTCCCGCTCCTCGCGACGCTAGGGTCCATGCAATTCACTCTTGGGAGCGACGGGCACAGTCCGGCAGCGAAATGGCCGCTCCCTACTCCCCTACACTCAGTACCCCCTCTATACTCCCCCCCCCCCCCCAGTCAGCGCCCGCCACCCACATAGCGTTGTAGCAGTCCGTTAAAGCAACTGCGTTACACCGCGGCATAACGCGGTGTAATGCAGTGTGTTAACGATGCTATTAACCCTATGTGACAAACTTTTTACTATTAATGCTGCCTAAGCAGCATCAATAGTAAAAAGATATAATGTTAAAAATAATAAAAAAAATAAAAAATTGTGATATTCTCACCTTCCGTCGCCTCCGCAGCAGCTTTTCCTGCAGCTCGCGATGCTCCGGTCCCACCGCTTCGCTGATTTATCACGGCCAGCCGGCGCTACCAATCAGCGACATTGCTGCGGGATTTAAATCACGCTTCGCTGATTGGTCGCGGCCAGCCGGCGCGACCAATCAGCGACATTGCAGCGGGATTTAAATCATGCTTTGCTGATTGGTCGTGCCCAGCCGGCGCGACCAATCGGCGACATTGACGCGGGATTTAAATCCTGCAGCAACGACCAATAAGCGACGGGCACAGTCAGGTGGCAAAATGGCCGCTCCTTACACCTCGCAGTCAGCTCTCACACAGGGTTAATGGCAGTGTTAACGGACCGCTTTATGCTGCAGTGTAACGCACTCCGTTAACGCTGCTATTAACCCTGTGTGACCAACTTTTTACTATTGATGCTGCCTATGCAGCATCAATAGTAAAAAGATCTAATGTTAATAATTAATAAAAATAATCAAAAAATCATTATATACTCACCCTCTGTCGGCCCCCCGGATCCAGCCGAGGCCTTTCCCGCTCCACGCGACGCTCCGGTGACCAGTCCATGCATTGCGGTCTCGCGAGATGACCGCTACGTCATCATCTCGCGAGACCGCAATGCACTCTTGGGACCGGAGCGTTGCAAGGAGCATCGGTAAACGCCTCGACTGGATCCGGGGGGTGGGGTGGGGGGTTGATGGAGGGTGAGTATATAACTATTTTTTATTTTAATTATTTTTTTAACAGGGATATGGTGCCCATATTGCTATATACTACGTGGGCTGTGCTATATACTACGTGGCCTGTGTTATATACTACGTCTCTGCTGTATACTACGTGGCTGTGCTATATATTACGTGGCTGTGCTATATACTACGTGGCTGTGCTATACTATGTGGCTGGGCTATATACTGCGTGTCTGTGCTATATACTATGTGTTTGTGCTAGTGCAGCGCCCCAGAGTCCTGGTCGTTGCAGTAACGTCGCTCTGCCGCTAAGGGGAGTGATGTTACGTCTGATTGCACTAAAGGAGTTCACCTGACCAGGTATCACAGTCACACATTACACTTCACATTCCGGCCACCAGAGGGAGCAAAGGGTTCTATGTATTAGGCCACTCCTCACACTCTGGTAAAACTGGGGGTTGGATAGGAAGTTAGGGAGAAGCTGACTGGGTTTTGCCCAGGTAACATCTAGTGAGAGGAGAGCGTTACTTGGGAAGATTCAGGGGGGTCCCTGTCAGGGGTGGGATCCTGACAGAGGCCTAGCGAAAGGACAGATCGTTACGGAGCCATGCCTGCACCTCATTGCGGCGGCATCTTAAGAAAGGACACGAAGCGAGGTATATTGTGGAGAAGTGAGAAACGAGATCACAGCACAAAGGCGAAAGAACCAGAAGGAGTCGTGCCCCGAGATCGGCAACATCCTTCTGAGGCGCGTAGCCGGCGGCTGGAACGCCGAGGAAGTAATAGGCTCTACGCATTACTTTGAACTACGGCAGGGCAGTTAACTTTAGGTTGGCTGTCTCACCTTTTACACCTAATGAAGACAACGGAGGCAATTGTGGGAGAGGGGCGTCTCTAGGGTCCCTATAAAATATCTCCAGGCATACCCCGTTATACGGGTGCGTCCTATCCATATCATCTGGGGGACGGAGAGAAAGAACAGAAATATACACGACAGTTGTGAGGACTATCCCGTGGTGCTCAGCAGGGAGGTACTACAACACCCAGGCGCTAGTAGGAAGGCTACTGATTTCCACCTGCAAAGGGAACTCTGGATGTGCCTTCGGACCGGCCGGTCTCAGCAAGCCCTGTTAGCAGTGCTCTGGATTGTGGATGCTGAAGCCTTCAGTAAAGAGGTAAAGAGACTGCAACCCTGTGTCCTCGTCATTTACTGAAACCTACACCATCACCTACACCTTTTATTGGGCGCCCCTTAACAGGGCCACGGACCGGGTCGGGCCACTGTGACATTCCCAGAACCGAGAGACCCGGTACCGAGTACCCCGCTGCCCTGCGTTTGGGGGCCGCTCCACTATATACTACGTGTCTGGGCAATATACTACATGGCCAGGCAATATACTACGTGGCTGGGCAATATACTACGTGGCTGGGCAATATACTACGTGGCTGGGCAATATACTACGTGGCTGGGCAATATACTACGTGGCTGGGCAATATACTACGTGGCTGGGCAATATACTACGTGGCTGGGAAATATACTACATGGGCTGTGTTATATACTACGTGGCTGTGTTATATGCTACATGGGCTGTGTTATATTCTACGTGGCTGCTATATACTACATGGGCTGTGTTATATACTACATGGGCTGTGTTATATACTACATGGGCTGTGTTATATGCTACTTGGCTGTGCTATATTTCTCTGCTGTATCTGTGCATCATGAATCGTGGTATGTGTTAAAGAGGGGGGCCCTCAAAAACCTGGAGCCGGCCCTGGCTTCACTGATTGTTCGCGGCCGCGCGTGACCAATCAGCGACAGGTGCAGTCCGCCTGCGAATTGGCGCGGAATTTGAACCACGCTTCACTAATTGGTCGCGCCCGGCCGGCTGAATCCTGTGTATAAATTGCATTATTCTGAAAACTTCATAAATAAACTACATACATATTCTAGAATACCCGAATCGATAGAATCGGGCCACCATCTAGTTATCGTATAAAAGCGCCAAAACAAACAAAATGATATAAATGAGGTATCGCTGTAATCGTATTGAACCGAAGAATAAAAATGCTTTATCAATTTTATCAAACATGGAACGGTATAAACCCCCCCCCCCAAAGAAATTCATGAGTTACTGGTTTTTGTTCATTCTGCCTCACAAAAATCAGAATAAAAAGCAATCAAAAAATGTCACTTTCTCGAAAATGGTACCAATAAAAACGTCAACTCGTCCCGCAAAAAACAAGACCTCACATGACTTTGTGGACCACAATATGGAAAAATTATAGCTCTCAAAATGTGGAGACGCAATAACTTTTTTTTTGCAATAAAAAGCATCTTTTAGTGTGTGACAGCTGCCAATTATAAAAATCCGCTAAAAACCCACTATAAAAGTAAATCAAACCCCCCTTCATCATCCCCTTAGTTGGGAAATATAATAACATTTAAAAAATGCATTTATTTCCATTTTCCCATTAGGGTTAGTGTTGTGGTAAAGTTAGTGTTGGGGCTACAGTTAGGGTTGGGGCTTCAGTAGGTGTTAGGGTTGGGGCTAAAGTTAGGGTTAGGGTTTGGATTACATTTACGGTTGGGATTAGGGTTGGGATTGGAGTTAGGGCGTGTCAGGGTTAGGGGTGTGGTTAGGGTTATGGTTGGGATTAAGGTTAGGGGTGTGTTGGAGTTTGGGGTGTGATTAGGGTTAGGGTAATGTTCGGGTTAGGGGTGTGGTTATGGTTATGGTTGGGATTAGGGGTGTTCTTGGGTTAGGGTTTCAGTTAGAATTAGGGGTTTTCCACTGTTTAGGCACATCAGGGGCTCTCCAAATGCGAAATGGCGTCCGATCTCAATTCTAGCCAATTCTGCGTTGAAAAAAGTAAAACCTTCTTTCCTTCCGAGCTCTCCTGTGCGCCAAAACAGGGGTTTACCCCAACATATGGGGTATCAGCGTACTCAGCACAAATTGTAAAACAACTTTTCGGGTCCAATTTCTTTGGTTACCCTTGGGAAAATAAAAATTTGGAGGGCTAAAAAAAATCATTTTTGTGGGAAAAAATAGATTTTTTATTTTCACGGCTCTGCTTTATAAACTGTAGTGAAACACTTGGGGGTTCAAAGTTCTCACAACACATCTAGATAAGTTCCTTGGGGGGTCTAATTTCCAATATGAGGTCATTTGTGGGGGATTCTACTGTTTAGGTACATCAGGGGCTCTGCAAATGCAATGTGACGCCTGCAGATCATTCCATCTAAGTCTGCATTACAAACGGCACTCCTTCCCTTCCGAGCTCTTCCATGCGCCCAAACAGTAGTTTTCTCCCACATATGGGGTATCAGCGTATTCAGTACAAATTGGACAACAACTTTTGGGGTCCAAGTTCTCCTGTTACCCTTGGGAAAATACAAACCTGGGGGCTAAAAAATAATTTTTGTGGAAATAAAAAAAAGAATTTGTATTTTCACGGCTCTGCGTTATAAACTGTAGTGAAACACTTGGGGGTTCAAAATGCTCACCACACATCTAGATAAGTTCCTTAAGGGGTCTACTTTCTAAAATGGTGTCACTTGTGGGGGGTTTCAATGTTTAGGCACATCAGGGGCTCTTCAAACGTGACATGGCATCCCATGTCAATTCCAGTCAATTTTGCATTGGAAAGTCAAACGGCGCTCCTTCCCTTCCGAGCTCTGCCATGCGCCCAAACAGTGGTTTACCACCATATATGGGGTATCAGCGCACTCAGGACTAATTGCACAACAACGTTTGGGGTCCAATTTCCTCTGTTACCCTTGGGAAAGTAAAACAAATTGGAGCTAAAGTAAATTTTTTGTGAAAAAAAGTGAAATGTTCATTTTTTTTAAACATTCCAAAAATTCCTGTGAAACACCTGAAGGGTTAATAAACTTCTTGAATGTGGTTTTGAGCACCTTGAGGGGTGCAGTTTTTAGAATGGTGTCACACTTGGGTTTTTTCTATCATATAGACCCCTCAAAGTGATTTCAAATGTGATGTAGTCCCTAAAAAAAAAATGGTGTTGTAAAAATGAGAAATCGCTGGTCAACTTTTAACACATAACTCCCTAACAAAAAAAAATTTTGGTTCCAAAATTGTGCTGATGTAAAGTAGACATGTGGAAAATGTTACTTATTAAGTAATTTGTGTCTCATAACTGTGATTTAAGGGCATAAAAATTCAAAGTTGGAAAACTGGGAAATTTTCCAAATTTTTCCAAATTTCCATTTTTTTCACAAATAAACGCAGGAAATATCAAATAAATTTTACCACTAACATGAAGTACAATAAGTCACGAGAAAACAGTGTCAGAATCACTGGGTTCCGTTTAGCGTTCCAGAGTTATAACCTCATAAAGGGACAGTGGTCAGAATTGTAAAAATTGGCCCGGTCATTAAGGCCTCTTTCACACTTCCGTCTTTCAGCTCCTGTCACAATCCGTCGATTTTTGAGAATGCAGGATCTTGCAAAAAAATTTGCAGGATCCTTCATTTTCTCATAGACTTGTATTAGCGACGGATTGTGACGGATGACCATCCGTTTCATCCGTCGTGACCTGGATCCTGCGTAAAAAAAAAAAAAAAAAGGTCCGTCAGGCAGAGAAAAAGTTCAGAGGAACGTTTTTTCTGCACGTCGGAAAATCTGTCAGCGACGCGTCGCTGCCTGTGAAAAGCAGGAATCAGCGACGGGTCCTGCCTTTTCAAACTGAGCATGCGTGGAAGAATTTCACTATTTCTAACACATGTACAGGTGAGCATAGATATGCCGTGTATGACCGCCATCGTCCCTTCACTTTGTATGAAATAGATTACGTACACAGAAGAGAAAATAGAGGTTATACAAGGCAGTTCTGTACTCACCAGGTCAGGTGTCCTAAAACTAATGAGTTTGTGGACACCTGACTTGTTGAGTATAGTTCTGCATTTTATTTCCGCCATTTTCTCTTCACTCTGCAACACTAGTCACAGACTAAAGGTACCGTTACACTAAACAACTTACCAACGATCACGACCAGCGATACGACCTGGCCATGATCGTTGGTAAGTCGTTGTGTGGTCGCTGGGGAGCTGTCACACAGACAGCTCTCTCCAGCGACCAACGATCAGGGGAACGACTTCGGCATCGTTGAAACTGTCTTCAACGATGCCGAAGTCCCCCTGCAGCACCCGGGTAACCAGGGTAAACATCGGGTTACTAAGTGCAGGGCCGCGCTTAGTAACCCGATATTTACCCTGGTTACCATTGTAGAAGTAAAAAAAAAAAAACACTACATACTCACATTCTGATGTCTGTCACGTCCCCCGCCGGCGTCCACAGGGTTAAAACTGCTTTCGGCAAGAGCGCTGCTAATATGCATGCGCTGCTGCTGAGAGCTTCCCTGCACTGAATGTGTCAGCGCTGGCAGTAGCAGCGGTGACCTCACCGCTGGGCTCTGCTTTACAGCCGGCGTTGACACAGTCAGTGCAGGGAAGCTCTCAGCAGCAGCGCGTGCATATTAGCAGCGCTCTTGCTGAAAGCAGTTTTAACCCTGTGGACACCGGGGGACGTGACAGACATCAGAATGTGAGTATGTACTGTTTTTTTTTTAACTTTTACAATGGTAACCAGGGTAAATATCGGGTTATAAGCGCGGCCCGGCGCTTAGTAACCCGATATTTACCCTGGTTACAAGTGAACACATCGCTGGATCGGCGTCACACACGCCGATCCAGCGTTGACAGCGGGTGATCAGTTACCAAAAAAATCATTCCCATCGACCAACGATCTCCCAGCAGGGGCCTGATCGTTGGTCGCTGTCACACATAGCGAGATCGTTAGTGGGATCGTTGCTACGTCACCAAAAGCGTGACGTTGCAACGATATCGTTAACGATATCGTTATGTGTGACTCAGCCTTAAGCAGAAGGAAGAGATTATGGAGATAATACAAGTATAAATATTTTGGCCCACCTCATATCTCTATACTAAAGACACACAAAGCTGCAGTCTTTAATTTGCTAACTACTGGAGCTATGATGTGGCCAAAAAATTAAGTGTTCGGCGCACGGTGTGTGTTGACGGCAGCGAAATACACAAGTAAACCACACATAATTGGGGGCAAAAAACAATATTATTTATTTTGCGATAGACAAAATTTTTATTTACGGCACCTGCTTGGGGTAGAATGATGTAAACGGGGGATGTGAAGCAGTGAGGCCTGGCTAACTGTGGGCGACGCAGAGGTGGCAGGAGAATGGGCAATGAAACTTGTGGGTTCTGGTAGTTCGGGGATAGGGCTTGACACATGAGAGGCTTGAGACGCACTGGAAGGGTGAGACAAACCTGACATTACAGACACACTGGGAGGTGAAGGGGGAGGAATACTAAGAGTCCGCTGTTTTTTTGTTTTTTTTTGTTTCTGGGATTGCCGGGTTCTGGTAAGCCTCGGTGGGCTCATATGTCGTGGCATGGTCGTGGTGGGTGACCTGTCAGGGTCCGGCTGCACTGTGTCAGAGTCCATAGTGCTCGTAGAGCGTGCAGCCATTCCAGAGTCCATAGTGCTCGTAGAGCGTGCAGCCATGCCAGAGTCCATAGTGCTCGTAGAGCGTGCAGCCATGCCAGAGTCCATAGTGCTCGTAGAGCGTGCAGCCATGCCAGAGTCCATAGCGCTTGTAGAGCGGAAGGCCATGCCAGGGTCCTGCTGCATCGTGGTGGTGGTGGCGGTGGTACGGAAGGCCATGCCTGGGTCCTGCTGCATCGTGATGGCGGTGGCGGTACTCAAGGCCATGCCAGGGTGCTGCTACATCGTGGTGGTGGCGGTATGGAAGGCCATGCCAGGGTCCTGCTGCATCGTGGTGGTGGCGGTACGGAAGGCCATGCCTGGGTCCGGCTGCATCGTGGTGTCAGTGTAGGAGGTCCAAGCAGGAGCAGCGGTTGTCATGGTGGTGGCAGTGGGCTGTCCAACAGCGCTCGGCATAGTGGTGGTGCTGTACTGGTGTCAGGCAGTGCTAGGAATAGAGGTGGCCGTGCAGTGGTATGCAGCAGAGGTCGGCATTGAGGTTAATCGTAACAGTGAAGGCACAGGTGGATATGCCCCCACTGTCTGCTGAAAATACCGATTCTGCTGCATAGCCTGCACGTAAGCAGCATTGCAGGCCTGCATGACACTAAGCTGGAGATCAGGAGTAAGGTGTTCCGACATGCCCTGCTCAATTTGGTTAAAAAAATCATGTGCTGGCATCTGGAGGTCGTCTTTTACTTGGTCAAGGCTTTTGGTGACCTCCTGGATACGTGTATTCATGGGGCTAAGGGAAATATCCATTCGGTCACCCAAAGCCTTGAGTCCTTTAAGTGAAAGACCTGTCCGATGCCCTCTGCCGCTGCTGGGAGGAGCCCCCCAAAAAAGGGGCAGAGGACTGGGAAAGGGGAAGACCTGATGGACAATCTTCCTGGTCTCCAGTTTGTGTGGCAGGCCCACTTGCTGCAGCGCTGCTGGATGGCTGGGACGTGGCTGTCTGATGAAGGACCGCTCCAGAACCTGGGCCAACAGTGCTGCTCCATGTGCTGTGAAAAAACGAAAAAAAAAAAATTAATACCACAAATTAGCCAGACGCCAACTCCTGTGGAATAGAAACATACAGATTATGGCAATACAACACAACCTAATGCACGGAAGAAATACTTACGTTCTCTGGGCAAGGACCGGTCTTAAAAATGCCAGAACGCGATGTTATTTGTACTTTCTGATCCTTGCTCCTGAACCACTGGGAACACGGCTCTCTTGACGCAGGTCATTGTTGAAGCAGTCCTTCATCGAACGCCAACGTGTTTTGACTCTGGCCACTGTTGAAAAAACAAAACATAATGGTTAGACAATGGACTTTTGGTCGTGCTCACACAACTGTGTGTGATGAGAGAAACTCCTGAGAGTTTCTTTCATCACACACAGTTGTGTGAGCACGGCCAAGGTCTCTGCTGCTTCACACTGCATTGCAATACTTACCAAATGCATTTCGGACCCGAGTCGGGGCGTTGTCCCAGCCATCCCACATCTCTTTGGCCACCTCATTCCATAGGTGCCGGATCATCACATTGTCCCAGTGCTGTGGAACCCGGGTGTCCCACAACGGGACTCGCTCCTGGACCAGGGAGATGAGGAGGTCATTTTCTATGAGATCTTCATCCCGTTCTGGAACCTAAAAATTAAATAAAGACATTAATGTTGGATACATTAACATAAGGAAAAGAAAGAAAACAGAGGCTGAGAAATGGCATGAATAAGGTAAGTCAAGATACAAAAGGATTCCAGAAGAAAAATGTAAAGAAATAGGAATGTAAAGAAAGGAAGATTCAAGAATACTGAAGTGAGGATACAGTAAACAGTCAGCCTTGTATACGTACACGCTGCCGCCTTGCCACCCGACCGTGACTCCGCTGTTCCTGCCCAGTCTCTGCCGCAGTAGAAGTGCTCTAAAAAAATGAAAAACAAAAATTGTTATATGTGTAGATGTGACAGTGAATACTTACCAATCTGAGGAGGCGAGTACTCACTTCACTGACATGTTCTACTTCAGAAGGCCCAGGACGTTGCTCCTCATCAGAAGAAGAAGACGACATTCTGATGCATGCAGAAAGAAAGAAATGGCAGAAATTAAGACATGTAGAGACAGAAAATAGAAAATAAAGGCATTGGCTAGGATATACTCACATTGTTCAGAGGCTTGTTTGCTCCAAGGTGCTGTGGTCTGTCTGCTCTGCTTAGCTGTCTGCTGAGTAGTGACCTGCAAATGTCCACTCCCTCCCTTTATCACCTTGTATGTGGGGGGTGGCTTATCAGTGTCTAGACATGTTTTTCTCTGGTGCAACGTATGCGTTCACTAACGCAAGCAAACGCATGTGTCTGTGAACGCATGCGTTCACATAGACAGCAATGCGTTTTTTTGGCGCATTCCTTACACAATCGACCGCATACGTTTCTAGGCGGCAAATTGACGCCTCTAAAAATTACTACATGTAGCATTTCCACGCCAAATGCGCAAAAAGCAACCGATCGCAGACGCATGCGTCCCAAATGTTAAATATAGGAATACACAACGCATGCGGATATCTGCGGAAGAAACGCTGCGGACACAACCGCAAATGTGAAACCGGCCCAAGGCTGGGTTCACATTGCGTTAACAGCAGCCCGTTCAACGCATACGTTAACGGGCTGCTGTTAACGCAAGTGCCGGTATGGCAGCGCGCTAGCGCAGATAGAGCATGCTGCAGCCCACGTCTCGGTCCGTCACTCAATGACGGAACATCGCTAGCGCACGCCCATTTTGGCGGTGTTAACGGACTACGTTACACCGCGTTATGCCACGGTGTAACGTAGTCCGTTTAACGGACGCGCAGAACGCAGTGTGAACCTAGGCTAAGCTAGTTCCCGTTCCCCTGGAGGAAACAGCATGTGTACATGAAATGCGATATCCCAGATGTGGCATCGCCGCCTACTGGGGAAAAGCAGTAAATACTTGTATGCTGGCGAAACCTGCAGAACAGAATTTGAGGCTCAGGCTTCCATGACAATATGTGGAAAAGGAAAAGCTGATGCCAGTGAGTCTCTGGCTAAGCTGAGCAAACTAGAAGGTACATACAACACGAAAAAATGTCGAAATGAAGGTATAAGGGAAGGAAAAGACCGTATTATGAAAGGAGTACAAGGTTAACCACAATATAAATAAATAAAGTAAACCAACCAATAAAATCATGAGTCCCCAACAGCTCAAAAACTAATGATACAAAAAAAATTTAAATGAAAAAATATGGGAAAAAAAAGATAATCTTTTAAATATGAAAAGAGAATATGACTCCAGGCAGGAGGGCATCTTATGTAGATTAAAAATATGTAATTCAAAAAGATTAATTGGGCCAAGTGAGATAGCAGGTGTTAGCAACGATGTTCAGATGAGGGTGCAGGCGAAAGGGCTTGATGTACTATAGACGGGAGGACTAGATATTCACTTCTTCCATGAGGTATATGGTCCAAATGCATGTTAGCCCAAGAAAGAGGTAAAGAGAAGCTCCTCGTTGAGACCCATGGGAGCAATGGCCTGTAGGTTGAAAATCCATTGTGCTTCCATCTGAAGTAGACACCTCTGCAGATTGCTGCCTCTTCCATTGCCCCAAATCTTCTGCAGACCGAAAAAGTGGAAATACCAAACCTTTTAAAATTATTTTTCATATTTTACTAAATTAGAAACAAATGATAACATTTTTTTAAGAAAATTTAAACATTAACTCTTTACATTTTTTTTCAATTGCTCGAAAAAAAAAATGTTGATGGCACCTTCCCTTTAACATCATATATCAATTGCAAGTCCTCTAACGTTATTTATGCAATTATTTGTCCGTGCCATAAGGTTTACGTTGGCCAGACTTCCCATGAGTTGAGGAAGAGAGCACAGAAACATCTGTCCACCATCCATCTGGCGGCCTCAGATTCTATGAAGGGTAAGACACTGACCCCTGTGGCCTCCCACTTTTTGTTCCAAAATGGAGGTGGTTCTGATAATATCCGTTATTAAACACTAGGGGGAGCAGCTACTGAAATTTGACAAAAACCTAGTGTACAACTAGCTCACATTACTGCACTGCAGTAATTATGGGCAGAGTCTGCTGACGTGTGTGATGTCACTCCTCCCCTTCTGAGTGTTTGCTAAGGGATAAGAGAGGATAATATTCAGGAACACAGTGAGCAGCCATTTAGTTGGTGACTGCAAAGTTATACTGACAAGTAGACAGTCACCGAGGATGGCAGGCAGCAAGGATTTTGGGAGATATATGGTGGAGGGAGCAGGGTGACAGCAGCACAGAGTATTTCAGGAGAGCAGTGTGCTGGTCTATGGGTGGGCACCCTGTTCAGTGCGCGGAGCAGCCAGGGATTGTGCATAGAGCACTGTCTTTTATACACATGAATGGACCTTCTGCTTGTCTGCTCCACAGAAATCCAGGAAACATTTCTGCTGATTGATGGCCTGTTCTGATCCAGACTTTGCATGCAAAGACCCCATTCCCCTCCTCAGATTCTGTCTTCTCCATCCTTTCCTAGCAATGTGTGAAAGCGAGGTGACAGGCGCAGTCCGGGGTGAAGCTGGGAAGCAGGCTGGGGGAAATGTAGCCATATAGTAACGATAAAAATGAGACCCCTCTCCTCAGCTGCCTCGCCAGCCCTCCCCTGACTGCACCTAACTGCAGGTTATGCTGCCCCCTTTATTACCCCAGACCCGTGTGCAGCTGTTCCCTCGATTGGGTCCCCTTTCTGAAGATAATACTGCCATAGTGTTCTCACATAATACCGCCATATGGATCACACATACCTCCATATAGATCACACATAATACTGTCATATAGTTCTCACATAATACCACCATATAGATCACAAATAACGACACCATATAGATCTCACATAATGCCGTCATATAGTTATGACATAATACAACCATGTAGATCACAAATAATGACGCCATATACTTCTCACATAATACCTCCATATAGATCTCACATAATACCCCCATATAGATCTCACATAATACCCCCATATAGTTCTCACATAATACCATCATATAGATCTCACATAATAACGCCATATAGATCACACATAATACCCCCATATAGTTCTCACATAATACCCCCATATAGATCTCACATAATACCCCCATATAGATCTCACATAATACCACCATATAGATCACAAATAAAGCCATATAGATCACACATTATACCGCCAGTGTTCTCACATAATACCACCATATAGATCACACATAATACTGCCATATGCTTATCACATAATACCCCCATATACAGTACAGACCAAAAGTTTAGACACACCTTCTCATTTAAAGATTTTTCTGTATTTTCATGACTATGAAAATTGTACATTCACACTGAAGGCATCAAAACTATGAATTAACACATGTGGAATTATATACTTAACAAAAAAGTGTGAAACAACTGAAATGATGTCTTATATTCTAGGTTCTTCAAAGTAGCCACCTTTTGCTTTGATGACTGCTTTGCACACTTTTGGCATTCTCTTGATGAGCTTCAAGAGGTAGTCACCGGGAATGGTTTTCACTTCACAGATGTGCCCTGTCAGGTTTAATAAGTGGGATTTTTTGCCTTATAAATGGGGTTGGGACCATCAGTTGTGTTGTGCAGAAGTCTGGTGGATACACAGCTGATAGTCCTACTGAATAGACTGTTAGAATTTGTATTATGGCAAGAAAAAAGCAGCTAAGTAAAGAAAAACGAGTGGCCATCATTACTTTAAGAAATGAAGGTCAGTCAGTCCGAAAAATTGAGAAAACTTTGAAAGTGTCCCCAAGTGCAGTGTCAAAAACCATCAAGCGCTAAAAAGAAACTGGCTCACATGAGGACCGCCCCAGGAAAGGAAAGGAAGACCAAGAGTCACCTCTGCTTCTGAGGATAAGTTTATCCGAGTCACCAGCCTCAGAAATCGCAGGTTAACAGCAGCTCAGATTAGAGACCAGGTCAATGCCACATAGAGTTCTAGCAGCAGACACATCTGTACAACAACTGTTAAGGCTACTTTCACACTAGCGTCGGTACGGCGCCGTCGCCATGCGTCAGCCCAACGTACCGACGCACATTGTGAAATAAATGCACAACGGGGGCAGCGGATTCAGTTTTTTAACGCATCCGCTGCCCCATTGTAATGTCCGGGGAGGAGGGGGTGGAGTTTCGTACGTGCACGCGCGGTCGAAAATGGCGGACACGATGCACAAAAAATCGTTACATGGAACGTTTTTTTGTGCCGACGGTCTGCCAAAACACGACGCATCCGTTGCACGACCGATGCGACGTGTGGCAATGTGTCGCTAATGCAAGTGTATGGAGAAAAAAACGCATCCTGTGGGCAACTTTGCAGGATGCGTTTTTTTCTCCAAAACGACGAATTGCGACGTGCGTCACACGACGAAAGTGTGAAAGTAGCCTAAGAGGAGATTTTGTGCAGCAGGCCTTCATGATAAAATAGCTGCTAGGAAACCACTGCTAAGGACAGGCAACAAGCAGAAGAGACTTGTTTGGGCTAAAGAACACAAGGAATGGACATTACACCAGTGGAAATCTGTGCTTTGGTCTGATGAGTCCAAATTTGAGATCTTTGGTTCCAACCACTGTGCCTTTGTGCGACGCAGAAAAGGTGAACAGATGGACTCTACATGCCTGGTTCCCACCGTGAAGCATGGAGGAGGAGGTGTGATGGAATGGGGGTGCTTTGCTGGTGACACTGTTTGGGATTTATTCAAAACAGAAGGCATACTGAATCAGCATGGCTACCACAGCATCTTGCAGCGGCATGCTATTCCATCCGGTTTGCCTTTAGTTGGACCATCATTTATTTTTCAACAGGACAATGACCCCAAACACACCTCCAGGCTGTGTAAGGGCTATTTGACCAAGAAGGAGAGTGATGGGGTGCTACGCCAGATGACCTGGCCTCCACAGTCACCAGACCTGAACCCAATCAAGATGGTTTGGAGTGAGCTGGACCGCAGATTGAAGGCAAAAGGGCCAACAAGTGCTAAGCATCTCTGGCAACTCCTTCAAGATTGTTGGAAGACCATTCCCGGTGACTACCTCTTGAAGCTCATCAAGAGAATGCCAAGAGTGTGCAAAGCAGTCATCAAAGCAAAAGGTGGCTACTTTGAAGAACCTTAAGGGTATGTTTCCACGGTAAGTAAACGCTGCTTGTTTGACGCTGCAGCGTCAAACAAGCAGCGTCCAGATGTTCCAGCATAGTGGAGGGGATTTTATGAAATCCCGTCTCCACTATGCGTGGAAACCCGCACGCGGCGGCCCTGCGACTCCGGACATGCTGCGCGTCTTTTCAGATCGCAGCATGTCCGTACACCTTGCGGGGACGCAGCGTCCCCGCAAGGCATATCACAGGGCCCTATGGCGAGGGGTGCGATGATCCCGGATGTGTACTGTACACATCCGGCACCATCGCGTCCCAGGAAGGCGATCCCGCCGGCAAACCGGACCGTGGAGCCATACCCTAAGGCATATTTTCAGTTGTTTCACACTTTTTTGTTAAGTATATAATTCCACATGTGTTAATTCATAGTTTTGATGCCTTCAGTGTGAATGTACAATTTTCATAGTCATGAAAATACAGAAAATATTTAAATGAGAAGGTGTGTCCAAACTTTTGGTCTGTACTGTAGATCTCACATAATACCGCCATATAGATCACATAATACCGCCATAGTGTTCTCACATAATACCGTCATAGTTCTCACATACCGCCATATAGATCTCACATAATATCGCCATATAATTCTCACATAATACTTTCATAATCTTCTCACATAATACTACCATATAGATTACAAATAACGCCGCCATATAGATCACACATAATACCGCCAGTGTTCTCACATAATACCACCATATAGATCACACATAATACCATCATATAGATCAGTGCTCCCCAACTCCAGTCCTCAAGGCCCACCAACAGATCATGTTTTCAGGATTTCCTTTGTATTGCACAGTTGATGAAATTATCACTGATATAGATCACACATAATACCGCCATAGTGTTCTCACATAATACCGCCATATAGGTCGCACACAATACCACCATGTAGATCACACATAAAACCACCATATAATTCTCACATAATACTGCCACATAGATCACACATAATCGCACAAAATAGTTCTCATATAATACCGTCATATAGTTTTTACATTATTCCACCATACTGATCAAACATAATACCACCATACAGATCACATATAATACCATCATATAGATCACACATAATGCCATAGTACAGATCACACATAATACTTAGCGGCATCATGTGTGATCTATATGGCAGTATTATGTAATAAATATATATGGCGGCATTATATGTTATCCATATGGTAGTGTGCTGTTCTATGGGGGGGTCACAGATATATGGTGGAAGGAGCAGGGTGACAGCACAGAGTATTTCAGGAGAGCAGTGTGCTGGTCTATGCTCACACTCACATTCACAACTGTGGCCCTTACTGGCTATTAAAATGGGGGACGCCCCAAAAAATGATGTGTGGTCCACCTATAATTAATAACAAGCAAAGGCTATGCAGATAGCTGCGGGCTGATATAAATAGCCTAGGAAGGGGCCATGGATATTGCCCCCTCGGCGAAAAACATCAGCTCTCAGCCACCCCAGAAATGGCGCATCTATTAGATGTGCCTTTTCTGGCGCTTTTCCTAGCTCTTCTCCCTTGCCCTGTAGTAGTGGCAAGTGGGGTTCATATTTGTGGGGTTGATGTCACCTTTGTATTGTCCGTGACATCAAGCCCACGGCTTAGTAATGGAGAGGCGTCAATAACACCTATCCATTACTAATCCTATAGTTGGTTTGTAAAAAAAGACACATCCAGATTAAAGTCCTTTCTTAATTAAACCATACTTACCGAACGCATAATCCCCGACTCCCTCGTGTCCTGCAACAAAAATAAAATAAACCACAAATATTCCTCACCTGCCTGCCGAGAAGATAACACTGGTCAACGCAATTTTTCTGGTAAAAGGTTTTAAAACATATTTTAAGTCAATTTTGGCTGCTGATTACGAATATGAACTCAGTTTTTGGCTATCACATCAGGATTTCGAGATTTTAACCCCTTCATGACCTTGCCGTTTTTTGCAATTCTGACCAGTGTCCCTTTATGAGGTAATTACTCAGGAACGCTTCAACGGATCCTAGCGATTCTGAGATTGTTTTTTCGTGACATATTGGGCTTCATGTTAGTGGTAAATTTAGGTCGATAATTTCTGAGTTTATTTGTGAAAAAAACGGAAATTTGGCAAAAATTTTGAAAATTTCGCAATTTTCACATTTTGAATTTTTATTCTGTTAAACCAGAGAGTTATGTGACACAAAATAGTTAATAAATAACATTTCCCACATGTCTACTTTACATCAGCACAATTTTGGAAACAAATTTTTTTTTTGCTAGGAAGTTATAAGGGTTAAAATTTGACCAGTGATTTCTCATTTTTACAACAAAATTTACAAAACCATTTTTTTTAGGGACCACCTCACATTTGAAGTCAGTTTGAGGGTTCTATATGGCTGAAAATACCCAAAAGTGACACCATTCTAAAAACTGCACCCCTCAAGGTGCTCAAAACCACATTCAAGAAGTTTATTAACCCTTCAGGTGTTTCACAGCAGCAGAAGCAACATGGAAGTAAAAAATGAACATTTAACTTTTTAGTCACAAAAATGATATTTTAGCGAAATTTTTTTTATTTTCCCAAGGGTAAAAGGAGAAACTGGACCACGGACGTTGTTGTCCAATTTGTCCTGAGTACGCTGATACCTCATATGTGGGGGTAAACCACTGTTTGGGCGCATGGCAGGGCTCGGAAGGGAAGGAGCGCCATTTGACTTTTTCAATGAAAAATTGGCTCCAATCTTTAGCGGACACCATGTCGCGTTTGGAGAGCCCCCGTGTGCCTAAACATTGGAGCTCCCCCACAAGTGACCCCATTTTGGAAACTAGACCCCCCCAAGGAACTTATCTAGAAGCATAGTGAGCACTTTAAACCCCCAGGTGCTTCACAAATTGATCCGTAAAAATGAAAAACTACTTTTTTTTCACAAAAAAATTATTTTAGCCTCAATTTTTTCATTTTCACATGGGCAACAGGATAAAATGGATCCTAAATTTTGTTGGGCAATTTCTCCTGAGTACACCAATACCTCACATGTGGGGGTAAACCACTGTTTGGGCACATGGTAAGGCTCGGAAGGGAAGGAGCGCCATTTGACTTTTTGAATGGAAAATTAGCTCCAATCGTTAGCGGACACCATGTCGCGTTTGGAGAGCCCCTGTGTGCCTAAACATTGGAGCTCTCCTACAAGTGACCCCATTTTGGAAACTAGACCCCCCAAGGAACTTATCTAGATGCATAGTGAGCACTTATAACCCCCAGGTGCTTCACAGAAGTTTATAACGCAGAGCCGTGAAAATAAAAAAATAATTTTTCTTTCCTCAAAAATGATTTTTAGCCCAGAATTTTTTATTTTCCCAAGGGTAATAGGAGAAATTGGACCCCAAATGTTGTTGTCCAGTTTGTCCTGAGTACGATGATACCCCATATGTGGGGGTAAACCACTGTTTGGGCGCACGGCAGGGCTCGGAAGGGAAGGCACGCCATTTGGCTTTTTGAATGGAAAATTAGCTTTAATCATTAGCGGACACCATGTCGCGTTTGGAGAGCCCCTGTGTGCCTAAACATTGGAGCTCCCGCACAAGTGACCCCATTTTGGAAACTAGACCTCCCAAGGAACTAATCTAGATGTGTGGTGAGCACTTTGAACCCCCAAGTGCTTCACAGAAGTTTATAACGCAGAGCCATGAAAATAAAAAATAATTTTTCTTTTCTCAAAAATGATTTTTTAGCCCACAATTTTTTATTTTCCCAAGGGTAATAGGAGAAATTGGACCCCAAAAGTTGTTTTCCAGTTTCTCCTGAGTACGATGATACCCCATATGTGGGGGTAAACCACTGTTTTGGTACACGTCGGGGTTCGGAAGGGAAGTAGTGACGTTTTGAAATGCAGACTTTGATGGAATGCTCTGCGGGCGTCAGGTTGCGTTTGCAGATCCCCTGATGTGCCTACACAGTAGGAACTCCCCACAATTGACTCCATTTTGGAAACTAGACCCCCAAGGGAACTTATCTAGATGTGTGGTGAGCACTTTGAACCCCCAAGTGCTTCACAGAAGTTTATAACGCAGAGCCGTGAAAATAATAAATGTGTTTCCTTTCCTCAAAAATATTTTTTTAGCCCAGAATTTTTTATTTTTGCAAGAGTAACAGGAGAAATTGGACCCCAAAAGTTGTTGTCCAGTTTCTCCTGAGTACGCTGATACCCCATATGTGGGGGTAAACCACTGTTTGGGTACATGCCGGGGCTCGGAAGGGAAGTAGTGACGTTTTGGAATGCAGACTTTGATGGAATGGTCTGCGGGCATCATGTTACGTTTGCAGAGCCCCTGATATGCCTAAACAGTAGAAACACCCCACAAATGACCCCATTTTGGAAACTAGACCCCCCAAGGAACTTATCTAGATGTGTGGTGAGCACGTTCAACCCCCAAGTGCTTCACAGAAGTTTACAACGCAGAGCCGTGAAAATAAAAAATCATTTTTCTTTCCTCAAAAAAGATGTTTTAGCAAGCAATTTTTTATTTTCGCAAGGGTAACAGGAGAATTTGGACCCCAATATTTGTAGCCCAGTTTGTTGTGAGTACGCTGATACCCCATATGTGGGGGTAAACCACTGTTTGGGCACACGTCAGGGCTCGGAAGGGAAGTAGTGACATTTGAAATGCAGACTTTGATGGAATGGTCTGCGGGCGTCACATTGCATTTGCAGAGCCCCTGATGTGCCTAAACAGTAGAAACACCCCACAAGTGACCCCATTTTGGAAACTAGACCCCCGAAGGAACTTATCTAGATGTGTGGTGAGCACTTTCAACCCTCAAGTGCTTCACAGAAGTTTATAACGCAGAGCCGTGAAAATAAAAAATAATTGTTCTTTCCTCAAAAATTATGTTTTAGCAAGTAATTTTTTATTTTTGCAAGGGTAACAGGAGAAATTGGACCCCAACAGTTGTTGCCCAGTTTGTCCTGAGTACGCTGGTACCCCAAATGTGGGGGTAAACCACTGTTTGGGCGCACGTCGGGGCTTGGAAGGGCGGGAGCACCATTTGACTTTTTGAACGCAAGATTGGCTGGAATCAATGGTGGCGCCATGTTGCGTTTGGAGACCCCTGATGTGCCTAAACAGTGGAAACCCCTCAATTCTAACTTCAACACTAACCCCAACACACCCCTAATCCTAATCCCAACTGTAGCCATAACCCTAATCACAACCCTAACCCCAACACACCCCTAACCACAACCCTAACCGCAACACAACCGTAACCCTAATTCCAACCCTAATCCTAACCCTAATCCCAACCGTAACCCTAATCCCAACCCTAACCACAACTGTAACCCCAACACACCCCTAACCCTATCCATAACCCTAACCACAAGCCTAATCTTAACCCTATTTCAAACCCTAGCCCTAATTCCAACCCTAACTCTAATTCCAACCCTAACCCTAAGGCTATGTGCCCACGTTGCGGATTCGTGTGAGATTTTTCCGCACGATTTTTGAAAAATCTGCAGGTAAAAGGCACTGCGTTTTGCCTGCGGATTTACAGCAGATTTCCAGTGTTTTTTTGTGCGGATTTCACCTGCGGATTCCTATTGAGGAACAGGTGTAAAACGCTGCGGAATCCGCACAAAGAATTGACATGCTGCGGAAAATACAATGCAGCGTTTCTGCACGGAATTTTCCGCACCATGGGCACAGCGGATTTGGTTTTCCTTAGGTGTACATGGTACTGTAAACCTGATAAAAAACTGCTTCGAATTCGCAGCGGCCAATCCGCTGCGGATCCGCGGCCAATCCGCTGCCAATCCGCTGCGGATCCGCGGCCAATCCGCTGCGGATCCGCGGCCAATCCGCTGCCGATCCGCTGTAGATCCGCTGCCGATCCGCGGCCGATCCGCTGCGGATCCGCGGCCGATCCGCTGCGGATCCGCGGCCGATCCGCTGCCGATCCGCGGCCGATCCGCTGCCGATCCGCGGCCGATCCGCTGCGGATCCGCGGCCGATCCGCTCTGTGTGCACATGCCATAACCCTAACCCTACCCGTAACCCTAACCCTACCCCTACCCCTAGTTCTAACCCTAGTTCTAACCCTAACCCTAGTGGAAAAAGAAAAAAAAATATTTTCTTTATTTTATTATTGTCCCTACCTATGGGGGTGATAAAGGGGGGGGTTTATTTATTATTTTTTTATTTTGATCGCTGTGGTAGAACCTACCACAGCGATCAAAATGTACTTGTAAGGAATCTGCCAGCTTGCAGATTCGGCGGGCGCACTGAGCATGCGCCTGCCATCTTGGAAGATGGCGGCGCCCAGGGAGAAGACGGACCGACTTCGGGAGGATCGGTAAGTATGAGGGGGTGGGGGGGGGGGGTGGATCGGAGCACAGGGGGGGGGATCGGAGGACGGGGGGAGCGGACAGGAACACGGGGGAGCGGACAGGAGCACGGGGGAGCGAACAAGGGAACGGAGGGGGGTACCGGACAGAACGGAGGACTGGGGAGGAGATCGGGGGCGGTGGGGGGGGCCAGAACATGATTTCCAGCCATGGCAGATGCTATTGCAGCATCGGCCATGGCTGGATTGCAATATTTCACCATTTTCATAGGTGAAATATTGCAAATTGCTCTGATTGGCTGTTGCACTTTCAACAGCCAATCAGAGCGATTGTAGCCACGTGGGGGCAAAGCCACCCCCCCTAGGCTGAAGTACAACTACCCCTCTCCCTGCAGATCGGGTAAAATAGGAATTAACCCTTTCACCCGATCTGCAGGGATGCGATCATTCCATGACGCCGCATAGGCGTCATGGGTCGGGAAGGGGTTAAATTTTTGATGAAAATTACTCCTATCTAATGTTTTATGATAAAAACACATGATTTTCGATACTACATTGTATATTTTTAATCAAGGAATAACAAAGATTACAAAGTCTATGTACAGCAAATCAAATATACTTACAGAATTAAACTACAAAATATAAAAACACATATATATGGCACACAGATGAATGGCAATTGGAAGTTATTTGAACTTTCTTTTCTTGGCTGATCTGTGATGTACAGCTTCTGGGTTGTCTCTCATCAAGCTCCAGCAATAGTCAGCCATCATATGTGAGTCCCACCGGCCTTGATACCGTTCTTCCATTGTTTTAATGTCATGATGAAAACGCTCCCCTTGTTCCTCGCTCACATCCCCAAGGTTCTCTGGAAAAAAGTCCAAATGGCTGTGTAAATAGTGAATCTTGATACTCATTCTACATCCATTTTTTCCCGCAGACTCATTAGTAGCTTTTCCACAATCTACTATATAATTGTCTAAGGGTCACTTCCGTCTGTCCTTCTGTCTTTCTTTCTGTCTGTCACGGATATTCATTGGTCGCGGCCTCTGTCATGGAATCCAAGTCGCTGATTGGTCGTGGCAAAACGCCCACGACCATTGCCACGACCAATCAGCGACGGACACAGTCCAGCGGCAAAATGGCCGCTCTTTCCTCCCCGCAGTCAGTGCCCGCTGCATACTCCCCTCCACTCAGCCCTCACACAGGGTTAATGCCAGCGTTACCGGAGCGCGGTGTAACACACTCTGGTTACGCAGCTATTAACCCTGTGTGACCAAATTTTTACTACTGATGCTGCGTATGCGTTATCAATAGTAAAAAGATCTAATGTTACAAATAATAATAATAATGAAAAAAGGTTATTCTCACCCTCCGACGTGGTGCGGTGTCCTCAGCAATGCAAGCGGCAGGTTTCGGTGCCAAGGATGCTATGCGAGAAGGACCTGCCATGTCATGTGACCGCGACGTCATCACGGGTCCTGCGCGCCTGCGCGAGAAGGACCTGCCATGACGTCACGGTCATGTGACCGTGACGTCATCACAGGTCCTGCGCTCATACTAACCCTGGGACCGGAAGCTGCCGCGTGCACCGTACACAGGCGCCAGGACTTCAACGGCACTTCGGAAGGTGACTATATGTTCATTTTTTATTTTACGTCACTGGGCAATATACTATGTTACTAGGCAATATACTACGTGGCTGGGGAATATACTACGTGGCTGACCAATATACTACATACTACGTGGCTGGGCAATATACTACGTGGCTGGGCAATATACTACGTCGCTGAGCAATATATTACGTGACTGGGCAATATACTACGTGACTGGGCAATTGTTGTGAATTCTGCTCTTGGGCTCCCTCCGGTGGTTGTAAGTGGTAGCGCTGCTGTCTCTGAATCACAGCATTTATCAGGTGTTTTCACTTTTTGCAATTTGGACAGGGCTATTTAGTCTTGCTTCACCCTTTAGTCAGTGCCAGTTGTCCATTGTTCCTGGAGGATTCACATCCCTGCCTGGTCTCTTCTGCTTTGCAGTGCTTTTCAACAAAGATAAGTTCTGGCCTTGATTTTGCTGTCCACATGCTGTGGTCTTATTGTTCAGTTATTTTCCATGTTTTGTCGTGTCCAGCTTGGTCTGTATAAGGATTTGTTTAGCCACGCTGGTATCTCTGGAGATGCAGATATACCCTCCATGTCTTTAGTTAGCTGTGGAGTTTTTGTATTTTCTGTGGTGGATATTTTCTAGTATTTTAATACTGACCGCATAGTACTCTGTCCTGTCCTTTCTATTTAGCTAGAAGTGGCCTCCTTTGCTAAATTCTCATTTCAGTCTGTGTATGTTTTTTCCCTCTCCTCTCACAGTCAATATTTGTGGGGGGCTGCCTGTTCTTTGGGGATTTTCTCTGAGGCAAGATAGTTTTCCCTTTTCTATCTCTAGGGGTAATTAGTCCTCCGGCTGTGTCGAGATGTCTAGGGAGCGCTAGGTACATGCCACGGCTACTTCTAGTTGTGGTGTTAGGTTCAGGGTCTGCGGTCAGTATAGGTACCACCTTCTCCAGAGTACGTCCCATGCTGCTCTTAGGCCACCAGATCATAACAGTACAACTGGCCAACAATGAGTTAACCGCATCTCAGAAGAAGGGAAGGAAAGTGCTGAGCCATTTTTTTTTCTGTAGTCTGTTGTGTTTTTTTTTTCTCTTCCCTCTTTGCCCCTGGGTGGCTGAGGAGTTCGGCGCTAGTATGGATGTTCAGGGATTGGCTTCTCGTGTGGATCAACTTGCTGCTAGAGTACAGGGTATTTCCGATTATATCGTTCAGACTCCAGTTTTAGAGCCTAGAATTCCAACTCCTGATTTGTTTTTTGGGGATAGGTCCAAATTTCTGAGCTTTAAAAATAACCGTAAACTGTTTTTTTCTCTGAAACCCCGTTCCTCTGGTGATCCCATCCAGCAGGTTAAAATTATTATA
This sequence comes from Ranitomeya variabilis, assembly GCF_051348905.1. Taxonomy (NCBI): domain Eukaryota; kingdom Metazoa; phylum Chordata; class Amphibia; order Anura; family Dendrobatidae; genus Ranitomeya; species Ranitomeya variabilis. The sequence continues at coordinate 393,961,531 of NC_135232.1, forward strand.
TCTCTGCTGCGTGGTGACCCCCAGGATTGGGCATTTGCCCTGGAACCTGGGAATCCGGCGTTGCTTAATGTAGACACCTTTTTTCAGGCGCTTGGGTTATTGTATGACGAACCTAATTCAGTGGATCTTGCTGAGAAGACCTTGTTGGCCCTGTCTCAGGGTCAAGAAGCGGCAGAATCATATTGCCAGATGTTTAGAAAATGGTCTGTACTGACTAAATGGAATGAGGATGCCTTGGCGGCAATCTTCAGAAAGGGTCTTTCTGAATCCGTTAAAGATGTTATGGTGGGGTTCCTCACGCCTGCTGGTCTGAGTGATTCTATGTCTCTGGCCATTCAGATTGATCGGCGCTTGCGCGAGCGCAGAGTTGTGCACACTATGGCATTGTCTTCCGAGCACAGTCCTGAGCCTATGCAGTGTGATAGGATTGTGTCTAGAGCTGAACGACAAGGATTCAGACGTCAGAATAGGTTGTGTTTTTACTGCGGCGATTCTGCTCATGTTATTTCTGATTGCCTTAAGCGTACCAAGAGAATCGCTGGTTCTGTTACCATCAGTACTGTACAACCTAAATTTCTGTTATCTGTGACCCTGATCTGCTCATTATCGTCATTTTCTGTCATGGCATTTGTGGATTCAGGCGCCGCTCTAAATTTAATGGACTTAGAATTTGCCAGACGTTGTGGTTTGCCCTTGCAGCCTTTGCAGAGTCCTATTCCTTTGAGGGGCATTGATGCTACACCGTTGGCTAAAAATAAACCTCAGTTTTGGACACAGCTGACCATGTGCATGGCGCCAGCCCATCAGGAAGATTGTCGTTTTCTGGTGTTGCATAATTTGCATGATGCTATTGTGCTGGGTTTCCCATGGTTACAGGTGCATAATCCGGTATTAGATTGGAAATCTATGTCTGTGACTAGTTGGGGTTGTCAGGGGGTTCATGGTGACGTTCCTGTGATGTCAATTGCCTCCTCCCCCTCTTCTGAAATTCCTGAGTCTTTGTCAGATTTCCAGGATGTATTCAATGAGCCCAAGTCCAGTTCCCTTCCACCGCATAGGGACTGTGATTGTGCTATTGACTTGATTACAGGCTGTAAGTTCCCTAAAGGCCGACTTTTCAACCTGTCTGTGCCAGAACATACCGCCATGCGGAGCTATGTGAAGGAGTCCTTGGAGAAGGGGCATATTCGGCCATCTTCTTCACCATTGGGAGCAGGTTTTTTCTTTGTTGCCAAAAAAGATGGCTCCTTGAGACCCTGTATTGATTATCGCCTCTTGAATAAGATCACGGTCAAATTCCAATACCCTTTGCCTTTGCTTTCTGATCTGTTTGCTAGGATTAAGGGGGCTAGTTGGTTTACTAAGATTGACCTTCGAGGGGCATATAATCTGGTTCGTATTAAGCAGGGGGACGAATGGAAAACTGCGTTTAATACGCCCGAAGGCCATTTTGAATACCTTGTGATGCCATTCGGACTCTCTAATGCTCCATCTGTGTTTCAGTCCTTCATGCATGATATATTTCGGAATTATCTTGATAAATTCATGATTGTATATTTGGAGGATATTTTGATTTTTTCAGATGATTGGGAGTCTCATGTGAAACAAGTCAGGATGGTATGTCAGATCCCTCGTGATAATGCCTTGTTTGTGAAGGGGTCTAAGTGCCTCTTTGGAGTACAGAAGATTTCTTTTTTGGGCTTCATTTTTTCTCCCTCATCTATGGAAATGGATCCGGTTAAGGTTCAGGCCATTCATGATTGGATCCAGTCCACATCCGTGAAGAGCCTTCAGAAATTTTTGGGCTTTGCTAATTTTTATCGCCGTTTCATTGCCAACTTCTCCAGTGTGGTTAAACCCCTGACCGATTTGACGAAGAAAGGCGTTGATGTTACGAATTGGTCCTCTGCGGCTGTTTCTGCCTTTCAGGAGCTTTAACGCCGATTTACTTCTGCCCCTGTGTTGCGTCAGCCGGATGTTTCTCTTCCTTTTCAGGTTGAGGTTGACGCTTCTGAGATTGGGGCAGGGGCCGTTTTGTCTCAGAGGAATTCTGATGGTTCCTTGATGAAACCGTGTGCCTTCTTTTCTCGAAAGTTTTCGCCTGCGGAACGCAATTATGATGTCGGCAATCGTGAGTTGTTGGCTATGAAGTGGGCATTTGAGGAGTGGCGACACTGGCTTGAGGGGGCCAAGCACCATATTGTGGTCTTGACCGATCATAAGAATCTGATTTATCTCGAGTCTGCCAAACGGCTGAATCCTAGACAGGCCCGATGGTCCCTGTTTTTCTCCCGTTTTGATTTTGTGGTCTCGTATCTTCCGGGTTCTAAGAATGTTAAGGCTGATGCCCTCTCTAGGAGCTTTTTGCCTGATTCTCCTGGGGTCCTTGAGCCGGTCGGTATTCTGAAGGAAGGGGTGATTCTTTCTGCCATCTCCCCTGATTTACGATGGGTTCTTCAGAAATTTCAGGCTGATAAACCTGACTGCTGTCCAGTGGGGAAATTGTTTGTTCCTGATAGATGGACTAGTAGAGTGATTTCGGAGGTTCATTGTTCTGTGTTGGCTGGTCATCCTGGGATTTTTGGTACCAGAGATTTGGTTGGTAGGTCCTTTTGGTGGCCTTCTTTGTCACGGGATGTGCGTTCTTTTGTGCAGTCCTGTGGGACTTGTGCGCGGGCCAAGTCTTGCTGTTCCCGCGCTAGTGGGTTGCTTTTGCCCTTGCCGGTCCCTGAGAGGCCTTGGACGCATATTTCTATGGATTTTATTTCGGATCTTCCGGTTTCCCAGAGGATGTCTGTTATCTGGGTGGTTTGTGACCGGTTTTCTAAGATGGTTCATTTGGTACCTTTGCCTAAGTTGCCTTCCTCTTCTGATTTGGTTCCGTTGTTTTTTCAGCATGTGGTTCGTTTGCATGGCATTCCGGAGAACAATGTGTCCGATAGAGGTTCCCAGTTTGTTTCTAGGTTTTGGCGGGCCTTTTGTGCTAGGCTGGGCATTGATTTGTCTTTTTCTTCCGCATTTCATCCTCAGACAAATGGCTAAACCGAGCAAACTAATCAGACTTTGGAAACTTATTTGAGATGCTTTGTGTCTGCTGATCAGGATGATTGGGTGGCTTTCTTGCAGGGTGGATTTGATTTAAAGGGCCACTGTCACCCCCTCCAGCTATAAACTAAAAGAGCCACCTTGTGCAGCAGTAATGCTGCATTCTAACAAGGTGGCTCTTTTAGTTTTTGATTCAGTTAATCCCTGAATAAAGCATTTTAAAGTTTGCCACAAATACCTATCTTTGTACCTGGAGGCGGTCCGAAGCCTCCTCTATGAATCTCCCAACTGCCGTCACTCTTCTCTTCAGGGGCGATGGTCGCCGCCCCCTGCGCGCTGTTTCTTCTTAAATCCGGCGCCTGCGCTTTGCGTGCCTGCCTGGGGCAGGCGCAGTCTTCATTGTCAGTCACTGCTCAGATGCAGGTTGCCGCAATATACACTAATCCTCACCAGCGTTTGTAATGAGGCAGCCGCAAATAACAATGCTGGAAGGCGGGGGAGCAGGGGGAGCGTCCGAGATGGGGGAGCGCCTGAACAGCGCAGTGTGCATGCCCAGGAATGCCAGCCCCGCACTGTGCATAATGAATAACACAGTGCGGGGCGGGGATTCAGCAACAGGGTGGCCGCACTGCCCGCACAGGCGCAGTCAGGCACCCTGCATCTGAGCTGTGACTGACAATGAAGACTGCGCCTGCCCCAGGCAGGCACGCACAGCGCAGGCGCCGGATTTAAGAAGAAACAGCGCGCAGGGGGCGGCGACCATCGCCCCTGAAGAGAAGAGTGACGGCAGTTGGGAGATTCATAGAGGAGGCTTCGGACCGCCTCCAGGTACAAAGTCAGTTATTTGTGGCAAACTTTAAAACGCTTTATTCAGGGATTAACTGAATCAAAAACTAAAAGAGCCACCTTGTTAGAATGCAGCATTACTGCTGCACAAGGTGGCTCTTTTAGTTTATAACGGCTGGAGGGGGTGACAGTGGCCCTTTAAATCTAACTGATTTAAATCACGATTTAAATCACGATTTAAATCACTAGTCAGTAAGGCTTGATTTAAATCAGTGATTTAAATCAAAGTTTCTACCTAAACTAGTTCTTGCTACTTTAACATGCAAGTAGATGAAGATTTTTAGAATCACTTTTTATATTACTTTTTTCTCCCCAGTTTAATGGGTTAATCATTCATATTTGGATACCACTGTACTTAGGAAGGAGAAAAATAATCCTGACCTTAATAACAATTTAAATAGATTTATTCAACTGAAACAATAACAACATTACAGCATAAGTTATTTGCTTAAACAAACATCCATGTTTGTTAACTAATTTGGCTAAACAAAATATATATATATTTTAAGAAACTTAGACTGTCAGCCCAGCCGACACATGAAAAACTTAAATACTACTGTCCCTGCTGTCCTCTGTAGCTCACTTGTCGTCATCTTCATCATCATCTTCTTCTTTGTTCCTATTCATAATCTGGAAAAGAAAAACAAGCTTTCCTGCTTTATTGGGTCCCAACCGATTTCTCAATTTAGAATGAATGAGTCCAAAGGAAGAGAATATTCTTTCAACGCCTGCAGAAGAAGCTACTGCCGTTAAAAGTGAAATCATTACTTGAACAGTCTCTAAATCCAAGCGCTTAAGTGACTTCCACCAGTTTACTGGTGTGACCTTCCTTAAAATATCTTCAGCAAACATATATTTCTTGAATGGTTCCCCCTTAGCTCTGAAGTTTATTATAGTTGGCATTAAAGATGGGTGATTGCTGGATACCCATGTCATAGCTAACTCCTCTTCCTCAGCACTTAGGTTTTGACCCTGATATTGGATATTGACAATATTTGCCAAAAAATGAGCTGGAGTCAGTGCTTGTCCCATTCGTTTGTTTACTGCTTGTAATTTAATTCTGTCCATGTGTAGTTCTGTTTTTAAGTGTTCACTCAGTTCCTTCCAAATTTCAACAGCATCCGCAATAAAACAGCTATTTTTCTGTATTTTGTTTAAAGCTTGAGAGATGGGTTTCAGGAAGCTCAGCATATGTTCAACATTTCTCTTAAGCCCAATGTTGAGGATTTTGGCCGTGACAGTGCCATCTATTTTATCTCGATTTTCTTCACAAAGTGTCATCAGAATAGGCCAGTTTTTGATATACTGCTCAAAACAGTCCACCACAGAGTTCCATCTAACATCTTGTGAGAGCGTTAGCTTGGTTCCACCCATCCTTTTCAGAGCTGCTGCAGCAAAATAATTATTACGAAAGTATTTAGCAATTTCAACAACATTAGCCTTTATTTCTGGAACACTTAAGTCTTTGGCTAAGAGGTGCAGCAAATGAGCACTGCAACCATATGTTATTAGCAGCTTTGTATTCCCTCCCTGCTCTTCTAAATCTCTTCTCATCTTGGATACGTTTGCAGCATTGTCAGTGACCAAACTGTGTACTAGACATTAGAATTTTTGTTCACATGTCGTTATAGCTTTTACTGCCACTTCTTGTAAGTATTCTGCTGTGTGTGCATTTCCTGACGTATCAGTTGTTTGTGCAAGGAAGACTTTACCTTCTTCTGTTGTTATACAAGCACATACAATAGGATCATTGTGGACATTACTCCACCCATCAATACTTAGGTTAACAATTTTACCCTCCAGAGCTGTTGCACATTGCTCCATTTCTCTGTCATACACTTGATCCAGCAGTTTCCCTGCAACATCAGCTCTGCTGGGTGGACTGTATCCTGGTCTCAGTGACTGAACCATATTAATGAAATGTGGGTTCTCAGTCAGACGGAAAGAAGAGTTCGTTGCATAAATAAACTGGGCAATTTTTTCAGCAATCAACTCTTTTTCTAATCTGCTAGTTCTTATCACAAACCTATCTATGGTGGTTCCAGGAGGTAAAGGTTTTTTTCTTCCTTTTGGGTGATGGTGATATGTGGCTGTGGGTGTCTGATGATGATGCTGCTGCTAATGAAGCACTATCCTGGATGGATAACTCTGAAACTGTAGAACAGGATGATGGTGATCTTGGAGGTGGATAGTTTCCAGAATCCATGAATTCCCCTAAACAAAAAAAGTCAATGCTGTTATTTTATTGTTTATACAATTTCTGCTTATTGTACACAACACATCACTGCCCCTGCCCCAAAAGGAATATTTGTTTTTCTTCATAACTGTACCAAATGACAGTAACATGCAGTAATAATAAGAAATATAATTTTTCTCACACATGACAGTTCAGTCTTTAGAAATAGGATTCAATAAAAATGTTTACCAACCTGAAGATCCTGCCTGTTCAGAAGTGTTTCTTTGGTCATTTTCATCACCGCACTTCTCATGATGTTGCCTCATTCGCGCCACCAGGCCTTGCATCTCTTTGTTGCATCGTTTGCATTTTGCACGCATGCCTGCCTTACCGATAGGCGAAGGAGCTTCATTAAAATATTCCCAAACTGGGTCTCTTTTACGGCCTGCTGCCATTATAAGGAAAGAATGTAATAAACCTCAGATCGTATCGTACACACAAACAGATCCAGACTTGTCTGTCTGTGGCTATGCTGCAGTATTGTGCTCAAAGTTTCACTTTCATTTTCTTGTCTGCTTGCCCTTCCTCCTCCTCACACTTAGATTCACATTCTTCTTGTGTTGTGCAGATCTATTCCACTCCAAACAATCAGAAACATATTGTCTAACTTCTTGGACTTGGCACTGAAGGGGTTGATTCTGTATTCATAGGTTTGTAGAACAATAGGATTAAGGTCTTTTTCTCAACTCTGTTCATGTTGTAACATTTTTGCCGTGAAGAAGAGGCTGGGACCTCTGCGGAGTCAAATTCAGTTTTGAGAACTGCGTAAGTAAAGCGAGCGTCTGTGATAATATAGGAGAGAAACTGCCCACTAATCCTACAGAAACCTCTGGAAGAGCATGGCATTGTGAATGTTACACATATACAGCCTTTATTCTACTGAGTTAAACAACTCAGCTTTATCTCATGATGGAAGAACCTTTGGATGGTAAAATATTTTCCTCAAAAAGCAGTTTATTGAAAAAAATCCGATTTAAATAAAAAAAATCCGATTTAAATCAAAAAAATCCGATTTAAATCAAAAAAATCCGATTTAAATCAAAAAAATCGGATTTTTTTGATTTTTTTTTAAAAAAAACATTGATTTTTATCCACCCTGCTTTCTTGCCATTGGCCGAGTTTGCCCTTAATAATCGGGCTAGTTCTGCTACCTTGGTTTCACCCTTCTTTTGTAACTCTGGTTTTCATCCTCCTTTTTTTCTTCAGGGCAGGTTGAGCCTTCTGATTGTCCTGGGGTGGACTCTGTGGTTGACAGGTTGCAGCAAATTTGGGCTCATGTTGTTGACAATTTGGTGTTGTCTCAGGATGGGGCTCAGCGTTTTGCTAACCGTCGTCGCTGTGTTGGTTCCCGGTTTCGGGTTGGGGATTTGGTCTGGTTGTCTTCCCGTCGTGTCCCTATGAAGGTTTCTTCCCCTAAGTTTAAGCCTCGGTTTATTGGCCCTTATAGAATTTCTGAGATTATCAATCCAGTGTCTTTTCGTTTGGCCCTTCCAGCCTCTTTTTCCATCCATAATGTTTTTCATAGATCTTTGTTGCGGAAATATGTGGTGCCCGTTGTTCCCTCTGTTGATCCTCCTGCCCCGGTGTTGATTGATGGGGAGTTGGAGTATGTGGTTGAGAAGATTTTGGATTCTCGTTTTTCGAGGCGGAGGCTTCAGTATCTTGTCAAATGGAAGGGTTATGGCCAGGAGGATAATTCTTGGGTTGTTGCCTCCGATGTTCATGCTGATGATTTGGTTCGTGCCTTTCATTTGGCTCGTCCGGATCGGCCTGGGGGCTCTGGTGAGGGTTCGGTGACCCCTCCTCAAGGGGGGGGGGTACTGTTGTGAATTCTGCTCTTGGGCTCCCTCCGGTGGTTGTAAGTGGTAGCGCTGCTGTCTCTGAATCACAGCATTTATCAGGTGTTTTCACTTTTTGCAATTTGGACAGGGCTATTTAGTCTTGCTTCACCCTTTAGTCAGTGCCAGTTGTCCATTGTTCCTGGAGGATTCACATCCCTGCCTGGTCTCTTCTGCTTGCAGTTCTTTTCAACAAAGATAAGTTCTGGCCTTGATTTTGCTGTCCACATGCTGTGGTCTTATTGTTCAGTTATTTTCCATGTTTTGTCTTGTCCAGCTTGGTCTGTATAAGGATTTGTTTAGCCAAGCTGGTATCTCTGGAGATGCAGATATACCCTCCATGTCTTTAGTTAGCTGTGGAGTTATTGTATTTTCTGTGGTGGATATTTTCTAGTATTTTAATACTGACCGCATAGTACTCTGTCCTGTCCTTTCTATTTAGCTAGAAGTGGCCTCCTTTGCTAAATTCTCATTTCAGTCTGTGTATGTTTTTTCCCTCTCCTCTCACAGTCAATATTTGTGGGGGGCTGCCTGTTCTTTGGGGATTTTCTCTGAGGCAAGATAGTTTTCCCTTTTCTATCTCTAAGGGTAATTAGTCCTCCGGCTGTGTCGAGATGTCTAGGGAGCGCTAGGTACATTCCACGGCTACTTCTAGTTGCGGTGTTAGGTTCAGGGTCTGCGGTCAGTACAGGTACCACCTTCTCCAGAGTACGTCCCATGCTGCTCTTAGGCCACCAGATCATAACAGGCAATATACTACGTGACTGGGCAATATACTACGTGGCTGGGCAATATTCTACGTGACTGGGCAATATACTACGTGGCTGGGCAATATACTACGTGGCTGGGAAATATACTACGTGACTGGGCAATATACTACCTGACTGGGCAATATACTACATGGGCTGTGCAATATACTATGTGGACATGCATATTCTAGAATACCCGATGCGTTAGAATCGGGCCACTATCTAGTATCTTCATAGTTGTCTGCTTTCTTGTTCCCTAGAAAATTCTGCACCACATTACAAAATGCATTCCAAGCTTTCTTCTGTCTCATTCATTGATGTGATAAAATTTGGGTCTCATAAGTGTTCTTATTTGAGGTCCATCAAATATTCCAGCCTTTTTCTTCTCTTCACTAAGACCAGGAAAAGTTGAACATACATAGTTAAAGCATTCTCCACTGTGATTGAGAGCTTTGACGAACTGCTTCATCAATCCAAGTTTTTTATGTGTAATGGAGGAAAGACAATGTCCTTCCTATCCCCTAGAGGATCATGGATGACATTCTTATCGCCAGATGCCAAACTCTGTCGCTGAGGCCATTCAGTTTTCACCCAATGCTCTGCTGTAGCTCTACTGTCCCAGAAGCACAGAAAACAAGGGTGTTATCATAACAAATGGGAATTATGCATGTTCAAAGAAAACAAAGATATTTTCACATTTATTGGGAGACTAAATGAAAACTAAATTTACCTTAGTGAACTGTATAAACCGGCACTTTTCATACACTACTTATATTTATCATGGAATTCTTGAAAATGGGCTATATACTTGTAGCGCAAAAACGTGATGTGATAAAGAAATTATAAGGTCAGATTTGAATTCAGCACCCTCAAATTAGTCTAAAACTGTTCTTAAAGTCCATGCTAGAAAATTATTATTTTTTTTTTTTTGTAGACCAGTGTAATCCATAATGTCCCACGACGATCCTGATCACTTTGAGAGCAGTAACATCAGTGATATGACTGCTCTCAAAGACAGCCAGCGATACACTGACAGGAGGTGATCGCCCCCTGCAGTGGATCACTGCGCCGCCGTGAGTATATCGTTTTTTATTTTTACGTAAATGTGTATGTAATGTAACTTTTTTTTTAAAACTGTGAGCACAGGTACCGGCAGATGATACTACTCTCCCATCAGACATAGCTCGATAGGAGCAGTAGTCTCATCGGTCCGTGCCTGCTTTTTTTACCGCAGGTTCCTGCATGATCCTGCAGCGCTGTGGCTGACAGTACTGGCGGTAGCATTACCGCGGGTGACAGTCACAGCTGAGGGGTGATGCTGATATGTGACAGCATGACCCCCGCAGCTCCTGTTATTGCACACACTGAGCTGTGTGTGCAATGGGGAAAGACATGGTGGGGGGAGAGGAGTGCATAGGAGGGAGAGCGACCCATGGGGAGAGAGACATGCAGGGGGAGAGGAGTGCATAGGAGGGAGAGTGACCCATGGGGAGAGAGACATGGTAGGGGAAGAGGAGTGCATAGGAGGGAGATCGACCCATGGGGAGAAAGACACGCTGTGGGGAGAGGAGTGCATAGGAGGGAGAGCGACCCATGGGGAGAGAGACATGCTGGGGGGAGAGGAGTGCATAGGAGGGAGAGCGACCCATGGGGAGACAGACATACAGGGGGGAGAGAGACATGCAGGGGGAGAGGAGGAGTGCATAGGAGCGAGAGCGATAGGATTAGATACAAGGCCCAGAAGTCAGTATCACACATTGGAGGATTAGATGCACAGCTCAGTCAGTATCACATAGGATAGGATTAGATACACGTCTCAGCACAGTATCACACGAGAGGATTAGATACAAGGCTCAGCAGACAGTATCACACAGGATAGGATTAGATACACAGCTCAGTATCGCGTAGGATAGTATTAGATACACGTCTCAGAACAGTATCACACAAGAGGATTAGATACAAGGCTCAGCAGACAGTATCACACAGGATAGGATTAGATACACAGCTCAGCAGACAGTATCACACATGGGAGGAATAGATTGTCAGCTCAGTCAGTATCACATAGGATAGGATTAGATACACAGCTCAGCAGACAGTATAACACATGGGAGGATTAGATACACGTCTCAGCAGACAGTATCACACAGGACAGTATTAGATACACTGCTCAGAGTTAGTATCACACAGGATAGGATTAGATACACGGCTCAGCAGACAGTATCACACATGGGAGGATTAGATACACAGCTCAGTCAGTATCACATAGGATAGGATTAGGTACACGTATCAGCACAGTATCACACATGGGAGGATTAGACAAGGCTCAGCAGTCAGTATCACACATGGGAGGATTAGACACATCTCAGCAGACAGTATCACTCAGGACAGTATTAGATACACAGCTCAGAGTCAGTATCACACAGGATAGGATTATACACGTTTCAGCACAGTATCACACAGGAGAGGATTAGATACAAGGTTCAGCAGTCAGTATCACACATGGGAGGATTAGATACACGTCTCAGCAGACAGTATCACAAAGGACAGTATTAGATACACAGCTCAGAGTCAGTATCACACAGGATAGGATTATACACGTCTCAGCACAGTATCACACTTGGGAGGATTAGATACACGTCTCAGCAGACAGTATCACACAGGATAGGATTAGATACACGTCTCAGCACAGTATCACAGGATAGGATTAGATACAAGGCTCAGCCGTCAGTATCACACAGAACAGTATTAGATACACAGCTCAAGAGTCAGTATCACATAGGATAGGATTAGATACACATCTCAGCACAGTATCACACATGGAAGGATTAGATACACAGCTCAAAGTCAGTATCACACAGGATAGGATTAGATACATGCCTCAGCACAGTATCATGCAGGAGAGGATTAGATACAAGGCTCAGCAGTCAGTATCACACAGGATAGGATTAGATACACGTATCAGCACAGTATCACACAGAACAGTATTAGATACACAGCTGAGTCAGTATCACACAGGATAGGATTAGATACACAGCTCAGAGTCAGTATCACATAGGATAGGATTAGATACACGTATCAGCACAGTATCACACAGAACAGTATTAGATACACAGCAGAGTCAGTATCACACAGGATAGGATTAGATACACGTCTCAGCAGACAGTATCACACAGGACAATATTAGATACACAGCTCAGAGTCATTATCACATAGGATAGGATTAGATACACGTATCAGCACAGTATCACACATGGGAGGATTAGATACACCTCTCAGCAGACAGTATCACATAGGACAGTATTAGATACACAGCTCACAGTCAGTATCACATAGAATAGGATAAGATACACGGCTTAGCACAGTATCACAAATGGGAGGATTAGACACACAGCTCAGAGTCAGTATCACACAGGATAGGATAGGATTAGATTACCTCTCCCCCGCTGCCGATACTTACTTCGCTGCTCCACTGCTCCTTTCTCCCTCCCGTCCTTGGTCTCCTCCTATAACCGCACGGCTCCTGCGATTATAGGGGGAAACTGGAACTTACAGAATACACTGTGGGCTCCAGAAAAATGGCGCCGATCTCCTCCCTCTGCTGTGATCTGGACAGCCCAGGAGGCGTGCCCAGATCACAGCAGGGAGCAGCTCAATATAAAGTATAGGGTTGGCGTCCATCCGCTGTCTCTTATACCCAGGGCAGCCGTATTTGCAGAGTGTAAGTGTCGTGCTGGGACTCTTACTCTCCTGCAAAGCAAAATGGCGGCGCCCAGTGGCTGCAAAAATAATTAATAATAATAAAAATATTAACGTTAAATTTTTTTTTTTGTATTAAAAATAATTGTTTATATAAACAATCATTTTTAATACAAAAAATGCGGCACTTTCCCTTTAAGGAGTATATTTTGGAATCAAGGGGATTAATGAACTGGTCTCTGGTTGTGGGCATGAATGGACAGACATTGCAGTCACCACAAGGAAAGGACCCCCTAAGGCGTAGACCACGATCAAGACGTATCGTGGGTCGTACAAAGTGACTCCTAGTCAAGATGTCACGTAAGTTGGGTGCTCTCCTTGCTGTGAGTAATGGTTGAGAACTGAAAAGTGATGATGATGTTTGTGCATCCATGGTGAGGATGTCCCAATGATTTCTAATAATGTTCCTTACCTGATTCCAACGGTTGTTATAGTTGGTGATGAACTTGATCCTAGAATCTTGTCAGCAAGGGTTAGGTACCCTGATCATGCCCTTTAGCTCGTTGGTAGGCAGATGAGATAATCTTCTTAGGATATCCCCGCTGTTTGAATCTTTCTGTTAATGCCCTTGACTGCTGTGTAAAGTCATCATCAAGAGTGTAGTTGTGTCGAATCCTTAAAAATTGTCCAACTGAGATGCCCCTCTTAGTATGGGGGGGATGGAAACTCTCAAAACGAAGTAGACTATTGGTAGCCGTGGGTTTTCGGTGAAGGTCAGTGATGAGACTATTGTTCTGAATAGTGACCGTTAAATCCAGAAATGTAACTGAAGTAGGAGAAAGAAAATGGGTTAATGTAATGTTGAGACAGTTATTATTCAGCTCCTGCAAAAATTGGAGGCAATCACTTTCTGTTCCCGTCCAAACGAAGATCACGTCATCGATGAATCGATGCCAGTATTGGACATGCTCCTTGAAAAATTTAGAACGATATACTACTGTGTCTTCCCACCAGCCCAAAAAGATATTTGCAAAGGCTGGTGCACACCTAGCTCCCATCGCAACACCGAACGCCTGACGATAATATGACTAATCAAATAGAAAATAATTATGATGTAGGATGAAATCAAGAAGGTCAATCAAAAATGAATCGTGCAGGCGATCCGAGTTGGTTTGTTTATCCAAAAAATAAGTCACTGCATGGATGCCGTCCCTATGATTGATGTTAGAGTATAGGGACTCAACATCACATGTGACCATTTTTTTACTTTTAAATGTTTTTATTCACTGTATGCTTTTTGTGAGCATACCCATGTTGTGACCACTCTCCTACAGTGGGTATGTTCAAGTGGCCACATTGGGCAGGTGCAGCTGGAGTTGTAAATTACATATGTTGTGAGCGGTGTTGGTATGGGGCTTGATGTGGCTGTGGTGATGGGATCTGTGGTGGAGGTGGTTCTGTGAGTGCTATTGTCTGCTCATCCTGCCTTCCAGGCATGTGTAGGTGGTTGTCGCTGGACATCTGCCATCTTTCCAGGTACATGAATACCTGAGTAGGATTATTAGGTTCGGTGCAGGAATCAATCAAAATTTGTTTGGCTCCTCTGGCACGCTGCCTCACCTAATGGGGAATTGTGAGCAGATACCATGCAAGACTCCGAGCATATGCCTCCTCACCATAGTCATTGACAGTGCGTGATAGTCCAAAACACCAGTGTCTGCTTGGCGCCTGTTACCGGTTGTGGAAAGCAGCCGCAGTATCCAGAGGTAGCGTAGGACTACTACTATGTAAACGTTCATCTTCTTGATTGGTCTCATGTCCTGCAGAAGGTCGTGCTGGTGGTGGTCGTGGTTGGTTTGTTGATGATGCTGCAGAAGAAGGTCCAGCCACATCTTCAACTTCGCCAACAGGGCCCAAGTTGACCTCGGAGTTAGATGTTGTTTTTCGTTCAGTAAGGTTGGTGTCAGTTCTGTTTATTTTCACAATGTTAAAAAAAAATAAAAAATTAATTCATGTACCTTAAGGCCATGTCTAAAATGTGGGGTCACGCATGCACTTACAAACGTAGATCCATAATAGGAGCAAGGAAATTTAATCTGTCATAATAGATATATTTGTGCTTTTTATTGGCCGCTGCACCACTTCTGGTCCGCTGCTGGCGCTCACGGCGGCACTGATCACGGCAGCTGCGCCACCATCTAGTGACATCACACACTGCAAAGTAACACAATAAATGTTTCAAAATATGATCAACCTGTTTGCATTTAGAAATACAGGTTACAGTGTAAAGTTGCATGCTACTTGCCAAGTGTAAAGTGAGAAATAGGCCGGATTTTCCAAAGAACATCACGTAGGATAATGTTATCTTATTTTGTTGGTTCCTTATTGCTTAATTAATATTGTGTAATTTTTTACTTTACTTACTATTTTCCTGCTGCACTTCACGTGGACTTTCCTCATAAATGGTGAACATCTGCCTGCATATGCATCTCCAAGCTGCATCCTTTAGATGGCGATCCGCGTCATGATGGTCCCATATTTCCAGCCTCTCCTGCACCAGAACTATCAGCATTTCCGTTAATATGTCTGGCCATGTTGCTGGTATCCGTGGAGGCATGTTTGGGACTTTTTTCAGAGGTTGCCTGGAAAATTTGCATGCTAAAGCTTCCTGACAATGGATGAGGCAATTTCCTGGCACCTGGAAAATGTTGGCTTATTTCTCACAAGTCACACTGATGGTTCGTGTGGTGTCCGATTTTTTTCTCGCACCCATAGGCTTGCGTTGGCGAGATTTGGCCGATACATGCGTACAATTGCAGCATGCACGCTGAATACACCCGAGAAAATAAACGGTGATGTGAGCTGCCCCATAGATTAACCCCTTCCTGACATCAGACGTACTATCCCGTCGAGGTGGGGTGGGCCCGTATGACCACCGACGGGATAGTACGTCATACGCGATCGGCCGCGCTCACGGGGGGAGCGCGGCCGATCGCGGCCGGGTGTCAGCTGCATATCGCAGCTGACATCCGGCACTATGTGCCAGGAGCGGTAAACATGATCGCGGTGTACCGGCGGTATAGGGAAGCATCGCGCAGGGAGGGGGCTCCCTGCGGGCTTCCCTGAGACCCCCGGAGCAACGCGATGTGATCGCGTTGCTCCGAGGGTCTCCTACCTCCCTCCTCGCCGCAGGTCACGGATCCAAGGTGGCCGCGGCATCCGGATCCTGCAGGGAGGGAGGTGGCTTACCGAGTGCCTGCTCAGAGCAGACACTTGGTAAGCCTGCAGCCCTGCACAGCAGATCGTCGATCTGACAGAGTGCTGTGCACACTGTCAGATCAATGATCTGTAATGTCCCCCCCTGGGACAAAGTAAAAAAGTAAAAAAAAAATTCCCCACATGTGTGTAAAAAAATAAATAAAAAAAATTTCCTAAATAAAGAAAAAAAAAAATATATTATTCCCATAAATACATTTCTTTAGCTAAATAAAATAAAAAAAACAATAAAAGTACACATATTTAGTATCGCCGCGTCCGTATCGACCCAACCTATAATACTGCCCCACTAGTTAACCCCTTCAGTAAACACCGTAAGAAAAAAAGAAAAAAAACGAGGCAAAAAACAACGCTTTATTATCATACCGCCGAACAAAAAGTGGAATAACACGCGATCAAAAAGACGCATATAAATAACCATGGTACAGCTGAAAACGTCATCTTGTCCCGCAAAAAACGAGCCACAATACAGCATCATCAGCAAAAAAATAAAAAAGTTATAGTCCTGAGAATAAAGCGATACCAAAATAATTATTTTTTCTATAAAATAGTTTTTATCGTATAAAAGCGCCAAAACATAAAAAAAATGATATAAATGAGATATCGCTGTAATCGTACTGACCCGACGAGTAAATCTGCTTTATCAATTTTACCAAACGCGGAACGGTATAAACGCCTCCCCCAAAAGAAATTCATGAATAGCTGGTTTTTGATCACTCTGCCTCACAAAAATCGGAATAAAAAGCGATCAAAAAATGCCACGTGTCCAAAAATGTTACCAATAAAAACGTCAACTCGTCCCGCAAAAAACAAGATCTCACATGACTCTGTGGACTCAAATATGGAAAAATTACAGCTCTCAAAATGTGGTAACGCAAAAAATATTTTTTGCAATGAAAAGCGTCTTTCAGTGTGTGACGGCTGCCAATCATAAAAATCCGCTAAAAAACCCGCTATAAAAGTAAATCAAACCCCCCTTCATCACCCCCTTAGTTTGGGAAAAATAAAAAAATTAAAAAATGTATTTATTTCCATTTTCCCATTAGGGTTAGGGTTAGGGCTAGAGTTAGGACTAGAGTTAGGGCTAGGGTTAGGGCAAGGGTTAGGACTAGGGTTAGGGCTAGTGTTAGGGCTAGGTTTGGGGCTAGGGTTGGGGCTAGGGTTAGGGCTAGGGCTAGAGTTGGGGCTAGGGTTAGGGCTAGGGTTAGGGCTAGGGTTAGGGCTAGGGTTGGGGCTAGGGTTAGGGCTAGGGTTGGGGCTAGGGTTAGGGCTAGGGCTAGAGTTGGGGCTAGGGTTAGGGCTAGGGTTAGGGCTAGGGTTAGGGCTAGTGTTACGGCTAGTGTTAGGGCTAGTGATAGGGCTAGGGTTATTGCTAGGGTTAGGGCTAGGGTTAGGGTTGGGGCTAGGGTTGGGGCTACAGTTAGGGTTGGGGCTAAAGATAGGGTTAGGGTTTGGATTACATTTACGGTTGGGAATAGGGTTGGGTGTGTCTGGGTTAGAGGAGTGGTTAGGGTTACTGTTGGGATTAGGGTAAGGGGTGTGTTTGGATTAGGGTTTCAGTTATAATTGGGGGGTTTCCACTGTTTAGGCACATCAGGGGCTCTCCAAACGGGACATGGCATCCGATCTGAATTCCAGCCAATTCTGCGTTGAAAAAGGAAAACAGTGCTCCTTCCCTTCAGAGCTCTCCCGTGTGCCCAAACAGGGGTTTACCCCAACATATGGGGTATCAGCGTACTCAGGATAAATTGGACATCATCTTTTGGGGTCCAATTTCTCCTGCTACCCTTGGGAAAATACAAAACTGGGGGCCAAAAAATAAGTTTTGTGGGAAAAAAAAGATTTTTTATTTTCACGGCTCTGCGTTGTAAACTGTAGTGAAACACTTGGGGGTTCAAAGTTCTCACAACACATCTAGATAAGTTCCTTGGGGGGTCTAGTTTCCGATATGGGGTCACTTGTGGGGGGTTTGTACTGTTTGGGTACATCAGGGGCTCTGCAAATGCAACGTGACGCCTGCAGACCAATCCATTTAAGTCTGCATTCCAAATGGCGCTCCTTCCCTTCCGAGCTCTGTCATGCGCCAAAACAGTGGTTCCCCCCCACATATGGAGTATCAGCGTACTCAGGACAAATTGGTCAACAACTTTTGGGGTCCAATTTATCCTGATACCCTTGTGAAAATACAAAACTGGGGGCTAAAAAATCATTTTTGTGAAAAAAAAAAGAATTTTTATTTTCACGGCTCTGCGTTATAAACTGTAGTGAAACACTTGGGGGTTCAAAGCTCTCACAACACATCTAGATAAGTTCCTTGGGGGGGTCTAGTTTCCAATATGGGGTCACTTGTGGGGGGTTTGTACTGTTTGGGTACATCAGGGGCTCTGCAAATGCAACGTGACGCCTGCAGACCAATCCATTTAAGTCTGCATTCCAAATGGCGCTCCTTCCCTTCCGAGCTCTGTCATGCGCCCAAACAGTGGTTCCCCCCCACATATGGGGTATCAGCGTACTCAGGACAAATTGGACAACAATGTTTGGGGTCCAATTTATCCTGATACCCTTGTGAAAATACAAAACTGGGGGCTAAAAAATCATTTTTGTGAAAAAAAAAAAGAATTTTTATTTTCACGACTCTGCGTTATAAACTGTAGTGAAACACTTGGGGGTTCAAAGCTCTCAAAACACATCTAGATAAGTTCCTTAGGGGGTCTACTTTCCAAAATTGTGTCACTTGTGGGGGTTTTTAATGTTTAGGCACATCAGGGGCTCTCCAAACGCAACATGGCATCCCATCTTAATTCCAGTCAATTTTGCATTGAAAAGTAAAATAGCGCTCCTTCCCTTCCGAGCTCTGCTATGCGCCCAAACAGTGGTTTACCCCCACATATGGGGTATCGTCGTACTCAGGACAAATTGCACAACAACTTTTGTGGTCTAATTTCTTCTCTTACCCTTGGGGAAATAAAAAAGTGGGGGCGAAAAGATCATTTTTGTGAAAAAATATGATTTTTTATTTTTACGGCTCTGCATTATAAACTTCTGTGAAGCACTTGTTGGGTCAAAGTGCTCAACACACATCTAGATAAGTTCCTTAAGGGGTCTACTTTCCAAAATGGTGTCACTTGTGGGGGGTTTCAATGTTTAGGCACATCAGGGGCTCTCCAAACGCAACATGGCGTCCCATCTCAATTCCAGTCAATTTTGCATTGAAAAGTCAAATGGCGCTCCTTCCCTTCCGAGCTCTGCCCTGCGCCCAAACAATGGTTTACACCCACATATGGGGTATCAGCGTACTCAGGACAAATTGCACAACAATTTTTGGGGTCCAATTTCTTCTCTTACCCTTGGGAAAATAAAAAATTGGGGGCGAAAAGATCATTTTTGTGAAAAAATATGATTTTTTACTTTTACGGCTCTGCATTATAAACTTCTGTGAAGCACTTGTTGGGTCAAAGTGCTCAACACACATCTAGATAAGTTCCTTAAGGGGTCTACTTTCCAAAATGGTGTCACTTGTGGGGGGTTTCAATGTTTAGGCACATCAGGGGCTCTCCAAACGCAACATGGCATCCCATCTCAATTCCAGTCAATTTTGCATTGAAAAGTCAAATGGCGCTCCTTCCCTTCCGAGATCTGCCCTGCACCCAAACAATGGTTTACACCCACATATGGGGTATCAGCGTACTCAGGACAAATTGCACAACAATTTTTGGGGTCCAATTTCTTCTCTTACCCTTGGGAAAATAAAAAATTGGGGGCGAAAAGATCATTTTTGTGAAAAAATATGATTTTTTATTTTTACGGCTCTGCATTATAAACTTCTGTGAAGCACTTGTTGGGTCAAAGTGCTCACCACACATCTAGATAAGATCCTTAGGGGGTCTACTTTCCAAAATGGTGTCACTTGTGGGGGATTTCAATGTTTAGGCACATCAGGGGCTCTCCAAATGCAACATGGCGTCCCATCTCAATTCCAGTCAATTTTGCATTGAAAAGTCAAATGGCGCTCCTTTCCTTCCGAGCTCTACCATGCGCCCAAACAGTGGTTTACCCCCACATATGGGGTATCAGCGTACTCAGGACAAATTGTACAACAAATTTTGGGGTCTATTTTCTCCTGTTACCCTTGGTAAAATAAAACAAATTGGAGCTGAAATAAATTTTGTGTGAAAAAAAGTTAAATGTTCATTTTTATTTAAACATTCCAAAAATTCCTGTGAAACACCTAAAGGGTTAATAAACTTCTTGAAAGTGGTTTTGAGTACCTTGAGGGGTGCAGTTTTTAGAATGGTGTCACACTTTGGTATTTTCTATCATATAGACCCCTCAAAATGACTTCAAATGAGATGTGGTCCCTAAAAAAAAATGGTGTTGTAAAAATGAGAAATTGCTGGTCAACTTTTAACCCTTATAACTCCGTCACAAAAAAAAATTTTGGTTCCAAAATTGTGCTGATATAAAGTAGACATGTGGGAAATGTTACTTATTAAGTATTTTGTGTGACATATGTCTGTGATTTAAGGGCATAAAAATTCAAAGTTGGAAAATTGCGAAATTTTCAAAATTTTCGCCAAATATTCGTTTTTTTCACAAATAAACGCAAGTTATATCGAAGAAATTTTACCACTATCATGAAGTACAATATGTCACGAGAAAACAATGTCAGAATCGCCAAGATCCGTTGAAGCGTTCCAGAGTTATAACCTCATAAAGGGACAGTGGTCAGAATTGTAAAAATTGGCCCGGTCATTAACGTGCAAACCACCCTTGGGGGTGAAGGGGTTAACAGTGGACCGAGTGCTATGCGATGTTTTCTCGTATAGCACTCGTCCGTATTCTACGCCAGTGTGACCCCGGCCTAACACCCCTCCTCCATTGGGCACCACGGGGTAACCAACTGAACTATCAAATTATCAACCACAATAAATGTGTCATTATAGCTTAAAGTCAAATTTGTGATAAGTATAACAACACAGTGATTAACAGCAAAGCTATGCAATAAATAAGAGCACTGTGTAAGCAGCCCAAAAAGCCCACGTGAGCAAGATGAAACCTAAATATATCACAAAATCAAATCTAATCATGTCCAAAGGTCCAGCCAAAGGTACATATGAAGGATAAAAGCCTAGAAACAAATGAAAAAGACTATGAAAACATGAGAACCGAACATGGTCTGCAAGGTTATGAGCCTGAGAAACTGTGATGAAAGAAAATATAGGATATCAACAAATATATATAGTCATGCAGCAGTGGAACCTGGGAACGAGGACTAAATGTTTTGGAGGAGTGGAAACTTCGCTCGTATCGCCACTTAAGATTGTGGCTTCCTCAGGGGAAAATGGTCAGAATGGCGTTGATGTTTATTGCATAGCTTTGCTGTCAATCACTGTGTTGTTATACTCATCACAAATTTGAATCTAAGTTTAGGTTCATATTTGCGGTTGAGTCTGCAGCGTCTCGTCCGCAACCGCAAGTGCATTGCAAAGCGCATGCAAACACATGATAACACTGCATTTTTTTTATCAGCATCAACTTATGCATGATGCATAAAAAACGCAATGTTTGCACACGTTTGTATCGCTTTTTGCATGCGTTCGCGTTTTTTATGCGCATGCGTTTGATAGGAAAAATTGAGGGTACGTGTCCACTTTCAGGATGGCCGGCGGTTTGGACGGAGCGGCAAACTTGCTCTGCCCCCTTCTGGAGACGCGATGATGCCGGATATGTTCATTGCACACATCCGGCATCATTGCACCCCACGCATAGGGCCCTGTGATTTACCTTGCGGCGTCGCTGCAAGGTAAACGGACATGCTGCGATCTAAAAAGACGCGCCGCATGTCCGTAATCGCAGGGCCGCCGGGTGCGTGTTACCACGCATAGTGGAGACGGGATTTCATAAAATCCCCTCCACTATGCTGTAACATCTGGACGCTGCGGATTGAACGCTGCGGCTCCACGCAGCGTTCAATCCGCTGCTATTCCGGATGTAAAACGGCACGTGGACACGTACCCTAAAGAAGAATTTCCTTGAAACAAGCCACGCCAAATGGGCGTGGCTCATGGGATTTCTCAAAATAAACCCTTGAACAGATGAAATCCTCACATTTTGCTCCTTTATCCTATGTCAAGATGGATCTTTGCATGGAGAGTTTCTATCGGAATCTGGATTTGGATGTCAACTTGTTTCTTTCCTTTGCATTTGTTTGTGAGGAAGAATGGAAAAGAGAAAAACAGAGAAGACGGCGTTGGCACTTTTGGCAGCACCTGATTCTTGAACTGCGACAGAGCCGTGGAACCACTACTTATTCAGTGAGCTCCGTGAAAACCCACAGAAATATTTTGAGTACACAAGGATGTCTCAAGACCACTTTATGGAATTGCTGGACCTTGTACAAGGAGCCATCAGGAGGCAGGACACCCAGCTCCATTGAGCAATTCCTGCTGAGGAACGTCTGCTGGTGACACTAAAATACGTCATATTAAACATTAACGCCTGTCATAATTATTATTGTTCTGCAATGTACTTAATACTTTTCCCTTTTTTTGTTTAGCTTAAAGGGAAGGTACCGCATTTGTAGATCATTAATAAATCACTGTAATGTAGCATAACATGCTGCTATAACCAAGTTTTAAATGCATGTGAAACAGATTTCGTGTGTTATATGAGTTTAAAGAAGGCACTGGGGGCTGACATCTTGGTTTCACAGCAGTTCACGACACTAACAGTGTCATATTAAGGCACCCCATGGACATAGGAGATAATAGACCGGCGCTGACCCTATCTCTAACATTGCAGCAGCATTAGCAGTGAGCTGGGCACGCCTCTGTGGGCTGCACAACTCACTGCTGTAGGTGTGACTAGCCGCCATTTTACTATAGCTCAGTGCTATCTGCCGAGCTCCACTTACTCTCTATCACAGGAGAGAAGCGCTCACTGGAACCGGAGGATGGAGAGTGGGGGGTGCGGGTGATTTACCTCCGTGCTCCTCTGTACTCCAGACACTGCACGTCCTGGGCAGACATCTTCTGCTCTCACAGCTGCCCTGTGTGCTTCTCCTGCTCTGTCTCCGCCTCCTCACACACAGACCCTGTGATCTCCGGTAAGCTGCATTCACAGCCTGCAGAGAGGGAGCTGACACCTGGAGAGAGCAGGACAGCTGACAGGACAGGGATTAAGGTGGGGGAAGGGGGGATGGCAAGAGTGTAAAGGTACCGTCACACTAGGCGATATCGCCAGCGATCCGTGACGTTGCAGCGACCTGGATAGCGATATCGCTGTATTTGACACGCAGCAGCGATCTGGATCCCGCTGTGAAATTGCTGGTCGCTGCTAGAAGGTCTGCACTTTATTTGGTCGCTAGGTCGCCGTGTATCGCCGTGTTTGACAGCAAAAGCAAGGATACCAGCGATATTTTACACTGGTAACCAGGGTAAACATCGGGTTACTAAGCGCAGGGCCGCGCTTAGTAACCCGATGTTTACCCTGGTTACCAGCGTAAAAGTTAAAAAAACAAACAGCACATACTCACCAGCGCGTCCCCCAGCCTCTGCTTCCTGACACTGACTGAGCGCCGGCCCTAAACTGAAAGTGAAAGCACAGCGGTGACGTCACCGCTGTGCTGTTAGGGCCGGAGCTCAGTCAGTGTCAGGAAGCAGAGGCTGGGGGACGCGCTGGTGAGTATGTAGTGTTTGTTTTTTTAACTTTTACGCTGGTAACCAGGGTAAACATCGGGTTACTAAGCGCGGCCCTGCGCTTAGCAACCCGATGCTTACCCTGGTTACCCGGGGACCTCGGCATCGTTGGTCGCTGGAGAGCGGTCTGTGTGACAGCTCTCCAGCGACCAAACAGCGACGCTGCAGCGATCGGGATCGCTGTCGCTATCGCTGCAGCGTCGCTTAATGTGACGGTACCTTTAGTCACAAAACAGGAGAGACATAGCATGCACACAACAGGGATCACATACCCTTCCCCCATATACAGTCATGGCCAAAAGTATTCACACCCCTGCAATTCTGTCAGATAATACTCATTTTCTTCCTGAAAATGATTGCAAGCACAAATTCTTTGGTATTATTATCTTCATTTAATTTGTCTTAAATGAAAAAACACAAAAGAGAATGAAGCAAGAAGCAAAAAGCAAAACATTGATCATTTCACACAAAACTACAAAAATGGGTCAGACAAAAGTATTGGCACCCTCAGCCTAATACTTGGTTGCACAACCTTTAGCCAAAATAACTGCGACCAACCGCTTCCGGTAACCATCAATAAGTTTCTTACAATGCTCTGCTGGAATTTTAGACCATTCTTCTTTGGCAAACTGCTCCAGGTCCCTGATATTTGAAGGGTGCCTTCTCCAAACTGCCATTTTTAGATCTCTCCACAGGTGTTCTATGGGATTCAGGTCTAGACTCATTGTTGACCACCTTAGAAGTCTCCAGTGCTTTCTCGCAAACCATTTTCTAGTGCTTTTTGAAGTGTGTTTTGGGTCATTGTCCTGCTGGAAGACCCATGACCTCTGAGGGAGACCCAGCTTTCTCACACTGGGCCCTACATTATGCTGCAAAATTTGTTGGTAGTCTTCAGACTTCATAACGCCATGCACACGGTCAAGCAGTCCAGTGCCAGAGGCAGCAAAGCAACCCCAAAACATCAGGGAACCTCCGCCATGTTTGACTGTAGGGACCGTGTTCTTTTCTTTGAATGCCTCTTTTTTTCTCCTGTAAACTCTATGTTGATGCCTTTGCCCAAAAAGCTCTACTTTTGTCTCATCTGACCAGAGAACATTCTTCCAAAACGTTTTAGGCTTTTTCAGGTAAGTTTTGGCAAACTCCAGCCTGGCTTTTTTATGTCTCGGGGTAAGAAGTGGGGTCTTCCTGGGTCTCCTACCATACAGTCCCTTTTCATTCAGACGCCGACGGATAGTCCGGGTTGACACCGTTGTACCCTCGGACTGCAGGGCAGCTTGAACTTGTTTGGATGTTAGTCGAGGTTCTTTATCCAACATCCACACAATCTTGTGTTGAAATCTCGTGTCAATTTTTCTTTTCCATCCACATCTAGGTTAGCCACAGTGCCATGGGCTTTAAACTTCTTGGTGATACTGCGCACGGTAGACACAGGAACATTCAGGTCTTTGGAGATGGACTTGTAGCCTTGAGATTGCTCATGCTTCCTCACAATTTGGTTTCTCAAGTCCTCAGACAGTTCTTTGGTCTTCTTTCTTTTCTCCATCCACAATGTGGTACACACAAGGACACAGGACAGAGGTTGAGTCAACTTTAATCCATGTTAACTGGCTGCAAGTGTGATTTAGTTATTGCCAACACCTGTTAGGTGCCACAGGTAAGTTACAGGTGCTGTTAATTACACAAATTAGAGAAGCATCACATGATTTTTCCAACAGTGCCAATACTTTTGTCCGTCCCCTTTTTTATGTTTGGTGTGGAATTATATCCAATTTAGCTTTAGGACAATTCTTTTTGTGTTTTTTCATTTAAGACAAATTAAATGAAGATAATAATACCAAAGAATTTGTGTTTGCAATTATTTTCAGGAAGAAACTGAGTATTATCTGACAGAATTGCAGGAGTGTGAATACTTTTGGCCATGACTGTACCTCTTCTGTGATCTCCCATAGGCCAGCACACTGCTCTCCTGAAATACTCTGTGCTGCAGTCACCCTGCTCCTTCCCCCATATATCTCCCTCTGTGACTCTGGAGGTGACTGTCTCTCCCAATTGGGTGCTGTCTCTCTCCCCATGTGTGCTCTCCATCCCCCTGTGCCTGTTCGCTCTTGCTCCTATGCACTCCTCTCCCCCTGCATGTCTTTCCCCATTGCACACACAGCTCAGTGCTTGCGATAACAGGAGCTGCGGGGGTCATGCTGTCGCATGTCAACGTGACCCTCACAGCTGTGACTGTCACCTGCGGTAACGCTACCACCAGTACTGTCGATCACAGCGCTGCGGGATCATGTGATTCCGCAGCTGACTGTGACCTGCAGCAGTGACCTGCGGTAAAAAAGCAGGCGCGGACCGATGAGACTACTGCTCCCATTGGGCTATGTCTGATGGGAGAGTAGTATCATCTGCCGCTACCTGTGCTCACAGTTTAAAAAAAAAAAAAAAAAAAAGTTACATTACATACACATTCACATAAAAATAAAAAAAAATTATGCTCACGGTGGTGCAGTGATCCACTGCAGGGGGCGATCTCATCCTGTCAGTCTATCGCCGGCTGTCTTTGAGAGCAGTCATATCACTGATGTGACTGCTCTCAAAGTGATCAGGATCGTCGTGGGACATTATGGATTATCTTCTCGGCAGGCAGGTGAGGAATATTTGTGGTTTATTTTATTTTTGTTGCAGGAGACGAGGACGAGGGATTCGGGGATTATGCGTTCGGTAAGTATAGTTTAATTCAGATTAAGAAAGGACTTTATTCGGCCTGTGTCTTTATTTACAATACAACTATAGGATTAGTAATGGATAGGTGTCTCATGCGCCTCTCCATTACTAAGCTGTGGGTTTGATGTCACCTGACAATAGAAAGGTGACATCAACCCCACAAATATGAAACCAACTTGCCACCGCTACAGGGCAAGTGGGAAGAGCCAGGCAAAGTGCCAGAAAAGACGCATCTAATAGATGCGCCATTTCTGGGGCGGCTGAGAGCTGATGGTTTTTAGCCTGGGGGGGGCAATATCCATGGCCCCTTCCTAGGCTATTAATATCCCGCAGCTGTTTGCATAACCATTGCTGGTTATTATAGGGGGACCCCACGTAATTTTTTTTGTTTGAGGTCCCCCATTTTAATAGCCAGTAAAGGCTAAGTATACAGTTGTGTGTGTGTCAGCGCGTGAGCGTTAGCGTGCGCACACTCCCCCATAGACCAGCACACTGCTCTCCTGAAATACTCTGCTCCCTCCACCGTATATCTCTCTCTGTGACTCCCCCATAGACCAGCACACTGCCATATGGATCACGCATAATGCTGCCATATCTATTTATCACATAATACTCCCATAAAAACCACACATTATACCGCCATATATATTTATTACATAATACTGCCATATAGATCACACATGATGCCACCATATATATTTTTTACATAGTACTGTCATAGACTACACTTGATGCGGACAAGTATTATGTGTGATCTGTATTATGGCATTATGTGTGATCTTTATGACGGTATATGTGATCTTTATGGTGGTATTATGTTTGATCAGTATGGTGGAATAATGTAAAAAATATATGACTATTGTATGATAACTATATTGTGGGATTTTGTGTGATCTATGTGGCATTATTATGTGACAATTATATGGTGGTTTTATATGTGATCTACATGGTGTTGTGTGTGATCTATATAACGGTATTATGTGCGATCTATATGGCGGTATTATGTGAGAAGTATATGGCGGTATTATATGAGAACTCTATGGCGGTATGTGTGATCTATATGATGGTATTATATGAGAATTATATGGCGCCATTATGTGTGATCTATATGGCGGTATTATGTGAGAACTATATGATGTTTATAGCCTAGGAAGGGGTTAATACCCATGGATCTTCCCAGGCTATGAATATCAGCCCGCAGCTGTATATTTAGCCTTTACTGGCTATTAAAATAGGGGGACCCCCCAAAAAACAACGTGGGGTCCCCGTATAATTAATAACCAGAAAAGGCTATGCAGACAGCTGCAGGCTGATGTTAATAGCCTAAGAAAGGGCCATGGATATTGCACCCACCCCCTTCTCCAGCTACAAACACCAGCTCAAAGCCACCCCTGAAATGGCGCATCTCTAAGATGCGCCAATTCCGGCACTTAGCCTCTCTTCCCACTACCCTGTAGAGGTGTCATATGGGTAATATTTGTGGGGTTAATGTCACCTTTGTATTGTAAGGTGACATCAAGCCGGCTTAGTAATGGAGAGGCGTCAATAAGACACCTATCCATTACTAATCCTATAGTTGTTAAGGGGTTAAATAAACACACAGCCAGAATAAAGTATTTTAATGAAATAAAACACTACACACTTTCTCATCTTTATTAGTCAGCTAACCGTGCAACGCCCTCAGTCTCCTGAAAAAAAAACAGCAGTATACTCCCTGTTCCCGCACACACACACACGTAGATACACACGGACACCCGCACAAAGACACGCACATATTCACAGTTCATAGTCTCCGCCCACACACTTCCTCCTCCGCAGCGTTTATCGCACGCAACTCCGCAGCAAAACCTCAGATTTTTACACCTGCTGTTTTGCTGCGGATTTGCCTAACTCAATGGTAGTCAATGGGTGCAGAAACGCTGCAGATCCGCAAAAAGAATTGACGTGCTGCGGAAAATAAAACCCTGCAAATCAGCACGTATTTTGCCGCAGCATGTGCACAACAATTCTCAATTTCCCATTGACTAACATTGGTTGCGCACTACACTGCAGATTTGATGCAATTCCGCGCATCCAAAAACGCTGCGGAAACGCATCAAAATCAAGTGTCTCACCCCTGCTATTCCATGTGTATCTCTCTCCATCACACTCCATATGTCTCTCATCATACTACATGTCTCTCTCCTCATCACGCTCCATGTGTCTCACCCCTGCTATTCCATGTGTATCTCTCTCCCCATCACGCTCCATGTGTCTCACTCATCATTCTACATGTCTCTCTCCCATCAGTCTTTCTCAGCCATACCAATGTATCTCTCCCCTCCCTCCACATTGCCTGGCCATTCACTGCAGACCTGGATCTCCTTATCTTACTGAGGGATGAGTCACAGACAGCTCCACTCAGATAATGCAGCTCCATACACACCACATGTCTTCACTCTTCCTCCAGTCCACCATGCTGCTGAGCCCACTGTGTTCTGCTCTTCTGTAAACTCTGTAGCTGTGTTTCTGATGCAGTAACTGCTGGTGACATCAGATCACAGGGCAGTCACACACAAAATGGCTCTGCCCTGTGATGCTGCTCTTCATTCTGCCCTAGGGACCACCCAAAAGGGGAGGGAAATGGTGATGTCAGCAGTTACTGCCCCAATTTTCCAGCTAAGGCCGGGGTCACACTAGACCGTAAAACGGACGAGTGCTATGCGATAAAAATCGCATAGCACTCGGCTCAATGTTAATCTATGGTGCAGCTCCCATTATCCGATATTTTCTCCGCCGTATTCAGGATCCGAGTAAAATCGCAGCATGCTGCGATTGTCATCATATCTCGGCCGAGACTCGCCAATGCAAGTCTATGGGTGCGAGAAAAAATCGGATTACACACGGACCATGCGTGTGCATTGCGAGAAATACGCACCGGTGTTAGAGAAAAGCCGGTAATTCAATTACCGGCTTTTCATTTCCCCTCCCGAAACCCAACATGATATGAGACATGGTTTACATACACTAAACCATCTCATATCCCTTTTTTTTTGCATATTCCACACTACTAATGTTAGTAGTGTGTATGTGCAAAATTTGGGCACTGTAGCTTTTAAAATAAAGGGTTAAATGGCGGAAAAAATTGGCGTGGGCTCCCGCGCAATTTTCTCTGCCAGAGTGGTAAAGCCAGTGACTGAGGGCAGATATTAATAGCCTAGAGAGGGTCCATGGTTATTGGCCCCTCCTGGCTACAAACATCTGCCCCCAGCCACCCCAGAAAAGGCACATCTGGAAGATGCGCCTATTCTGGCACTTGGCCACTCTCTTCCCACTCCCGTGTAGCGGTTGAAAATGGGTGTTATGATCCTTAGTGGTTGAGGATCACAAATTACTCCAGCTAAGTAACAAATATAGGACAAGCTCTAGGGAGGTGGCAAACTGGACTGACCGCAAATCTGAACCTATCCAAACACACTAGAAGTAGCCGGTGAACGTGCCTAAAAATCCTAGACGTCTCGAGCCAGCCTGAGGAACTAACTACCCCTAGAGAGAAAGAAAGACCTCTCTTGCCTCCAGAGAAATAATCCCCAAAGATATAGAAGCCTGTTGTGAATTTGGTTTCTGGGCTCCCCCGGTGGTTACTGGTGGTACTGAACTTGTGTGCTTCATCTCCTCTGTTCACCTGTTTTCATCAGGATGTGGGAGTTTCTATTTAGCCTTGCTCCTCAGTCATTTCTATGCCGGCCAACAATGTTACCAGAAGCCTTTCTGTTGCATGTTCCTGCTCCTAGACTACTATCAGCTAAGTTGGACTTGTAGTCCTAAGATTGTTTTTGCATTTTTGTTCCAGTTCTCTGTGTTTGAATATTTCTGAGGCTGGAAGCTCTTGTGAGCTGAAATTGCCACTCTGGTGTCATGAGTTGATATTAGAGTCTTAAAGTAATTTCAGGATGGTGTTTTGAAAGGGTTTTCAGCTGACTGTGTAGTTCCCTTTTCTGTCTTCCTACTATCTAGTAAGCGGACCTCAATTTGCTAAACCTATCTTCATACTTCGTATGTCAATTTCCTCTAAAATCACCGACAATATATGTGGGGGCTACTGTCTGCCTTTTGGGGAAAATTTCTCTAGAGGTAAGCCAGGTCTGTATTTTCCTCTGCTAGGGTCAGTCAGTCCTCCGGCTGGCGCTGGGCGTCTAGGGATAAAACGTAGGCACGCTACCCGGCCACTGTTAGTTGTGCGGTAGGTTTAGCTCACAGTCAGCTCGAGTTCCCATCTTCCAAGAGCTAGTCCTTTTGTATGCTTTACTACGGTCTCTTGCCATTGAGAACCATGACAGTTTGGCCGGCCAAGGGTTAAAATAATTGGCAGAAGAAAGGAGAGAAAAGAAGTCTGCAGAGAATTATTATTTTTTTTTTTTTCTGAGTTTGCTCATTAGTTGATTCACGTGCATCTCTGCTTACTGCAGCCTTCGTCTCTCTCTCCTTCTAATCCTTGAATGGTTCTGATTTCACCTGATTAAAATGGATTCTCAGAGTTTAGCTACAGGTTTGAATAATCTCGCTATGAAGGTTCAAAGTTTACAGGATTTTGTAATTCATGCTCCTATATCTGAACCTAGAATTCCTTTACCTGAATTTTTCTCCGGGGATAGATCTCGCTTCCAGAATTTCAAACATAATTGTAAATTATTTTTGTCTCTGAGATCTCGCTCCGCTGGAGATCCTGCACAGCAGGTCAGGATTGTAATTTCCTTGCTCCGGGGCGACCCTCAGGATTGGGCATTTGCTTTGGCACCAGGGGATCCTGCGTTGCTCAATGTGGATGCGTTTTTCCTGGCTTTGGGGTTGCTTTATGAGGAACCTCATTTAGAGATTCAAGCTGAAAAAGCCTTGATGGCCCTGTCTCAAGGGCAAGATGAGGCTCTAATATACTGCCAAAAATTTCGTAAGTGGTCTGTGCTTACTCAGTGGAATGAGTGCGCCCTGGCGGCGAATTTCAGAGAGGGTCTCTCTGATGCCATTAAAGATGTTATGGTGGGGTTCCCTGTGCCTACAGGTCTGAATGAGTCCATGACAATGGCTATTCAGATTGATCGGCGTTTGCGGGAGCGCAAACTTGTGCACCATTTGGCGGTGCCTACTGAGAAGGCGCCAGAGATTATGCAATGTGATAGAATTCTGTCCAGAAGCGAACGACAGAATTTTAGGCGAAAAAATGGGTTATGCTTCTATTGTGGTGATTCAACTCATGTTATATCAGCATGCTCTAAACGTACTAAGAAGATTGATAAGTCTGTTTCAATTGGCACTTTACAGTCTAAGTTTATTCTATCTGTGACCCTGATTTGCTCTTTATCGTCTATTACCGCGGACGCCTATGTCGACTCTGGCGCCGCTTTGAGTCTTATGGATTGGTCCTTTGCCAAACGCTGTGGGTTTAATTTAGAGCCTCTGGAAGTTCCTATACCTCTGAAGGGTATTGACTCCATGCCATTGGCTAGTAATAAACCACAATACTGGACACAAGTAACTATGCGTATTAATCCGGATCACCAGGAGATTATTCGCTTCCTTGTGTTGTATAATCTACATGATGTGTTGGTGCTTGGATTGCCATGGCTGCAATCTCATAACCCAGTCCTCGACTGGAAAGCAATGTCTGTGTTAAGCTGGGGATGTCAGGGGACTCATGGGGACGTACCTTTGGTTTCCATTTCGTCATCTATTCCCTCTGAGATTCCGGAATTTTTATCTGATTATCGTGATGTTTTTGAGGAGCCTAAACTTGGTTCACTACCTCCGCACAGAGATTGCGATTGTACTATAGATCTGATTCCGGGCAGTAAGTTTCCAAAGGGTCGTTTATTTAATCTATCTGTGCCTGAACATGCTGCTATGCGGGAATATATTAAGGAGTCCTTGGAAAAGGGACATATTCGTCCTTCGTCATCTCCCTTAGGAGCCGGTTTTTTCTTTGTATCTAAAAAAGATGGCTCTTTGAGGCCGTGTATTGATTATCGGCTTTTGAATAAAATCACGGTTAAATATCAGTATCCTTTGCCACTGCTTACTGATTTGTTTGCTCGAATAAAGGGGGCCAAGTGGTTCTCTAAGATTGATCTTCGTGGGGCGTATAATTTAGTGCGAATTAAGCAGGGGGATGAGTGGAAAACCGCATTTAATACGCCTGAGGGCCATTTTGAGTATTTAGTAATGCCTTTTGGTCTTTCAAATGCCCCTTCAGTCTTTCAGTCTTTTATGCATGACATTTTCCGTGAATATTTGGATAAATTTATGATTGTGTATCTGGATGATATTTTGATTTTTTCGGATGACTGGGACTCTCATGTCCAACAGGTCAGGAGGGTTTTTCAGGTTTTGCGCTCTAATTCCTTGTGTGTAAAGGGTTCTAAGTGTGTTTTTGGGGTTCAAAAGATTTCGTTTTTGGGGTACATTTTTTCCCCCTCTTCCATTGAGATGGACCCTGTCAAGGTTCAGGCTATTTGTGATTGGACGCAACCCTCTTCTCTTAAGAGCCTTCAGAAGTTTTTGGGCTTTGCTAATTTTTATCGTCGATTTATAACTGGTTTTTCTGATGTTGCTAAGCCGTTGACTGATTTGACTAAGAAGGGTGCTGATGTTGCTGATTGGTCCCCTGCTGCTGTGGAGGCCTTTCGGGAGCTTAAGCGCCGCTTTTCTTCCGCCCCTGTATTGCGTCAGCCTGATGTTACTCTTCCTTTTCAGGTTGAGGTCGACGCTTCAGAAATCGGAGCTGGGGCGGTTTTGTCGCAGAAAAGTTCCGACTGCTCCGTGATGAGACCTTGCGCGTTCTTTTCTCGTAAATTTTCGCCCGCTGAGCGAAATTATGATATTGGTAATCGGGAGCTCTTGGCTATGAAGTGGGCTTTTGAGGAGTGGCGTCATTGGCTTGAGGGGGCTAGACATCAGGTGGTGGTATTGACCGACCACAAGAATTTGATTTATCTTGAGTCTGCCAGGCGCCTGAATCCTAGACAGGCGCGCTGGTCGTTATTTTTCTCTCGGTTTAATTTTGTGGTTTCTTACCTACCGGGTTCTAAAAATGTGAAGGCGGATGCCCTTTCTAGGAGTTTTGAGCCTGATTCCCCTGGTAATTCTGAACCTACAGGTATCCTTAAGGATGGAGTGATATTATCTGCTGTTTCCCCAGACTTGCGACGGGTCTTGCAGGAGTTTCAGGCGGATAGACCTGATCGTTGCCCACCTGGTAGACTGTTTGTTCCGGATGATTGGACCAGTAGAGTCATCTCGGAGGTCCATTCTTCTGCGTTAGCTGGTCATCCTGGAATCTTTGGTACCAGGGATTTGGTGGCTAGGTCCTTCTGGTGGCCTTCCCTGTCGCGAGATGTGCGAGGTTTTGTGCAGTCTTGTGATGTTTGTGCTCGGGCCAAGCCTTGCTGTTCTCGGGCTAGTGGATTGTTGTTATCTTTGCCTATTCCGAAGAGGCCTTGGACTCACATCTCATCTGGATTTTATTTCTGATCTCCCTGTTTCTCAGAAGATGTCTGTCATCTGGGTGGTGTGTGACCGTTTCTCTAAGATGGTCCATTTGGTCCCCTTGCCTAAATTGCCTTCCTCATCCGAGCTGGTTCCTCTGTTTTTTCAAAATGTGGTTCGCTTCCATGGTATTCCGGAGAATATCGTTTCTGACAGGGGAACCCAATTCGTGTCTAGATTTTGGCGAGCGTTCTGTGCTAGGATGGGCATTGATTTGTCTTTTTCGTCTGCTTTCCATCCTCAGACTAATGGCCAGACCGAGCGAACTAATCAGACCTTGGAGACTTATTTGAGGTGTTTTGTGTCTGCGGATCAGGATGATTGGGTTGCCTTTTTGCCCTTGGCGGAGTTTGCCCTCAATAACCGGGCTAGTTCTGCCACCTTGGTTTCTCCTTTCTTCTGTAATTCGGGGTTTCATCCTCGTTTCTCTTCCGGTCAGGTGGAGTCTTCGGATTGTCCTGGAGTGGATGCTGTGGTGGAGAGGTTGCATCAGATTTGGGGGCATGTGGTGGACAATTTGAAGTTGTCCCAGGAGAAGACTCAGCAGTTTGCCAACCGCCGTCGTAGTGCTGGTCCTCGTCTTTGTGTTGGGGACTTGGTGTGGTTGTCTTCTCGTTTTGTCCCTATGAAGGTTTCTTCTCCTAAGTTTAAGCCTCGGTTCATCGGCCCGTACAAGATATTGGAGATTCTTAACCCTGTGTCCTTTCGTTTGGACCTCCCTGCATCTTTTTCTATTCATAATGTCTTCCATCTGTCATTGTTGCGCAGGTATGAGGTACCGGTTGTGCCTTCCATTGAGCCTCCTGCTCCGGTGTTGGTTGAGGGTGAGTTGGAGTACGTTGTCGAGAAGATCTTGGACTCCCGTGTTTCCAGACGGAGACTTCAGTATTTGGTCAAGTGGAAGGGCTACGGTCAGGAGGATAATTCTTGGGTGACAGCCTCTGATGTTCATGCCTCCGATTTGGTCCGTGCCTTTCATAGGGCTCATCCTGATCGCCCTGGTGGTTCTGGTGAGGGTTCGGTGCCCCCTCCTTGAGGGGGGGGGTACTGTTGTGAATTTGGTTTCTGGGCTCCCCCGGTGGTTACTGGTGGTACTGAACTTGTGTGCTTCATCTCCTCTGTTCACCTGTTTTCATCAGGATGTGGGAGTTTCTATTTAGCCTTGCTCCTCAGTCATTTCTATGCCGGCCAACAATGTTACCAGAAGCCTTTCTGTTGCATGTTCCTGCTCCTAGACTACTATCAGCTAAGTTGGACTTGTAGTCCTAAGATTGTTTTTGCATTTTTGTTCCAGTTCTCTGTGTTTGAATATTTCTGAGGCTGGAAGCTCTTGTGAGCTGAAATTGCCACTCTGGTGTCATGAGTTGATATTAGAGTCTTAAAGTAATTTCAGGATGGTGTTTTGAAAGGGTTTTCAGCTGACTGTGTAGTTCCCTTTTCTGTCTTCCTACTATCTAGTAAGCGGACCTCAATTTGCTAAACCTATCTTCATACTTCGTATGTCAATTTCCTCTAAAATCACCGACAATATATGTGGGGGCTACTGTCTGCCTTTTGGGGAAAATTTCTCTAGAGGTAAGCCAGGTCTGTATTTTCCTCTGCTAGGGTCAGTCAGTCCTCCGGCTGGCGCTGGGCGTCTAGGGATAAAACGTAGGCACGCTACCCGGCCACTGTTAGTTGTGCGGTAGGTTTAGCTCACAGTCAGCTCGAGTTCCCATCTTCCAAGAGCTAGTCCTTTTGTATGCTTTACTACGGTCTCTTGCCATTGAGAACCATGACAGTTTGGCCGGCCAAGGGTTAAAATAATTGGCAGAAGAAAGGAGAGAAAAGAAGTCTGCAGAGAATTATTATTTTTTTTTTTTTCTGAGTTTGCTCATTAGTTGATTCACGTGCATCTCTGCTTACTGCAGCCTTCGTCTCTCTCTCCTTCTAATCCTTGAATGGTTCTGATTTCACCTGATTAAAATGGATTCTCAGAGTTTAGCTACAGGTTTGAATAATCTCGCTATGAAGGTTCAAAGTTTACAGGATTTTGTAATTCATGCTCCTATATCTGAACCTAGAATTCCTTTACCTGAATTTTTCTCCGGGGATAGATCTCGCTTCCAGAATTTCAAACATAATTGTAAATTATTTTTGTCTCTGAGATCTCGCTCCGCTGGAGATCCTGCACAGCAGGTCAGGATTGTAATTTCCTTGCTCCGGGGCGACCCTCAGGATTGGGCATTTGCTTTGGCACCAGGGGATCCTGCGTTGCTCAATGTGGATGCGTTTTTCCTGGCTTTGGGGTTGCTTTATGAGGAACCTCATTTAGAGATTCAAGCTGAAAAAGCCTTGATGGCCCTGTCTCAAGGGCAAGATGAGGCTCTAATATACTGCCAAAAATTTCGTAAGTGGTCTGTGCTTACTCAGTGGAATGAGTGCGCCCTGGCGGCGAATTTCAGAGAGGGTCTCTCTGATGCCATTAAAGATGTTATGGTGGGGTTCCCTGTGCCTACAGGTCTGAATGAGTCCATGACAATGGCTATTCAGATTGATCGGCGTTTGCGGGAGCGCAAACTTGTGCACCATTTGGCGGTGCCTACTGAGAAGGCGCCAGAGATTATGCAATGTGATAGAATTCTGTCCAGAAGCGAACGACAGAATTTTAGGCGAAAAAATGGGTTATGCTTCTATTGTGGTGATTCAACTCATGTTATATCAGCATGCTCTAAACGTACTAAGAAGATTGATAAGTCTGTTTCAATTGGCACTTTACAGTCTAAGTTTATTCTATCTGTGACCCTGATTTGCTCTTTATCGTCTATTACCGCGGACGCCTATGTCGACTCTGGCGCCGCTTTGAGTCTTATGGATTGGTCCTTTGCCAAACGCTGTGGGTTTAATTTAGAGCCTCTGGAAGTTCCTATACCTCTGAAGGGTATTGACTCCATGCCATTGGCTAGTAATAAACCACAATACTGGACACAAGTAACTATGCGTATTAATCCGGATCACCAGGAGATTATTCGCTTCCTTGTGTTGTATAATCTACATGATGTGTTGGTGCTTGGATTGCCATGGCTGCAATCTCATAACCCAGTCCTCGACTGGAAAGCAATGTCTGTGTTAAGCTGGGGATGTCAGGGGACTCATGGGGACGTACCTTTGGTTTCCATTTCGTCATCTATTCCCTCTGAGATTCCGGAATTTTTATCTGATTATCGTGATGTTTTTGAGGAGCCTAAACTTGGTTCACTACCTCCGCACAGAGATTGCGATTGTACTATAGATCTGATTCCGGGCAGTAAGTTTCCAAAGGGTCGTTTATTTAATCTATCTGTGCCTGAACATGCTGCTATGCGGGAATATATTAAGGAGTCCTTGGAAAAGGGACATATTCGTCCTTCGTCATCTCCCTTAGGAGCCGGTTTTTTCTTTGTATCTAAAAAAGATGGCTCTTTGAGGCCGTGTATTGATTATCGGCTTTTGAATAAAATCACGGTTAAATATCAGTATCCTTTGCCACTGCTTACTGATTTGTTTGCTCGAATAAAGGGGGCCAAGTGGTTCTCTAAGATTGATCTTCGTGGGGCGTATAATTTAGTGCGAATTAAGCAGGGGGATGAGTGGAAAACCGCATTTAATACGCCTGAGGGCCATTTTGAGTATTTAGTAATGCCTTTTGGTCTTTCAAATGCCCCTTCAGTCTTTCAGTCTTTTATGCATGACATTTTCCGTGAATATTTGGATAAATTTATGATTGTGTATCTGGATGATATTTTGATTTTTTCGGATGACTGGGACTCTCATGTCCAACAGGTCAGGAGGGTTTTTCAGGTTTTGCGCTCTAATTCCTTGTGTGTAAAGGGTTCTAAGTGTGTTTTTGGGGTTCAAAAGATTTCGTTTTTGGGGTACATTTTTTCCCCCTCTTCCATTGAGATGGACCCTGTCAAGGTTCAGGCTATTTGTGATTGGACGCAACCCTCTTCTCTTAAGAGCCTTCAGAAGTTTTTGGGCTTTGCTAATTTTTATCGTCGATTTATAACTGGTTTTTCTGATGTTGCTAAGCCGTTGACTGATTTGACTAAGAAGGGTGCTGATGTTGCTGATTGGTCCCCTGCTGCTGTGGAGGCCTTTCGGGAGCTTAAGCGCCGCTTTTCTTCCGCCCCTGTATTGCGTCAGCCTGATGTTACTCTTCCTTTTCAGGTTGAGGTCGACGCTTCAGAAATCGGAGCTGGGGCGGTTTTGTCGCAGAAAAGTTCCGACTGCTCCGTGATGAGACCTTGCGCGTTCTTTTCTCGTAAATTTTCGCCCGCTGAGCGAAATTATGATATTGGTAATCGGGAGCTCTTGGCTATGAAGTGGGCTTTTGAGGAGTGGCGTCATTGGTTTGAGGGGGCTAGACATCAGGTGGTGGTATTGACCGACCACAAGAATTTGATTTATCTTGAGTCTGCCAGGCGCCTGAATCC
Source organism: Ranitomeya variabilis (assembly GCF_051348905.1). Taxonomy (NCBI): domain Eukaryota; kingdom Metazoa; phylum Chordata; class Amphibia; order Anura; family Dendrobatidae; genus Ranitomeya; species Ranitomeya variabilis. Next base: position 393,999,604 of record NC_135232.1, read on the forward strand.
TAGACAGGCGCGCTGGTCGTTATTTTTCTCTCGGTTTAATTTTGTGGTTTCTTACCTACCGGGTTCTAAAAATGTGAAGGCGGATGCCCTTTCTAGGAGTTTTGAGCCTGATTCCCCTGGTAATTCTGAACCTACAGGTATCCTTAAGGATGGAGTGATATTATCTGCTGTTTCCCCAGACTTGCGACGGGTCTTGCAGGAGTTTCAGGCGGATAGACCTGATCGTTGCCCACCTGGTAGACTGTTTGTTCCGGATGATTGGACCAGTAGAGTCATCTCGGAGGTCCATTCTTCCCATTCTTCTGCGTTAGCTGGTCATCCTGGAATCTTTGGTACCAGGGATTTGGTGGCTAGGTCCTTCTGGTGGCCTTCCCTGTCGCGAGATGTGCGAGGTTTTGTGCAGTCTTGTGATGTTTGTGCTCGGGCCAAGCCTTGCTGTTCTCGGGCTAGTGGATTGTTGTTATCTTTGCCTATTCCGAAGAGGCCTTGGACTCACATCTCATCTGGATTTTATTTCTGATCTCCCTGTTTCTCAGAAGATGTCTGTCATCTGGGTGGTGTGTGACCGTTTCTCTAAGATGGTCCATTTGGTCCCCTTGCCTAAATTGCCTTCCTCATCCGAGCTGGTTCCTCTGTTTTTTCAAAATGTGGTTCGCTTCCATGGTATTCCGGAGAATATCGTTTCTGACAGGGGAACCCAATTCGTGTCTAGATTTTGGCGAGCGTTCTGTGCTAGGATGGGCATTGATTTGTCTTTTTCGTCTGCTTTCCATCCTCAGACTAATGGCCAGACCGAGCGAACTAATCAGACCTTGGAGACTTATTTGAGGTGTTTTGTGTCTGCGGATCAGGATGATTGGGTTGCCTTTTTGCCCTTGGCGGAGTTTGCCCTCAATAACCGGGCTAGTTCTGCCACCTTGGTTTCTCCTTTCTTCTGTAATTCGGGGTTTCATCCTCGTTTCTCTTCCGGTCAGGTGGAGTCTTCGGATTGTCCTGGAGTGGATGCTGTGGTGGAGAGGTTGCATCAGATTTGGGGGCATGTGGTGGACAATTTGAAGTTGTCCCAGGAGAAGACTCAGCAGTTTGCCAACCGCCGTCGTAGTGCTGGTCCTCGTCTTTGTGTTGGGGACTTGGTGTGGTTGTCTTCTCGTTTTGTCCCTATGAAGGTTTCTTCTCCTAAGTTTAAGCCTCGGTTCATCGGCCCGTACAAGATATTGGAGATTCTTAACCCTGTGTCCTTTCGTTTGGACCTCCCTGCATCTTTTTCTATTCATAATGTCTTCCATCTGTCATTGTTGCGCAGGTATGAGGTACCGGTTGTGCCTTCCATTGAGCCTCCTGCTCCGGTGTTGGTTGAGGGTGAGTTGGAGTACGTTGTCGAGAAGATCTTGGACTCCCGTGTTTCCAGACGGAGACTTCAGTATTTGGTCAAGTGGAAGGGCTACGGTCAGGAGGATAATTCTTGGGTGACAGCCTCTGATGTTCATGCCTCCGATTTGGTCCGTGCCTTTCATAGGGCTCATCCTGATCGCCCTGGTGGTTCTGGTGAGGGTTCGGTGCCCCCTCCTTGAGGGGGGGGTACTGTTGTGAATTTGGTTTCTGGGCTCCCCCGGTGGTTACTGGTGGTACTGAACTTGTGTGCTTCATCTCCTCTGTTCACCTGTTTTCATCAGGATGTGGGAGTTTCTATTTAGCCTTGCTCCTCAGTCATTTCTATGCCGGCCAACAATGTTACCAGAAGCCTTTCTGTTGCATGTTCCTGCTCCTAGACTACTATCAGCTAAGTTGGACTTGTAGTCCTAAGATTGTTTTTGCATTTTTGTTCCAGTTCTCTGTGTTTGAATATTTCTGAGGCTGGAAGCTCTTGTGAGCTGAAATTGCCACTCTGGTGTCATGAGTTGATATTAGAGTCTTAAAGTAATTTCAGGATGGTGTTTTGAAAGGGTTTTCAGCTGACTGTGTAGTTCCCTTTTCTGTCTTCCTACTATCTAGTAAGCGGACCTCAATTTGCTAAACCTATCTTCATACTTCGTATGTCAATTTCCTCTAAAATCACCGACAATATATGTGGGGGCTACTGTCTGCCTTTTGGGGAAAATTTCTCTAGAGGTAAGCCAGGTCTGTATTTTCCTCTGCTAGGGTCAGTCAGTCCTCCGGCTGGCGCTGGGCGTCTAGGGATAAAACGTAGGCACGCTACCCGGCCACTGTTAGTTGTGCGGTAGGTTTAGCTCACAGTCAGCTCGAGTTCCCATCTTCCAAGAGCTAGTCCTTTTGTATGCTTTACTACGGTCTCTTGCCATTGAGAACCATGACAGAAGCCCCCAACAGATAATAACGGTGAGGTAAGAGGAAGGCACATACACAGGGGTGAAAGCAGATTCAGCAAATGAGGCCCACTAATACTAGATAGCAGAAAATAGAAAAGGGAATCTATGCGGTCAGTAAAAAAACCCTTACAAAATATCCACTCTGAGATTTCAAGAACCCCCACACCAACTAACGGTGTGGGGGGAGAAACTCAGTCCCCTAGAGCAGAGGTCCCCAATCGCCGGTCCGCGGACCAGGACCGGGCCGTTGGGGTTTTGCAGCCGGTCCGCGGCGCCGCTGACAGCTACTTAGGCAGAGAGCACACACCCGCGGGCTGAGGCGGCTGTGGCAGGGGCTGTGTGCCTGGAGCGGCAGCTGCTGCTGAGAGAAGGTGGGCGCCTCAGCCGCGGGCTCCAGAAGGTAAACACCGGCCACGCCCCCCACAGCGCTCTCCCCAGCGTGCAGCATGGGGCCGGCCAGTACATTTCCAGCAGCCCGCTCTCCACCTGGCACTGCCAGCCATGTTACGTGTGCCACACAAGTGCACATGGAGGGCGGGCTGCAGCAGCATGGAGCCAGCCTGTGCCCGGGCGCTGCACCGAGGATGACGGGGCAGGAGGTGCCCAGTGCCGCAGTCATTAATAAGGAGTTTAGCAGTAAACAAGCGTGTGCGGGAACAGCGGGCTGGGCCCCTCTGAATGAAGGTATTACCGGCGACTGTGCAGGGTCCATGTGTGGGGAGCTGGGGTATAGCAGATGTAGCAGTGCTGAATATTTTTTTGTTGATAGGATTTCATGAAGTGGCCATGAAACGTAATAAATAACAAACTCAGCTCTGCTACATCAGTAAAAAACCAATTGATTAATCATTAATCAATTGGTTTTTTACTGATGTAGCAGAGCTGAGTTTGTTATTTACTGTTTGTTACTCATGTGCTCTCAAAAGAAGTTATCTGTCCACACTGCACTGATAAAAGTACCACAAAGCTTTAGCATGAGGCCAGATGTAGCAGAGAGGAATGTGTCACTTGTAGATTTCATACACAGAGTGATTCATTTGTCGGGTTTATGAAACACTGAACACAGATGTAGCAGAGCTGATGGTGTCACAGCAGAGTACATTCATTAATGATTAATGAATGTACTCTGCTGTGACACCATCAGCTCTGCTACATCTGTGTTCAGTGTTTCATAAACCCGACAAATGAATCACTCTGTGTATGAAATCTACAAGTGACACATTCCTCTCTGCTACATCTGGCCTCATGCTAAAGCTTTGTGGTACTTTTATCAGTGCAGTGTGGACCGATAACTTCTCTTGAGAGCACATGATCAATGACTAACACAGATCTGCTACATCCGCACCGCCGTGCCGGAGGAAATGTTATGGAATGATCAGGAAACTGTCAAGGAGCGAAAGAAAAAGAACAAATCCAGCCCTGCTACATCTGAGTTACAATATTATTAGTGAACCATCACACAGCAGAGGGTTTGTCATAATGTATCAGTGCAGGATAGTTACAATATAAGCTCCATCCCTCCATAACCCCACCCCCATATGACCAAAGCCCCGCCCCTGCCCCACCCCCACCGGGCCATGGAAAACTGGTCTTGCTTAAAGCCGGTCCCTGGTGCAAAAAAGGTTGGGGACCTCTGCCCTAGAGCAACCAGCAAGCGAGGAAATCACATTTTAGCGAGCTGGACTAAAAACATAATGAACACTGATAATCAAAAAATGATCAAACAAAAACTTAGCTTGTCTTGGAGAGACTGGGAGCAAGGTAGCCACAAGGAATCTGAAGAGCACTGAATACATTGATAGCAGGCAAGGAACTGAGTCTCCAGGTGAGCTAAATAGGAAACCAACCAAGGATAACGAACCAGCTGATGCAGCCAACCTGCAGAAAGACAACACTACACAGTACCGCTTGTGACCACTAGAGGGAGCCCAAAAATACAATTCACAACAGTACCCCCCCCCTTGAGGAGGGGTCACCGAACCCTCATCAAGACCCCCAGGGCGATCAGGATAAGCCGCGTGGAAGGCACGAACCAAATCGGCCGCATGAACATCAGAGGCGACAACCCAGGAATTATCCTCCTGACCATAGCCCTTCCACTTAACCAAATACTGAAGCCTCCGTCTAGAGATACGAGAATCCAAAATCTTCTCCACCACGTACTCCAATTCGCCCTCGACCAGCACCGGAGCAGGAGGCTCAACAGAAGAAACCACAGGTACCACATACCTCCGCAACAAAGACCTATGGAACACATTATGAATGGCAAACGATGCTGGGAGATCCAAACGAAAAGACACCGGGTTAAGGATTTCCAAGATCTTATAAGGACCGATGAAGCGAGGCTTGAATTTAGGAGAGGAGACCTTCATAGGAACATACCGAGAAGACAGCCACACCAAATCCCCAACACGAAGTCGGGGACCCACACCGCGGCGGCGGTTGGCAAAGCGCTGAGCCTTCTCCTGTGACAACCTCAAATTGTCCACCACATGGTTCCAAATCTGCTGCAACCTATCCACCACAGAATCCACCCCAGGACAGTCAGAAGACTCAACCTGACCCGAGGAAAAACGAGGATGGAAACCAGAATTGCAGAAAAAAGGTGAAACCAAAGTAGCAGAACTAGCCCGATTATTAAGGGCAAACTCGGCCAAAGGCAAAAAAGTCACCCAATCATCCTGATCAGCAGAAACAAAACATCTCAAATAAGTTTCCAACGTCTGATTAGTTCGTTCGGTTTGGCCATTAGTCTGAGGATGGAAGGCCGACGAAAAAGACAAATCAATGCCCATCTTAGCACAAAAAGTCCGCCAAAACCTGGACACATACTGGGATCCTCTATCAGACACAATATTTTCAGGAATGCCGTGCAAGCGAACCACATTCTGAAAAAATAGAGGAACCAAATCGGAGGAAGAAGGCAACTTAGGCAAGGGCACCAAATGGACCATCTTGGAAAAACGATCACACACCACCCAGATGACAGACATTTTCTGAGATACTGGAAGATCCGAAATAAAATCCATGGAAATGTGTGTCCAAGGCCTTTTCGGAACAGGCAAAAGCAAAAGCAAACCGCTGGCACGAGAACAGCAAGGCTTAGCCCGAGCACAAATCCCACAAGACTGCACAAAGGAACGCACATCCCGCAACAAGGAAGGCCACCAGAAGGACCTACCCACCAAATCTCTGGTACCAAAAATCCCAGGATGACCCGCCAACACCGAAGAATGAACCTCGGAAATAACTCTGCTGGTCCATCTATCCGGGACAAACAGTCTCTCTGGTGGACAACGGTCAGGTCTATCCGCCTGAAATTTCTGCAGCACTCGTCGCAAATCTGGGGAAATGGCAGACAAAATCACTCCCTCTCTGAGAATACCAGCCGGCTCAGAAACTCCCGGAGAGTCAGACACAAAACTCCTAGAAAGTGCATCAGCTTTCACGTTCTTCGGACCAGGCAGGTATGAGACCACCCAAAACAGTATATTACATGTAGGTAAATGCAACCAGAGAGAATTTGTATGAGGTACAGAAGTGCACTCACTAAAATGTGTGGCACAGTGGAGACCGCATGGGACTTAAAATTGGAAGGTACAGGGCAGATAGCAACTACTATAGGTAATAATAAAGTGCTAATGCATATCGCCAATAGTTGCCTGTTGTTCAGTGTCTATTGCATAAATACAATGATAGTAACAGCCAATCTAGCTCACAAAACCAAGAGAGCTACTATATCCCACAAGAACAGTGTTCCCAATTGGTAGTCTTACCCATGCTGAGATCCACGTGCGCACACACGTGCCCCAACGCGCGTTTCGCCCTCGGCTTCCTCGGGGGGCTACGCGCCGAGGGCGAAACGCGCGTTGGGGCGCGTGTGTGCGCACGTGGATCTCAGCATGGGTAAGACTACCAATTGGGAACACTGTTCTTGTGGGATATAGTAGCTCTCTTGGTTTTGTGAGCTAGATTGGCTGTTACTATCATTGTATTTATACAATAGACACTGAACAACAGGCAACTATTGGCGATATGCATTAGCACTTTATTATTACCTATAGTAGTTGCTATCTGCCCTGTACCTTCCAATTTTAAGTCCCATGCGGTCTCCACTGTGCCACACATTTTAGTGAGTGCACTTCTGTACCTCATACAAATTCTCTCTGGTTGCATTTACCTACATGTAATATACTGTTTTGGTTGGCACTATTTTATTAATGTAATGCATTGTTAATAAAAGATAAATTTATTGTATATCTTTCTCTGTGGTTATTTGCTTCAATGCTGTGTGTTATAATATTGTTCGAAGCATCACTATCATACTGATTGGAGTGGTTTTGTGGGGTCCCACTTACTACTTTATATACTAATGGTGCGTGAGATTTTGTATTTAATTTTAGGTATGAGACCACGAAGTTGAAACGAGAAAAACAACGACCAACGAGCCTGTCTAGGATTCAGGCACTTGGCAGATTCAAGGTAAATCAGATTTTTGTGATCAGTCAGGACCACCACACGATGTTTAGCTCCTTCGAGCCAATGTCGCCACTCCTCAAATGCCCACTTCATAGCCAACAACTCCCGATTACCAACATCATAATTCCGCTCGGCAGGCGAAAACTTTCTTGAAAAGAAAGCACATGGCTTCATCACAGAGCCATCAGAGCTTCTCTGCGACAAAACAGCCCCTGCTCCAATCTCAGAAGCATCAACCTCGACCTGGAAGGGGAGAGAGACATTTGGCTGACATAAGACTGGAGCTGAAGAAAACCGGTGCTTCAGCTCCCGAAAGGCCTCCACGGCCGCAGGAGACCAATTAGTCACATCAGAACCCTTCTTGGTCAAATCCGTCAAAGGTTTAACCACGCTAGAAAAATTAGCGATGAAACGACGATAAAAATTAGCAAACCCCAAGAACTTCTGAAGACTCTTAACAGACGTGGGCTGAGTCCAGTCATGAATAGCCTGGACCTTGACTGGGTCCATCTCCACAGTAGAAGGAGAAAAAATAAAACCCAAAAAGGAGACCTTCTGTACTCCGAAGAGGCATTTTGAGCCCTTTAGCACGCAGGACCTGAAACACCATCCTGACCTGCTTCACATGGGACTCCCAATCATCAGAAAAGACCAAAATGTCATCCAAATAAACAATCATAAATTTATCCAGATATTCTCGGAAGATGTCATGCATGAAGGACTGAAACACGGAAGGAGCATTAGAGAGTCCAAAAGGCATCACTAAGTACTCAAAATGGCCTTCGGGCGTATTAAATGCTGTTTTCCATTCATCTCCCTGCTTAATGCGCACAAGGTTATACGCACCACGGAGATCTATCTTGGTGAACCAACTGGCACCCTTAATCCGAGCAAACAAATCAGACAATAGTGGCAAAGGATACTGAAATTTGACTGTAATTTTATTCAGAAGACGATAATCTATACAAGGTCTCAAAGAACCGTCCTTCTTGGCCACAAAAAAAAATCCTGCACCAAGAGGGGAAGAGGATGGGCGAATATGTCCCTTCTCCAAAGACTCCTTTATATAACTCCGCATCGCGGCATGCTCTGGTATAGACAAATTAAAAAGTCGTCCCTTAGGGAATTTACTACCAGAAATTAAATTTATAGCACAGTCACAATCCCTATGAGGGGGCAGGGCACAGGACCTGGGCTCATCAAATACATCCTGGTAGTCAGACAAAACCTCAGGGACCTCAGAAGGAGTGGAAGAAGCAATAGATACCAACGGAGTATCGCCATGAATTCCCTGACAACCCCAACTTGACACAGACATAGCTTTCCAATCTAAAACTGGATTATGAGCTTGCAGCCATGGCAGACCCAAAACGACAACATCATGCAAATTATGCAGAACGAGAAAGCGAATCACCTCCTGATGTACGGGAGTCATGCACATGGTCATTTGCGTCCAATACTGAGGCTTATTCTCAGCCAATGGCGTAGCATCAATTCCCCTCAGAGGAATAGGAAATTCCAAAGGCTCCAGGACAAAACCACAGCGCCTGGCAAACGACAAATCCATCAGATTCAGGGCAGCACCCGAATCCACAAAAGCCATAACTGGGTAGGACGACAAAGAACAAATCAAAGTAACAGACAAAATAAATTTAGGCTGTATAGTACCAATGGTGACAGGTTTAGCGATTTTTTTTAAGCGTTTAGAGCATGCTGAGATAACATGAGTAGAATCACCACAGTAGAAGCACAACCCATTTTGACGTCTATGACTTTGTCGCTCAATTCTGGTCAGAGTTCGGTCACATTGCATAGACTCAGGTCTCTGTCCAGAAAATACCGCCAAAGGATGAGCAGATTTGCGCTCCCGCAAACGCCGATCAACCTGAATGGCTAAAGCCATAGAATCACTCAGACTTGTAGGGGTGGGAAACCCCACCATAACATTCTTAACGGCCTCAGAAAGACCTCTAAAATTTGCAGCCAGGGCACACTCATTCCACTGAGTAAGCACCGACCATTTCCGAAATTTTTGACAATACACCTCTGCTTCATCCTGACCTTGAGAGATAGCCAGCAACGCTTTTTCTGCCTGATTCTTAAGATTAGGCTCCTCATAAAGCAGTCCAAGAGCCAGAAAAAATGCATCTACATTAAGCAAAGCAGGATCTCCTGGCGCCAGAGAGAAAGCCCAATCTTGATTGTCGCCACGCAACAAGGAGATAACAATTTTAACTTGCTGAGCGGAATCACCAGAGGAACGAGGTCTCAGAGATAGAAATAACTTACAATTATTCTTAAAATTTTGAAACCTAGATCTATCTCCAGAAAACAACTCAGGAATGGGTATCTTTGGTTCTGACATAGGGCTACGAATAACAAAATCCTGAATACTTTGCACCCGTGCAGTAAGATGATCCACACTAGAAGTCAGAGTCTGAACATTCATGTCTGCAGCTGAGCTCAAAACCACCCAGAGTTCAAGGGGATGAAAGAAGCTAAACAGACTGCAGCAAAGGAAAAGCGGGAGGAAAAAAAAAAAAAAAATGTACTCAGGTCTTCTTTTTATCCCACTTCTGCGATGCATTAAACACTTTTTGGCCTGCTATACTGTTATAATCCTTAGTGGTT